>NC_089840.1:302424985-302742485 GCF_035609145.1 Eleutherodactylus coqui | reverse complement strand
TCGAGCAGCTGGAAGGAAATCGGGCTTTGTAACCGTGACTTGAACGTATCCCTGTTTAGTCAAAAGTCAGTGCATCCATGGGAGAGCCTACCCCCTCCACAAATAACCACCCGGAGCTGTAGCCAGTTAACGCAGTCGGACAGTCTCATTACTGGGAAGGTTGAAGAAATCAATACATCTGATTGGAAGTGGTGGAGAAGGACTTAGAGTTGTTTATTACTGAATTGAACTTTTGTACTGAATCTGAGATACTCAGTAAACTGTGTGCCTTCGGTTTTAATGCAACCTATTCTGACCGTTCTGTTTTTTTCACCACGGCATTGCACTCAAAAGGCACCAGCATCACACCGCATCTACACCGTTGTTCTAGCTAACAACTCTTGTGTAATCCGTCTGCTACATAAGCCACCATTCTAAGGGGAGTCCTCACTAAGTCGGAGTCCGCTCATCCTTGACTTCAGGAGTCGGAGTCCGCTCATCCTTGACTTCAGGAGTCGGAGTCCGCTCATCCTTGACTTCCGTGAGTCGGAGTCCGCTCATCCTTGACTTCCGTGAGTCGGAGTCCGCTCATCCTTGACTTCCGTGAGTCGGAGTCCGCTCATCCTTGACTTCCGTGAGTCGGAGTCCGCTCATCCTTGACTTCCGTGAGTCGGAGTCCGCTGATCCTTGACTTCCGTGAGTCGGAGTCCGCTCATCCTTGACTTCCGTGAGTCGGAGTCCGCTCATCCTTGACTTCCATGAGTCGGAGTCCGCTCATCCTTGACTTCCGTGAGTCGGAGTCCGCTCATCCTTGACTTCCGTGAGTCGGAGTCCGCTCATCCTTGACTTCCGTGAGTCGGAGTCCGCTCATCCTTGACTTCCGTGAGTCGGAGTCCGCTCATCCTTGACTTCCGTGAGTCGGAGTCCGCTCATCCTTGACTTCCGTGAGTCGGAGTCCGCTCATCCTTGACTTCCGGGAGTCGGAGTCCGCTGATCCTTGACTTCCGTGAGTCGGAGTCCGCTGATCCTTGACTTCCGTGAGTCGGAGTCCGCTGATCCTTGACTTCCGTGAGTCGGAGTCCGCTCATCCTTGACTTCCGTGAGTCGGAGTCCGCTCATCCTTGACTTCCGGGAGTCGGAGTCCGCTCATCCTTGACTTCCGGGAGTCGGAGTCCGCTGATCCTTGACTTCCGGGAGTCGGAGTCCGCTCATCCTTGACTTCCGGGAGTCGGAGTCCGCTCATCCTTGACTTCCGTGAGTCGGAGTCCGCTCATCCTTGACTTCCGTGAGTCTGGTCATCTTGACCTCCAGCGATATATCGGGTCTCATACGATTCAGAATTCCTTTGTTTGTTACTCTCGCAGATCCAACACATAAATCCTCCTCCTATCAGCTTCCCTCGCAGTGCAGCTCTTACATCCATACATGGCTCTGGGGACAACAGTGGTTTGCACTACCCTGCGTTTTGTTGCTATACCGATATCCCTACTTTTCCAGATTTTGTCCAGGTTTAGCTCCCCCCAATGCTATCCTACGTTTTATCTCTGCCATTGGTTCTCCTGCTTAGTCAATTTTTGAGCCGGAAGATGAAGTCTCGCAGGCATTTTATGACCTCATTTTTCTGCAGTTGTGATAATTTTATTCTCTACATTCAGGTAGAGGCCCATATTTTTACTTTTAATTTTAATCTTCCATATCAGCAGCTGCAGACCGGCTTCTGTTTCTGTAAGCAGACTTGTGTCTTCTGCATAATGGAGATTGTTGATGTTTCTGTCACCTATTCTCAGTTTCCAATTCGTCTAGGCCCATTTTTCCCATGATCACTTCCACAAATAGGTTAAACAAGAAGGATGAGAGGATGCAGTCCTGTTGGACGCCTTTGCTGATCTGAAACCAATCTGTGTCTCCATACTGTGTTCTCACAGGGGCTTCTTGATTGGTATAAAGTGATTTTATTAGCATGACTAAATGTGCCGATACGCCCAGCTCTTGTAGGGGGCGCCATAACTTGTCATGGTCGACATAGTCAAAGGCCTTGGTGTAGTTGATGAAGTACATGTAAAAAATTCTTTTGGTATTCTTAAGCTTTTTCCATGGTAGGTTTGCAATATGGCGTTCTCGAGAAAATCCTGCCTGCACATCAAGGAGCGCCGCTTCAACTACTTGTCTGTCTTTCCTGTATAATTTTGAGGGTTAGGGTTAGGATGTTGCTTGCATGCGGAATGAAGAGCTATTGTTTGGTAGTTAGAGGGTTGAAGACAGATTTTTCCAGTCCTGTGGCCATTGTGTGGATGCCCATACTGCCTGGCACCGCACTGTGATGGTTTTTACTGGTACTGGCAGCAATAGCTCTGCCGGTATGTCATCTATGCCCGGTGGTTTATTTTTGGCTATTTGCTTCATTGCCATAACCAGTTCTGACTCCATAATGGAGGCTCCAAGTCCACAGGCTGTGGTTGCAGGCATCTGGTTCCTCTGAGTATTCCTTCCACTTGTCCTTGGTACTCTGTTGGTCATTCAGTTCCTTCCCACTTTTGCCTTTGATTGTGCTGTTGCGTACCAAAAAAGGGTTTTCGGGCCATCTTGACATGTGAGAATAGGCCTCACATATGGCCTTTCATGGCTTCTGCTTAGAGTTGTTTGCAATGCTCATTCCAGTCCATTTCCTTATATATCCTTGCCGTTCGCTGAAAATCGTCATTTAGCTGCCGAACTTCGTCTTTGCTGCCGGCCGCCTTTGCTGCTCTTCTTGTATTGGCTATTCTGAGGGTTTGCTCGGAAAACCAATAGCATCATTGAAGACAAAAAAACATATGTGCTCACCCTCTCTTGTTTTCACCCGATCCTTATACTCCTGATGTGTATCCAACCTGTTGGCAAGTCATGCAGTCCACCACGAAATTCATATGAAAAGTTCAGCAAAAAAGAGGTTTGCCTTCAGAGGTATGGAAAACTCTTGCCTTTATTAAGTGTCTCAGCATTCAGTAAACCAGGGTGATCAAGGTCTGGCGCTGGCCGAAATGCGTTCCTGGTTTTATTGAATGCTGAGACATGATTAATAAAGGCGAACGTTTTCCATACCTCTGAAGGCGAACCTCTTTTTTGCTGAACTTTTCAATAGCATCATTTCCCTCCGACATCATGACGGCATACACCTGGAGGTTGCTCACCTGCTGACCTGATGGGACAGGAAGAGGCAGAACATAAAAGGCACCTCCCCTCCACCAAACACCAGTGCTTTTCCTGTCCCTCCAGGACAGCAGCGGCAGAGCTCCAGCGATGCTGTCCCATGCCGGAGGTTCCAGGACTTACCGGTGAGCGGCGGCATCTCTTCTGGCAGCCCCGGTTGCCCCAGTGGGAAGTACCTCATCAGGGAGCTAACCGGGGACTGCGTGGGCCTGGGTCCAAGGACGGGCTTTCCGGCACCACCGCGGCTTTCATTCAGGCGGCGGTCGCCATCTCTAAGATATCATCTTCTGGCAGCCCCGGTTGCCCCAGTGGGAAGTACCTCATCTGGGAGCTAACCAGGGACTGCGTGGGCCTGGGTCCAAGGACGGACTTTCCGGCACCACCGTGGCCGTCAATCAGGCGGCGGCCGCCATCTCTGGGTCCCGGCTGTAGCGGGCGGAACACATGGAGTGTGACGCCAGACACTCCGCAAGAGGGCGTGGCCTCGACGGAGCACACAAAGGGGGCGTGACCTGGTGCGGCTTGGCCAGTATGCTTAGCAAAACTTGACGACTCCTATTCTAAAACATTATGCGCTTCCTGCTCAGCGAAAATTCTGCAGGAAGAAAAATCTTCCCCCATGTCTGAAATCCGGTCGGTTGTCCGTGAAGAAACACAGTCCTACCTTTCGGACCTTCAACCAGGGCCCTTAGGGGCCACAAGAAGGTCTGCTCCGGCAGTGTTAGAGTCCGACTCTGACATGGCGGAAGAATTAGATCTTGAAGATCTTGGGGAAGTGTCGCAGGGGGAGAAAAAAATATCTCTTTTTTGAAAAAACACTACAGGGAAACCTTGCACTGTGCAGGACGTCATGTTGCGAGTCTGCTTCCACAACGTAAATCTTCATTCCCTGTAAACGAAAAGAATTTTAGGAGCGTCCTTTATTTGCAGACAATGAAGTGGCTATCCTTGAGGAGACGCAAAATGTTGACACAGCTATCTCTATGGTGTCTAAAAGAACTGGGCTACCATCTGAGGATACGTCCCACTTAAAGGACTCTATGGTCAACAAAGTAGACATGACCATGCGTAAGGCTTGGTCCATGTCCAGTCTCATTATAAAGCTAATATTGCGGCCACCTTGGTGGCTCGCTCTATGGTGGTTTGACTGGGTCAGCTTCTACTGTCCGCTTCGGAGCCCGCGTGGCAGCCCTATCCAACACGGCCAGTGGTAAAGTAGTGGTCAGGAAACATAACCTCCAAAAATAGGTTGTGTACCGTACCCTTTTGGGGTGGCTAGTCATCAGACCCCGCAAAAAGCGCTTCCATTCCATGTCCCTCGTCTACAACGTACGTGGGGAAAGGAAAAGACAGGAGGAAGGGGTAAGGCTCTTACTGTTGTCCCTCAACCTGTATCTTCATGCCCGGTGAGCAGAAGATTAGTTTATTTGTACACTAGTTGGAGAAACATAGCTACTGACAGTGCCTACCACACGCTGGGAAACTATCCTAAGGACAGGAATCGATCCCACAAGCGCAGGCCTGGTGGCGGAGGGGTACAAGATTGAGCTATAATCCCGCCCTCCAAATAGATTCATTTTAACCTCGGGGGACTGTGTGGGCTTGGGTCCAAGCACGGGCTTCCGGTTCCACCACGACCGTCATCCAGGCACCAACCCTAGAGCAGGCTCTACTTAAGGGTGAACAGATCATGCTGGATATCTGTGCAGTTATCCCCATCCCTAAGACGGAATGGGGGGGAAAGGGTTTTACTCCCCTCTCTTTCTGGTTCCCAACCAGATGGCTCCCACCGATGGAGACTATCAGAACCGCAACCCCCCTGATTGGTAGGGATAACGTAATGGCTACGATTGACGTAAAGGATGAGTATTATCACATCCCCAATTATGTCAACTCACAAAAAGTTCCTAAATTTGCGCTGAGAATGGCGCCTTGCCTTTGGAATCTACTTTTTTCCCTTTACCCCTGATTCTGCTCCTCCTAAGAAAATTACTGCAGCCAAGGCTGTCAGTAACTTTAGTAGCGCCTTATTGGCCCAAAAGACCTTGGTTTCCTCTCCTGAGATCTGTCAGTGGGAGAGCCTCTCCATCTTCTGCCAAGACTGGACCTATTGCTGCAGGGTCCTCTCCTCTACCCAGAGGTTCACAAATTCAGGATTACAGCCTGGATGTTGAACGGGTAAAATTCTTAGAAAAGGGTCTATCATCTAATGGGGTTTCCACTAATTGCGAGAGCCTTATGCCCTCGACAGAAAAGATTTATTCCAAAGTCGGGAAAAAATTCTCAGAATGGATGGGTCAGGACATCCAATCAGACATTCGTAAAAATTTTAAATTTCGTCCAGGCAGGCCCGAATAAGAATTGAGTCCAGATTCCCTCAAAGCCCAAGTAGTGGCTTTGAGGGCATTCTTTGATCTTGCGTTTGCTGAGCACAAGGGGATCAGGAAATTTCCTAGAAGGGCGAGTAGACTGTATCCATTTATAAGTCTTACGGCGCCCCCCAGGGATCTGACTATAGTCCTTCAGGCCTTCTGTGATTCCCCCGTATGAACCTATTAGAAACCTATCCATCGTCTTGCTGGCGTACAAGGTAGCCCACCTTGAGCAGTTATGTCAGCTATGTGCGTGGGTGAAATCCAGGCCCTTTCACAAAGGGCCCCATATATGACTATGCACCCCGATGAGATCATATTCTCCTTAGACCCTTCCCTCCAACCCAAAGTCTTGTCAGACTTCCACGGAGGCCAGCCAATAGTCATTCCAGCCTTTGTCTAAATTTTACAAACTAAAAGGAGCAGAGGCTCCATAATCTTGACGTTAAAAGAGCTGCACTAGCGTACCTTGAGGCAACGGAAAGTTGCAGAAAGACTGACAAACGTTTGTTGAATTTCAGGGGCAGGCCAAAGGGAAGGCCACTTCTAGAGGTTCAATAGCCAGGTGGCTCAGAAGAGCCATCCAAGAGGCTTACAAGGCCAAGGGCATTCCTCCCCCAGAGGCTTTGAAAGCCCACTCTACTTGGGCGGTGGCATTTTCCTGGGCAGAAAGAGCGCACGCCTCAATCGAACAGATTTGTAACGCAGCCACGTGGACTTCTAGTCATACGTTTATTAAACATTACAGGCTGGACATTAAAATCTAGTGAGGATGCAACCTTCGGGAGGAAGGTGCTTCAAGAAGTTACCGATAATTCCCTTTCTTAAAAGCATCATGACAGCATACGGGCTTTTTCCGCCCCTACCGACACGGTTACCCTTGTTTGTTTAACACATGAGGTAATGTATATGCTTATGATTTCTTTGTCTAAGGTGTGTGATGCCAATAAATCACACCTTCTGGTTAAGTATACTGTCACTGTGGTTATTTGGAACGCACTGGTGTTTGGTGGAGGGGAGGTGCCTTTTATGTTCTGCCTCTTCCTGTCCCATCGGGTCAGCAGGTGAGCAACCTCCAGGTGTATGCCGTCATGATGCCTTCAAGAAAGGGAATTATCGGTAAGAAAAATTCCCGTTTTTTCCTGCTACTTATAGGTGAGATGCTTACTGGCTGTTTCCATAACTGTGGCCTGTATATAGTGCCATAGCTCCTCCGGATGCGTCTCTGATGTGTCAAGCAGTTTGAATCGGTTTGCTCTATGGTGTATGATTAGGGGATTTTAGAGGTGTTGAATTTTCTCAGTGGAGCATCTTTCTTAGGGCTAATTCCTGCGGACGGATTTGCAGATATTAGGTTCTATTGAATCTAATAGCTTTTTGCTTTGCAATGTTCAATCTGCGGAATTCTGCAGCGTAAAAGAAATTGCGACATGTTCTACTTGCCACGGAAAAACGCGTGTCCGGGTTCTATTATAGTCAATGGAAGCCATCCGTCACGCGATACTTACGCCACAAGCTCAGCGGAAGTATGGCAAGATTACACGTCACCGCCGGCTCATCATGCGCCACGCATGCTTGCCGGACAGGGCTCTCGCGGCGGATCCGGAGAGGTGAGTATGGGGTGTTTGTGGGGTGCCGTGTCAGACTGCGCTGCGATATTCCGCTGGTGGAGTCCGATACGGCGTGGGCAGGAGGCCTTAATGCTACGGAATTTGACCTTTTTCTTAGCTACAAGGAGTTCATGATCCGTGCCGCAGTTGGCGCCAGGAAACGTATTTATTGCAATGACTGAACTTCGCCAATGAAAATGACACAGGATGTAATCAGTCTGATTTCAATCAAGGACTTTGAGAGATTACCACGTGTTCAGTCAGCGTTTGGGGGATGATCGCATGTACAGTTGGCATTTGGGTTGCATAAACCATGTGTTTGCTATCCTGAGCCAAGTTTCTTCACAAAACTGTACTAGGCGATCACCGGCTTCATTTCTTTCACCAAGCACAAATCTTCCTGCGATGGTTGCTTCTGACTGGCTGCCAACTTTGGAATTGAAGTCGCCCATAATGTACATGATGTCCTTCTTTAGCACAGCGAGGTTTTTACAGGGTAGGTTGCTAGGTCTTTCCCTAACCTTCGCCATTTATCTGGCCTTAGGACTGGTGTATATGGGTGACTCCTACATGGCTGTGTTAAATTTTATAAAGCCATGGTTACTTCAGAGGAACCGAGGAATAAAATACACATAAAGGAGAGTTAGATTCTCCTCAGGCTGCATGTACCGATGTCCCTCTGCAGAATGTGCCCTCCTCAATTTGTAGCCTTAAAGGTACTGCGCCTTTTTATTCAAAATTGCACCCAGACTTGAGGTTGCAGCCCCTTTTTAGCCTTAAAGGCTCCATCCCTGCAGTCCATGGCTGTTTCCTTATGTACCTTACAGCCTTTCAGCATATACACACAAAAGTCAATTAGATTCTCCTCAGTATATACACATAGAGTGGAGGTAGATTTTCCTTAGTATATACACATAGAGGGGAGGTAGATTCTCCTCAGTATATACACAGAGGTGAGGTAGATTCTCCTCAGTATATACACACAGAGGCGAGGTAGATTCTCCTCAGTATATATACATAGGGGTGAGGTAGATTCTCCTCAGTATATACACATAGAAGTGAGGTAGATTCTCCTCAGTATATACACATAGAGGGGAGGTAAATTCTCCTCAATATACAGAGGTGAGGTAGATTCTCCTCTGTATTTACATATAGAGTGGAGGTAGATTCTCCTCAGTATATACACATAGAGGGGAGGTAGATTCTCCTCAGTATATACACATGGAAGGGATGTAGTTTCTCCTCAGTATATACACATAGAGGTGAGGTAGATTCTCCTCAGTATATACACATAGAGGTGAGGTAGATTCTCCTCAGTATATACACATAGAGTGGAGGTAGATTCTCCTCAGTATATACACATAGAGGGGAGGTAGATTCTCCTCAGTATATACACAGGTGAGGTAGATTCTCCTCAGTATATGGGCAGAGGTGAGGTAGATTCTCCTCAGTATATACACATAGAGGTGATGTAGATTCTCCTCAGTATATACACAGAGGGGAGGTAGATTCTCCTCAGTATATACACATAGAGGGGAGGTAGATTCTCCTCAGTATATACACATAGAGGGGAGGTAGATTCTCCTCAGTATATACACAGGTGAGTTAGATTCTCCTCAGTATATGGGCAGAGGTGAGGTAGATTCTCCTCAGTATATACACATAGAGGTGATGTAGATTCTCCTCAGTATATACACATAGAGGGGAGGTAGATTCTCCTCAGTATATACACATAGAGGTGAGGTAGATTCTCCTCTGTATATACACATAGAGGTGAGGTAGATTCTCCTCTGTATATACACATAGAGGTGAGGTAGATACTCCTCAGTATATACACATAGAGGGGAGGTAGATTATCCTCAGTATATACACAGAGGTGAGGTAGATTCTCCTCAGTATATGGGCAGAGGTGAGGTAGATGCTCCTCAGTATATACACATAGAGGGGGGGGTAGATTCTCAGTATATACACATAGAGGGGGGGTATATTCTCCTCAGTATATACACATAGAGGTGAGGTAGATTCTCCTCAGTATATACACATAGAGGTGAGGTAGATTCTCCTCAGTATATACACATAGAGGTGAGGTAGATTCTCCTCTGTATATACACATAGAGGTGAGGTAGATTCTCCTCTGTATATACACATAGAGGTGAGGTAGATTCTCCTCAGTATATACACATAGAGGGGAGGTAGATTCTCCTCAGTATATACACAGAGGTGAGGTAGATTCTCCTCAGTATACGGGCAGAGGTGAGGTAGATTCTCCTCAGTATATACACATAGAGGGGGGGTATATTCTCCTCAGTATATACACATAGAGGTGAGGTAGATTCTCCTCAGTATATACACATAGAGGTGAGGTAGATTCTCCTCAGTATATACACATAGAGGTGAGGTAGATTCTCCTCAGTATATACACATACAGGTGAGGCAGATTCTCCTCAGTATATACACATAGAGGTGAGGTAAATTCTCCTCAGTATATACACATAGAGGGGAGGTAGATTCTCCTCAGTATATACACATAGAGGTGAGGAAGATTCTCCTCAGTATATACACAGAGGTGAGGTAGATTCTCCACAGTATATACACATAGAGGTGAGGTAGATTCTCCTCAGTATATACACATAGAGGTGAGGTAGATTCTCCACAGTATATACACATAGAGGTGAGGTAGATTCTCCTCAGTATATACACATAGAGGTGAGGTAGATTCTCCTCAGTATATACACATAGAGGGGGGGTATATTCTCCTCAGTAGATACACATAGAGGGGAGGTAGATTCTCCTCAGTATATACACACAGAGGTGAGGTAGATTCTCCTCAGTATATACACATAGAGGTGAGGTAGATTCTCCACAGTATATACACATAGAGGTGATGTAGATTCTCCTCAGTATATACACATAGAGGGGAGGTAGATTCTCCTCAGTATATACACATAGAGGTGAGGTAGATTCTCCTCAGTATATATACATAGAGGTGAGGTAGATTCTCCTCAGTATATACACAGAGAGGTGAGGTAGATTCTCCTCAGTATATACACATAGAGGTGAGGTAGATTCTCCTCAGTATATATACATAGAGGTGAGGTAGATTCTCCTCAGTATATACACAGAGAGGTGAGGTAGATTCTCCTCAGTATATACACATAGAGGTGAGGTAGATTCTCCACAGTATATACACATAGAGGTGAGGTAGATTCTCCTCAATATATACACACAGAGGGGAGGTAGATTCTCCTCAGTATATACACATAAAGGTGAGGTAGATTCTCCTCAGTATATACACATAGAGGTGAGGTAGATTCTCCTCAGTATATACACATACAGGTGAGGTAGATTCTCCTCAGTATATACACATACAGGTGAGGTAGATTCTCCTTAGTATATACACATAGAGGGGAGGTAGATTCTCCTCAGTATATACACATAGAGGTGAGGTAGATTCCCCTCAGTATATACACATAGAGGTGAGGTAGATTCTCCTCAGTATATACACATAGAGGGAGGTAGATTCTCCTCAGTATATAGACACAGAGGTGAGGTAGATTCCCCTCAGTATATACACATAGAGGTGAGGTAGATTCTCCTCAGTATATACATATAGAGGTGAGGTAGATTCTCCTCAGTATATACACATAGAGGGGAGGTAGATTCTCCCCAGTATATACACATAGAGGTGAGGTAGATTCTCCGCAGTATATACACATAGAGGGGAGGTATATTCTCCTCAGTATATACACATAGGGGGGAGGTATATTCTCCTCAGTATATAGACACAGATGTGAGGTAGATTCTCCTCAGTATATACACATAGAGGTGAGGTAGATTCTCCTCAGTATATACGTATAGAGGTGAGGTAGATTCTCCTCAGTATATACACATAGAGGGGAGGTAGATTCTCCTCAGTATATACACATAGAGGTGAGGTAGATTCTCCTCAGTATATACACATAGAGGGGAGGTAGATTCTCCTCAGTATATATACACATAGAGGGGAGGTAGATTCTCCTCAGTATATACACATAGAGGTGAGGTAGATTCTCCCCAGTATATACACACAGAGGGGGGGTAGATTCTCCTCAGTATATACACATAGAGGTGAGGAAGATTCTCCTCAGTATATATACACATAGAGGGGAGGTAGATTCTCCTCAGTATATACACATAGAGGGGAGGTAGATTCTCCTTAGTATATACACATAGAGGTGAGGTAGATTCTCCTCGGTATATACACATAGAGGTGAGGTAGATTCTCCTCAGTATATACACAGCGGTGAGGTAGATTCTCCTCAGTATATACACATAGAGGTGAGGTAGATTCTCCTCAGTATATACACATATAGAGGGGAGGTAGATTCTCCTCAGTATATGCACATAGAGGTGAGGTAGATTCTCCTCAGTATATACACACATAGAGGGGAGGTAGATTCTCCTCAGTATATGCACATAGAGGTGAGGTAGATTCTCCACAGTATATACACACAGAGGTGAGGTAGATTCTCCTCAGTATATACACATAGAGGTGAGGTAGATACTCCTCAGTATATACACATAGAGGGGAGGTAGATTCTCCTTAGTATATACACACAGAGGTGAGGTAGATTCTCCTCAGTATATACACATAGAGGTGAGGTAGATTCTCCTCAGTATATACACAGAGGTGAGGTAGATTCTCCTCAGTATATACACATGGAAGTGAGTTAGATTCCCCTCAGTATATACACATAGAGGTGAGGTAGATACTCCTCAGTATATACACATAGAGGTGAGGTAGATTCTCCCCAGTATATACACACAGAGGGGGGGTAGATTCTCCTCAGTATATACACATAGAGGTGAGGAAGATTCTCCTCAGTATATATACACATAGAGGGGAGGTAGATTATCCTCGGTATATACACATAGAGGTGAGGTAGATTCTCCTCAGTATATGCACATAGAGGTGAGGTAGATTCTTCTCAGTATATACACGTAGAGGGGAGGTAGATTCTCCTCAGTATATACACATAGGGGGGAGGTACATTCTCCTCAGTATATAGACACAGATGTGAGGTAGATTCTCCTCAGTATATACACATAGAGGGGAGGTAGATTCTCCTCAGTATATACACATAGAGGTGAGGTAGATTCTCCGCAGTATATACACATAGAGGAGAGGTATATTCTCCTCAGTATATACACATAGGGGGGAGGTACATTCTCCTCAGTATATAGACACAGATGTGAGGTAGATTCTCCTCAGTATATACACATAGAGGTGAGGTAGATTCTCCGCAGTATATACACATAGAGGGGAGGTAGATTCTCCTCAGTATATACACATAGAGGAGAGGAAGATTCTCCTCAGTATATATAAACATAGAGGGGAGGTAGATTCTCCTCAGTATATACACATAGAGGTGAGGTAGATTCTCCCCAGTATATACACACAGAGGGGGGGTAGATTCTCCTCAGTATATACACATAGAGGTGAGGAAGATTCTCCTCAGTATATATACACATAGAGGGGAGGTAGATTCTCCTCAGTATATACACATAGAGGGGAGGTAGATTCTCCTTAGTATATACACATAGAGGTGAGGTAGATTCTCCTCGGTATATACACATAGAGGTGAGGTAGATTCTCCTCAGTATATACACAGCGGTGAGGTAGATTCTCCTCAGTATATACACATAGAGGTGAGGTAGATTCTCCTCAGTATATACACACATAGAGGGGAGGTAGATTCTCCTCAGTATATGCACATAGAGGTGAGGTAGATTCTCCTCAGTATATACACACATAGAGGGGAGGTAGATTCTCCTCAGTATATGCACATAGAGGTGAGGTAGATTCTCCACAGTATATACACACAGAGGTGAGGTAGATTCTCCTCAGTATATACACATAGAGGTGAGGTAGATACTCCTCAGTATATACACATAGAGGGGAGGTAGATTCTCCTCAGTATATACACACAGAGGTGAGGTAGATTCTCCTCAGTATATACACATAGAGGTGAGGTAGATTCTCCTCAGTATATACACAGAGGTGAGGTAGATTCTCCTCAGTATATACACATGGAAGTGAGTTAGATTCCCCTCAGTATATACACATAGAGGTGAGGTAGATACTCCTCAGTATATACACATAGAGGTGAGGTAGATTCTCCTCAGTATATACACATAGAGGGGGGGTAGATTCTCCTCAGTATATACACAGAGAGGTGAGGTAGATTCTCCTCAGTATATACACATAGAGGGGGGGTATATTCTCCTCAGTAGATACACATAGAGGGGAGGTAGATTCTCCTCAGTATATACACACAGAGGTGAGGTAGATTCTCCTCAGTATATACACATAGAGGTGAGGTAGATTCTCCACAGTATATACACATAGAGGTGATGTAGATTCTCCTCAGTATATACACATAGAGGGGAGGTAGATTCTCCTCAGTATATACACATAGAGGTGAGGTAGATTCTCCTCAGTATATATACATAGAGGTGAGGTAGATTCTCCTCAGTATATACACAGAGAGGTGAGGTAGATTCTCCTCAGTATATACACATAGAGGTGAGGTAGATTCTCCTCAGTATATATACATAGAGGTGAGGTAGATTCTCCTCAGTATATACACAGAGAGGTGAGGTAGATTCTCCTCAGTATATACACATAGAGGTGAGGTAGATTCTCCACAGTATATACACATAGAGGTGAGGTAGATTCTCCTCAATATATACACACAGAGGGGAGGTAGATTCTCCTCAGTATATACACATAAAGGTGAGGTAGATTCTCCTCAGTATATACACATAGAGGTGAGGTAGATTCTCCTCAGTATATACACATACAGGTGAGGTAGATTCTCCTCAGTATATACACATACAGGTGAGGTAGATTCTCCTCAGTATATACACATAGAGGGGAGGTAGATTCTCCTCAGTATATACACATAGAGGTGAGGTAGATTCCCCTCAGTATATACACATAGAGGTGAGGTAGATTCTCCTCAGTATATACACATAGAGGGAGGTAGATTCTCCTCAGTATATAGACACAGAGGTGAGGTAGATTCCCCTCAGTATATACACATAGAGGTGAGGTAGATTCTCCTCAGTATATACATATAGAGGTGAGGTAGATTCTCCTCAGTATATACACATAGAGGGGAGGTAGATTCTCCCCAGTATATACACATAGAGGTGAGGTAGATTCTCCGCAGTATATACACATAGAGGGGAGGTATATTCTCCTCAGTATATACACATAGGGGGGAGGTATATTCTCCTCAGTATATAGACACAGATGTGAGGTAGATTCTCCTCAGTATATACACATAGAGGTGAGGTAGATTCTCCTCAGTATATACGTATAGAGGTGAGGTAGATTCTCCTCAGTATATACACATAGAGGGGAGGTAGATTCTCCTCAGTATATACACATAGAGGTGAGGTAGATTCTCCTCAGTATATACACATAGAGGGGAGGTAGATTCTCCTCAGTATATATACACATAGAGGGGAGGTAGATTCTCCTCAGTATATACACATAGAGGTGAGGTAGATTCTCCCCAGTATATACACACAGAGGGGGGGTAGATTCTCCTCAGTATATACACAGAGAGGTGAGGAAGATTCTCCTCAGTATATATACACATAGAGGGGAGGTAGATTCTCCTCAGTATATACACATAGAGGGGAGGTAGATTCTCCTTAGTATATACACATAGAGGTGAGGTAGATTCTCCTCGGTATATACACATAGAGGTGAGGTAGATTCTCCTCAGTATATACACAGCGGTGAGGTAGATTCTCCTCAGTATATACACATAGAGGTGAGGTAGATTCTCCTCAGTATATACACATATAGAGGGGAGGTAGATTCTCCTCAGTATATGCACATAGAGGTGAGGTAGATTCTCCTCAGTATATACACACATAGAGGGGAGGTAGATTCTCCTCAGTATATGCACATAGAGGTGAGGTAGATTCTCCACAGTATATACACACAGAGGTGAGGTAGATTCTCCTCAGTATATACACATAGAGGTGAGGTAGATACTCCTCAGTATATACACATAGAGGGGAGGTAGATTCTCCTTAGTATATACACACAGAGGTGAGGTAGATTCTCCTCAGTATATACACATAGAGGTGAGGTAGATTCTCCTCAGTATATACACAGAGGTGAGGTAGATTCTCCTCAGTATATACACATGGAAGTGAGTTAGATTCCCCTCAGTATATACACATAGAGGTGAGGTAGATACTCCTCAGTATATACACATAGAGGTGAGGTAGATTCTCCCCAGTATATACACACAGAGGGGGGGTAGATTCTCCTCAGTATATACACATAGAGGTGAGGAAGATTCTCCTCAGTATATATACACATAGAGGGGAGGTAGATTATCCTCGGTATATACACATAGAGGTGAGGTAGATTCTCCTCAGTATATGCACATAGAGGTGAGGTAGATTCTTCTCAGTATATACACGTAGAGGGGAGGTAGATTCTCCTCAGTATATACACATAGGGGGGAGGTACATTCTCCTCAGTATATAGACACAGATGTGAGGTAGATTCTCCTCAGTATATACACATAGAGGGGAGGTAGATTCTCCTCAGTATATACACATAGAGGTGAGGTAGATTCTCCGCAGTATATACACATAGAGGAGAGGTATATTCTCCTCAGTATATACACATAGGGGGGAGGTACATTCTCCTCAGTATATAGACACAGATGTGAGGTAGATTCTCCTCAGTATATACACATAGAGGTGAGGTAGATTCTCCGCAGTATATACACATAGAGGGGAGGTAGATTCTCCTCAGTATATACACATAGAGGAGAGGAAGATTCTCCTCAGTATATATACACATAGAGGGGAGGTAGATTCTCCTCAGTATATACACATAGAGGTGAGGTAGATTCTCCCCAGTATATACACACAGAGGGGGGGTAGATTCTCCTCAGTATATACACATAGAGGTGAGGAAGATTCTCCTCAGTATATATACACATAGAGGGGAGGTAGATTCTCCTCAGTATATACACATAGAGGGGAGGTAGATTCTCCTTAGTATATACACATAGAGGTGAGGTAGATTCTCCTCGGTATATACACATAGAGGTGAGGTAGATTCTCCTCAGTATATACACAGCGGTGAGGTAGATTCTCCTCAGTATATACACATAGAGGTGAGGTAGATTCTCCTCAGTATATACACACATAGAGGGGAGGTAGATTCTCCTCAGTATATGCACATAGAGGTGAGGTAGATTCTCCTCAGTATATACACACATAGAGGGGAGGTAGATTCTCCTCAGTATATGCACATAGAGGTGAGGTAGATTCTCCACAGTATATACACACAGAGGTGAGGTAGATTCTCCTCAGTATATACACATAGAGGTGAGGTAGATACTCCTCAGTATATACACATAGAGGGGAGGTAGATTCTCCTCAGTATATACACACAGAGGTGAGGTAGATTCTCCTCAGTATATACACATAGAGGTGAGGTAGATTCTCCTCAGTATATACACAGAGGTGAGGTAGATTCTCCTCAGTATATACACATGGAAGTGAGTTAGATTCCCCTCAGTATATACACATAGAGGTGAGGTAGATACTCCTCAGTATATACACATAGAGGTGAGGTAGATTCTCCTCAGTATATACACATAGAGGGGGGGTAGATTCTCCTCAGTATATACACAGAGAGGTGAGGTAGATTCTCCTCAGTATATACACATAGAGGGGGGGTAGATTCTCCTCAGTATATACACATACAGGTGAGGTAGATTCTCCTCAGTATATACACATAGAGGGGAGGTAGATTCTCCTCAGTATATACACAGAGGGGAGGTAGATTCTCCTCAGTATATACACACGGAGGTGAGGTAGATTCTCCTCAGTATATACACATAGAGGAGAGGTAGATTCTCCTCAGTATATACACATGGAGGTGAGGTAGATTCTCCTCAGTATATACACATAGAGGGGAGGTAGATTCTCCTCAGTATATACACATAGAGGTGAGGTAGATTCTCCTCAGTATATACACATGGAGGTGAGGTAGATTCTCCTCAGTATATACACATAGAGGGGAGGTAGATTCTCCTCAGTATATACACATAGGGGTTAGGTAGATTCTCCTCAGTATATACACATAGAGGTGAGGTAGATTCTCCTCAGTATATACACACAGAGGTGAGGTAGATTCTCCTCAGTATATACACATAGAGGTGAGGTAGATTCTCCTCAGTATATACACATAGAGGGGAGGTAGATTCTCCTCAGTATATACACACGAAGGTGAGGTAGATTCTCCTCAGTATATACACATAGAGGGGGGGTAGATTCTCCTCAGTATATACACAGAGAGGTGAGGTAGATTCTCCTCAGTATATACACATAGAGGTGAGGTAGATTCTCCTCAGTATACACACATAGAGGTGAGGTAGATTCTTCTCAGTATATACACATAGAGGTGAGGTAGATTCTCCTCAGTATATACACATAGAGGGGGGGTAGATTCTCCTCAGTATATACACATACAGGTGAGGTAGATTCTCCTCAGTATATACACATAGAGGGGAGGTAGATTCTCCTCAGTATATACACATAGAGGGGAGGTAGATTCCCCTCAGTATATACACATAGAGGTGAGGTAGATTCTCCTCAGTATATACACATAGAGGGGGGGTAGATTCTCCTCAGTATATACACATAGAGGTGAGGTAGATTCTCCTCAGTATATACACATGGAGGGAAGCTAGATTCTCCTCAGTATATACACATAGAGGTGAGGTAGATTCTCCTCAGTATATACACATAGAGGTGAGGTAGATTCTCCTCAGTATATACACATAGAGGTGAGGTAGATTCTCCTCAGTATATACACATAGAGGGGAGGTAGATTCCCCTCAGTATATACACATAGAGGTGAGGTAGATTCTCCTCAGTATATACACATAGAGGGGGGGTAGATTCTCCTCAGTATATACACATAGAGGTGAGGTAGATTCTCCTCAGTATATACACATGGAGGGAAGCTAGATTCTCCTCAGTATATACACATAGAGGTGAGGTAGATTCTCCTCAGTATATACACATAGAGGGGGGGTAGATTCTCCTCAGTATATACACATACATGTGAGGTAGATTCTCCTGAGGCCTGCTTCACACAGGTGATTGCTATTCTGCCCTGAGAAATTCAAAGCCACAATCCCGTTGTTTTTTCCTGCAGTTTTTACCTTCAGCACGGCTTCTACTTGCAAAAACATCCGTGACCCTTGGAATTTTATTAGCGCAAAAGTCAATAGGACTGATAAAAGCGCATCACACAAAAACTGCACATTTGTGCTTTGCAAAGTGATAAAAAAGAAGCTTCATAGGGAAATATGGGAAATGAAAAAAAGCAAAACGCTAAGGCCTCATGTCCACGGGGAAAATCAGATCTGCTGCAGATTCTCCATGGAGAATCTGCAGCGGGTCCCTCCTGCCCCGCGGACATGAGCGCTGAAAATAGGAATAAATAAGAATTAACTCACCTCCCATCCGCTCCGTTTCTTCTCTTCGCCGCGGCGTCATCTTCTCTCGTCGCGGCCGGATCTTCATTCTTCGGCTCGGCGGATGTGCATGATGACGTCGGTGACGTGCCCCGCGCATGCGCCGGGCCCGAAGCAAAATGATCCGGCCGCGACTGAGAGAAGATGGCGCGGCGCCGAAGAGAAGAACCGGAGCGTGTAAGTAAAATATGATTTTTGTGTCCCGCGGATCCGGACGGCTTCCATAGGCTTCAATAGAAGCCCGCGGGAGCCGTCCCCGCGGGAGACCCGCACGAAAATGGAGCATGGTCCAGATTTTTCCATGCTCCATTTTTTTTAAAATCACTTTTATTGACGATCCGCGGGTATTTATCTACCCCGCGGGTGGTCAATGCATCCCTATGGGATGCGGATCCGCGTGCGGGAGAAGAGTTAAAATCCGCTGCGGATTTTAATTCTTATTTTGCCCGTGGACATGAGCCCTTAAAGATAGGGAATCCGCAATTTCTTTTTCTCACATCATATCTCACAAAAGTGAAAACATCACAACTGTGAAGGAAATCATTGAAAACCATTGGATTTATAATTCTGTGTTTTGTCTCACTCTCGCTTTGTGCAAGTTTATCCCAAGTGTGAAGGCACCCTCAGTGTATAAATCATTTCCCTAGCTTTCTGAGAAAAGACACTTATTGTCTGTACCATCCTTCCCTAGAAGGAGTATTCTATATCATACACCACAGGTACAGCCACAGGTGACTGCAGGCTGTCTGGTTTAGGTATGGGTACAGGTGACTGCAGGCTGTCTGGTTTAGGTATGGGTACAGGTGACTGCAGGCTGTACGGTTTAAGTATGGGTACAGGTGACTGCAGGCTGTACGGTTTAGGTATGGGTACAGGTGACTGCAGGCTGTACGGTTTAAGTATGGGTACAGGTGACTGCAGGCTGTATGGTTTAGGTATGGGTACAGGTGACTGCAGGCTGTACGGTTTAGGTATGGGTACAGGTGACTGCAGGCTGTACGGTTTAGGTATGGGTACAGGTGACTGCAGGCTGTACGGTTTAGGTATGGGTACAGGTGACTGCTGGCTGTACGGTTTAGGTATGGGTACAGGTGACTGCAGGCTGTACGGTTTAGGTAGTGATACAGGTGACTGCAGGCTGTACGGTTTAGGTATGAGTACAGGTGACTGCAGGCTGTCTGGTTTAAGTATGGGTACAGGTGACTGCAGGCTGTACGGTTTAGGTAGGGATACAGGTGAGTGCAGGCTGTATGGTCTAACTATGGGTACAGGTGACTGCTGGCTGGTTTAGGTATGGGTACAGGTGACTGCGGGCTGTACGGTTAAGGTAGGGATACAGGTGACTGTAGACTGTCTGATTTAGGTAGATATACAGGTGATTGCTGGCTGTAGGGTCTAACTATGGGTACAGGTGATTGCTGGCTGTAGGGTCTAACTATGGGTACAGGTGACTGCAGGCTGTATGGTTTAGGTATGGGTACAGGTGACTGCAGGCTGTCTGGTTTAAGTATGGGTACAGGTGACTGCAGGCTGTACGGTTTAGGTAGTGATACAGGTGACTGCAGGCTGTACGGTCTAACTATGGGTACAGGTGACTGCAGGCTGTCTGGTTTAGGTATGGGTACAGGTGACTGCAGGCTGTCTGGTTTAAGTATGGGTACAGGTGACTGCAGGCTGTACGGTTTAGGTATGAGTACAGGTGACTGCAGGCTGTATAGTTTAGGTATGGGTACAGGTGACTGCAGGCTGTACGGTTTAGGTAGTGATACAGGTGACTGCAGGCTGTACGGTTTAGGTATGGGTACAGGTGACTGCAGGCTGTATGGTTTAGGTATGGATACAGGTGACTGTAGGCTGTACGGTTTAGGTATGGGTACAGGTGACTGCGGGCTGTACGGTTTAGGTATGGGTACAGGTGACTGCAGGCTGTATGGTTTAGGTATGGATACAGGTGACTGTAGGCTGTACGGTTTAGGTATGGGTACAGGTGACTGCGGGCTGTACGGTTTAGGTATGGGTACAGGTGACTGCAGGCTGTACGGTTTAGGTATGGGTACAGGTGACTGTAGACTGTACGGTTTAGGTATGGGTACAGGTGACTGCGGGCTGTACGGTTTAGGTATGGTACAGGTGACTGCAGGCTGTACGGTTTAGGTCGGGATACAGGTGAGTGCAGGCTGTACGGTCTAACTATGGGTACAGGTGACTGCTGGCTGGTTTAGGTATGGGTACAGGTGACTGCGGGCTGTACGGTTAAGGTAGGGATACAGGTGACTGTAGACTGTCTGATTTAGGTAGATATACAGGTGATTGCTGGCTGTAGGGTCTAACTATGGGTACAGGTGACTGCTGGCTGTACGGTTTAGGTATGGGTACAGGTGACTGCGGGCTGTACGGTTTAGGTAGGGATACAGGTGACTGCAGGCTGTCTGGTTTAGGTAGGGATATAGGTGACTACAAGTTGTACAGTTTAGGTAGGGATACAGGTGACTGGAGGCTGGACAGTTTAGGTAGTGATACAGGTGACTGCAGGCTGTACGGTCTAACTATGGGTACAGGTGACTGCTGGCTGTACGGTTTAGGTATGGGTACAGGTGACTGCTGGCTGTACGGTTTAGGCATAGGTACAGGTGACTGCAGGCTGTACGGTTTAGGTAGTGATACAGGTGACTGCAGGCTGTACGGTTTAGGTATGAGTACAGGTGACTGCAGGCTGTCTGGTTTAAGTATGGGTACAGGTGACTGCAGGCTGTACGGTTTAGGTAGGGATACAGGTGAGTGCAGGCTGTACGGTCTAACTATGGGTACAGGTGACTGCTGGCTGGTTTAGGTATGGGTACAGGTGACTGCGGGCTGTACGGTTAAGGTAGGGATACAGGTGACTGTAGACTGTCTGATTTAGGTAGATATACAGGTGATTGCTGGCTGTAGGGTCTAACTATGGGTACAGGTGACTGCAGGCTGTATGGTTTAGGTATGGGTACAGGTGACTGCAGGCTGTACGGTTTAGGTAGTGATACAGGTGACTGCAGGCTGTACGGTCTAACTATGGGTACAGGTGACTGCAGGCTGTCTGGTTTAGGTATGGGTACAGGTGACTGCAGGCTGTCTGGTTTAAGTATGGGTACAGGTGACTGCAGGCTGTACGGTTTAGGTATGGGTACAGGTGACTGCAGGCTGTACGGTTTAGGTATGAGTACAGGTGACTGCAGGCTGTATGGTTTAGGTATGGGTACAGGTGACTGCAGGCTGTATGGTTTAGGTAGTGATACAGGTTACTGCAGGCTGTACGGTTTAGGTATGGGTACAGGTGACTGCAGGCTGTATGGTTTAGGTATGGATACAGGTGACTGTAGGCTGTACGGTTTAGGTATGGGTACAGGTGACTGCGGGCTGTACGGTTTAGGTATGGGTACAGGTGACTGCAGGCTGTATGGTTTAGGTATGGATACAGGTGACTGTAGGCTGTACGGTTTAGGTATGGGTACAGGTGACTGCAGGCTGTACGGTTTAGGTATGGGTACAGGTGACTGCGGGCTGTACGGTTTAGGTATGGGTACAGGTGACTGCAGGCTGTACGGTTTAGGTATGGGTACAGGTGACTGTAGACTGTACGGTTTAGGTATGGGTACAGGTGACTGCGGGCTGTACGGTTTAGGTATGGGTACAGGTGACTGCAGGCTGTACGGTTTAGGTAGGGATACAGGTGAGTGCTGGCTGTACGGTCTAACTATGGGTACAGGTGACTGCTGGCTGGTTTAGGTATGGGTACAGGTGACTGCGGACTGTACGGTTAAGGTAGGGATACAGGTGACTGTAGACTGTCTGATTTAGGTAGATATACAGGTGATTGCTGGCTGTAGGGTCTAACTATGGGTACAGGTGACTGCTGGCTGTACGGTTTAGGTATGGGTACAGGTGACTGCGGGCTGTACGGTTTAGGTAGGGATACAGGTGACTGCAGGCTGTCTGGTTTAGGTAGGGATATAGGTGACTACAAGTTGTACAGTTTAGGTAGGGATACAGGTGACTGGAGGCTGGACAGTTTAGGTAGTGATACAGGTGACTGCAGGCTGTACGGTCTAACTATGGGTACAGGTGACTGCTGGCTGTACGGTTTAGGTATGGGTACAGGTGACTGCGGGCTGTACGGTTAAGGTAGGGATACAGGTGACTGTAGACTGATTTAGGTAGATATACAGGTGATTGCTGGCTGTAGGGTCTAACTATGGGTACAGGTGACTGCAGGCTGTCTAGTTTAGGTACGGGTACAGGTAACTGCGGGCTGTATGGTTAAGGTATGGGTACAGGTCACAGCTGGCTCTACGGTTTAGGTACGGGAACAAGTGACTGCAGGCTGTCTGGTTTATGTATGGGTGCAGGTGACTGTAGGCTGTCTGGTTTAGCTATGGGTACAGGTGACTGCAGGCTGTCTGGTTTAGGTATGGGTACAGGTGACTGCAGGCTGTATGGTTTAGGTATAGATACAGGTGACTGCGGGCTGTACGGTTTAGGTATGGATATAGGTGACTGCGGGCTGTACGGTTTAGGTAGGTATACAGGTGATTGTAGGTTGTATGGTCTAACTATGGGTGCAGGTGACTGCAGGCTGTCTCATTTAGATATGGGTACAGGCCACTGCGAGCTGTACGGTTTAGGTATGGTAACAAGTGACTGTAGGCTGTACGGTTTAGGTATGGGTACAGGTGACTGTAGGCTGTACGGTTTAGGTATGGGTACAGGTGACTGCAGGCTGTACGGTTTAGGTAGGTATACAGGTGACTGTGGGCTGTATGGTTTAACTATGGGTACAGGTGACTAGGCTGTACAGTTTAGGTATGGGTACAGGTCACTGTAGATTGTACAGTTTAGGTATGGGTACAGGTCACTGTAGATTGTACAGTTTAGGTATGGGTACAGGTGACTGTAGATTGTACAGTTTAGGTATGGGTACAGGTCACTGTAGATTGTACAGTTTAGGTATGGGTACAGGTCACTGTAGATTGTACAGTTTAGGTATGGGTACAGGTGACTGTAGATTGTACAGTTTAGGTATGGGTACAGGTGCAGATGATCACTGAAGGTAAGGTCAGCTGGGCGTAGGACAACTATCGCTCAAAAAATATTGCTGAAAAGAACAGTTTTAAGTTATCGTTGGGTTCCGAGTTTACACAGAAAAATCTAAGTAGTGAAAAAGAAATCCTTCAATAGTCACTGGTCGCTTTGCTTCGTCTGCCTGAAACTGAATGACCAGCGAGCGGCTCACTCTTAGTGTAAACAGGCAGTTAACATTGTCTTCATTCAGTCTGTTCCAACCCCCCACCCTTAAGGCCCATTTACACCAGCCGATGATCACTTTAAAAAAAAGCTAATCAGCGATAGTTTTAGTGATAATCGGTGCGTGTGAATGTGCGCCCATCATCCGCTTTTCGGGCCCTACTAGCTGATTGTTAAATTCAAGTAAACCTAAAAATCCTTGTTTACTCTGATCAGAAGTTCTCTGAGGGTTGTGCTGATAGCATTGTTTCCACATGCAGAACAAAGGCTCTGAGCACAGATAATAGCCTCCAGCTATTAACTGCATTCAGCAAAGGCTTCATTTGCATACCTAATTGGTACTTAAGTAGCTGAGTAGCTACTTAATACTTTATGCAAAATGATAGCTCAAAGCCGTCACTGTCGTTTGAGCGATCATCTGCTGGTATAAATGGATTTTTATTGGTCCAGAGGAAGGCAAATTGAATACCCAAGGAGCCAATTTAGCTCCTTTGGAGGAAAAACATTCCTTCCTGACTCCATAATGGCAACCAGAGTAATCCCTGTATCAATATTCGAGATAACCAACCCGCTGGTCACCTAATGTCTATATCCTGTAATATCATAGAAAGACATCTAGTCCCTCTTAAACTCCTCTATGGATCCTGCCATCACCACATCCTCAGGCAGAGAGTTCCACAGTCTCACTGCTCTTACAGTAAAGAACCCCCTTCTATGTTGATGATGAAACCTGCTTTCCTCTAGACGTAGCGGATACCCTCTTGTTACTGTCGCAGTCCTGGGTATAAACAGATCCTGGGAGAGATCCTTGTGTTGTCCCCTCATGGATTTATACAGAGTTATTTGATCACCCCTTAGCCGTCTGTTTTCCGGGGTGAATAATCCCAGTTTTGGTGCCTCTCTGGGTATTCCAGTCCCTTCATTCCATGTATTAGTTTAGTTGCTCTTCCTTGAACCCCTCCAGCACTGTAACATCTTTCCTGAGCACCGGTGACCAGAACTGTACGCAGTATTCCATGTGAGGTCTGACAAGTGCCTTATATAATGGGAGGATAATGCTCTCGTCCCTCGCCCCTATACCTCTTTCACTGCACCCCAAGACTTTATTAGCTTTTGCAGCAGCTGACTGGCATTGGTTACTCCAGTTAAGTCTACAGCCCACTAGTGCCCCCAGGTCTTTTCCCTAGTAGTACCCCATTTGGTGTATATTGGTGACATCCGTTTCTCCTGCCCATGTGCAGAACCTTACATTTATCAACATTGACCTTCATTTACCATTCCCCCCCCCCCCCCCCCCAAGCCCCCGGCTTATCTCGGTCCGTTTGTAGCCGCACATTGTCCTCCGTTGCATTAATTATATTGTATAATTTTGTGTCATCTGCACATATTGATATTTTGCTGTGCAGCCCCTCTATCAGGTCGTTGATAAATATATTGAAAAGAATGGGGCCTAATACTGAACCCTGTGGCCCCCACTAGCGACGGGGGCCCAATCAGAGTATGAACCATTTATTACTCCCCTCTGCTTTCTATCTCTGAGCCAGTTCTTTACCCAGATACACACGTTTTCACCCAATCCGAGCTTCTCATTTCATATATCAGCCTATTATGTGGCACGGTGTCAAAGGCTTTAGAGAAGTCCAGATATACAAGATCAATAGACTCTCCCAGGTCCAGCCTAGAGCTTACTTCATGGTAGAAGCTGATCAGATTGGTCTGACATGATGGATCCCTCATGAACCCATGCTGGTGAGGAGTTATTCCGTTGTTCTCCTTGAGGTATTCTAGGATGGCGTCTCTCAGAAACCCCTCTAATATTTTTCCAATAATTGAAGTGAGACTTACTGGCTTGTAGTTACCAGGCTCACTTCTTGACCCTTTTGTGTATATTGGAACCACATTGGCAATTTGCCAAACCAGTGGTACAACAACGGTCTTAATGGTGTCCCTAAATATAAGAAATAGCAGTCTATCACTTCTCTTAGTTCCCTTAGAACCCTTGGGTGTATTCCATCTGGGCCGAACGGTTTATCGATTTTAATCCTCTTTAACCGCCTCTGCACTTCCTCCTGGGTTAAGGCTGATTTAGACATGATTTTCCCATTATATATTAAAAAAAAAAAAAAAAAAAGCGCAAAATCGTCTTTTAAGTGATAATCGTTGTGTTAACTGCCCTGACCGTGCAGTTTTCGCTGAAGTTTTAGCATGCTGAAAGACAACGATGAGCCTTATCAGGAATTCACAGCGGGATACAGCTGATACTATTGTTTCAGCTGTATCCCGATTCCTGAACACAGTCAGGGTATGAAGAACAGCGGTCCAGCTGTGTTCTGCACCCCCTGCTCAGATTGCTCTGCTGTATAACAGCCGGGCGCTCCGAGCAGAAAACAGCTGGATGCAGAAGACAAGCGGCCCGGCTTGTCTTCTGCATCCCCCGCTCAAAGTGCAAGGTGATCGCTCAAAGGCACACCAATTATCACTCAAAGACATCTTTTGAGCGGTAATCATGCCTGAACCAGGCTTTAGGCATGCAATATTTAGTGAGTGGGAGGCGGCGCGGGGGGGGGGGGGGGGGGGGGGGGGAGGGGTTTACCTGCATCTCGTGTGACATTTATTTTTCGTTTGTGAATACACTTAAGAAAAAGCCATTTAATAGATTTGCCTTCCCCCCATCGTCTTCTATGGTTTCTCCTGCATTATTCGTTAAAGGGCCAGCGCTCTCGGTGCAAATCCTGTTACTGTTTATATATTTGAAGAATAGTTCAGGGTTATTTTTGCTCTCCTTGGCGATCAGTCTCTCTGCCTCCTCGTAGTAAAACTAATGCGTTGTTCATCTTTGAATTCCTACTTGCACGTCCATGCGCTCACACCATTGCAGTCGTTCCAGTCCCTGCTGGTCTTCCCTTCACTTACACCCATGTGACAGCGGCCTGAAGAGACGCCGACTCAGGACCCCCTCTTCACATTAGAGCACATGCAGAACTTTATCAGTACAAGGACATTGTGAATGCAGCATACAGAATTACATCCTGAGCAAAACTAAAAGAATAATGCTCAATCAGGGTCTGGGGGTCATTCTCCGGCTCGCCATCTTAATAACCAGCGTTTGGGGCAGGGCTGATTGCTAGGAGTCGTTTCTTTAGTTTTGGTAAAGCACAACACTGTAAAACAAAAGTAAGAGATTTGCGTTGAAATGTCAAGAAAACCTCTTTATTGAGATGGGACACAAACACAAAATAAAGCGTCTTAGCACCGTCTCTCAAGCAGGGGGCCAAAGGAAAAAAAAGGCGTTTATACGACGAGGCTGCGTCACATCACCAGGAACATAACTCAATAACTTGGATGTAGCCAAGGTCGTCAGAGGGCGCCGCCGGCATCTTTGTTGGGAGCTGCAAGAAAGCAAAATATAGGAAATTAATGCATACAAACACTGAAACCCAGGATTACATGGTGCAGCGGATCACGTGGTGCCCCGTGATAGTACCAGCTTCCTTCTAGTGCCGGACAAGACGCGCGGGAGCGGAGAGGAGGAGACTGAAGCCTTCTTACCCGAACGAGCGAATATGAACCATAATCTGTCAGTGTAAACGCCGACAACAATCATTTGCTTTTCGTTCAGCATAAAAATCATCGTCGGCTCGTTCGCTAATCGTTCAGGTTAGATACGTTCAGGTTAGATACGTTCAGGTTAGATACGTTCAGGTTAGATACGTTCAGGTTAGATACGTTCAGCCGCTCTCACTTATACAGCGAATGAGCCAACGATGTACCTGCCGCTATAAACAGGCTGCCAACGGTGATGTCACTGAAGTCCGTATGTGTGGACGGAGGCAAAGACGAGAGACGGCGGCCGCTCGCGGGATTCTCTTCCAGTTCAGCTGATATAGTCACAGGAAGTGAAAACATAAGAGTTATTACATGTTCTGAAGTTTATCACTCTAGTCCCATGGCCGTGCTAGCTCTTCGCTGATAGGGGGCACTGCGGACTCATTATGGGGGCACTCTGGTGCCAGTACAGTGGAGACAGCCCAATTGGTCACTAGGATGTCACTACCTGTGGGGGCTCAGAGAATTTAGCAGGGGGTCTTACACAACCCGCATTTACTTTCTCCATAGAGTTACTTCCGCCTTCACACGCAGCATTTGCAGTGCGAGCTCACCAAAACCTCCTCAACAAATCCGCGGTGTACCTGAAAAACGCTTTGGATTCTGAATCCGTAGACTTCATGTTGCCGATTTCAGGCCATGAAATACAGAAAACAACCATGTAGGTACGGATTTGGGCACTGAGGATTCGCACTGCAGAAAGCGTGCAGCAAATGCACCCCTGCAAAAGGCACCCCAACATGTCAGTGGAAGCAAGTAGGATGGGTACCATGAGGTTGGTCTTCTGGGCGCTCCTCGCTCGTCGGCGTGGCTGTCTGAGAACGCTGCCGAACACAAGCTTTGTACTGGAGCTCCCCAGGTACGCTGCAGGCAACTCCTGTCTGGGGGCGGGAGCAAGCATACGACGGCGCACCTTGTATGTACAGATCATTCCATGGAGAGGGGTGAAAGGCAAGTCCACCTGCTGAGAACACAAAACAGTCAAGAACAGCAAGACACACAATATACAGCAACCTTCCTGCTGTATCCCAAATCTCAGAAGATATTAAAGGGCCCCTCTGGTGATATTAGTCATTCATTATGGAACCAATAGCGGCACCGCCTATCCTGGAGTGTGCCCTCGCCTCGCATCTGCCATGGTTTTCAACGAGGTCGGCGACATGCAAGGATTTCCCATTGAAAACAAAACAAAAACGCCATGCATCTGCGGTAAAAGAGTTGGCGAGCACGAAATTGGGCTGTGATGAAGTAAGGCTAAGGGTGAATGCATACCGAGTCAAAAGCGGGCGACTGCCTCCGGATTCTGCAGCAAAGACTGCCCATGGCATGCTGTGCAAAAGGGATTTTTAATCCACACAAGCAGAAACTAATTGTGGTTATTACTGCAGATGAAAAATCGCAGCATGTTCCATTTGTGTGTCTGACGGTGAGCCATGAGGACCATCTGCAGTACAGATGAAGATCAACCAAGCAGGTCTGCGCGGACGCTGGGATGTATGAAGAGAAGCATAGAGTCTAGATCACGTGAGGTGATTATCCCCTCTACTCTGCCTTAGTCAGACCTCATCTGGAATACTGGGTCCAGTTCTGGGCACCCCACTTTATAAAAGACATAGACAAACTGGAGCAAGTTCAGAGAAGAGTTACCAAGATGGTGAGCGGTCTGCAAATCATGTCCTATGAGGAACGGGTAAAGGATCTGGGAATGTTAAGCAGAAGAGAAGGCTGAGAGGAGACTTAATAGCTGTTTACAAGTATCTGAAGGGCTGTCACAGTGCAGAGGGATCAGCCCTATTCTCATCTGTACAAGGAAAGACTAGAAGCAATGGGATGAAACTGAAAGGGAGGAGACACAGATTACATATTAGACAGTGAGGGGATCAATGAGTGGAACAGGTTGCCACAGGAGGTGGGGAGTTCCCCTTCAATGGAAATGTTCAAACAAAGGCTGGACAGACATCTGTCTGGGGTGATTTAGTGATCCTGCACTGAGTCGAGGGTTGGACCCGATGACCCCGGAGGGATCCGATGACCCTGGAGGACCTGATGACCCTGGAGGTCCCTTCCAACTCTACCATTCTATGGAAGCATCTGCCCTGCTAACGAAAGAAGATACGGCCGGCACAGAGGAGATCTGCGGTGGTAAGAAATAGAGATGAGCGAACGTACTCGTCCGAGCCTGATATTCGTGCGAATATTAGGGTGTTCGGGATGCTCGTTACTCGTAACGAGTACCACGCGGTGTTCGGGTTACTTTCACTTTCCTCTCTGAGACGTTAGCGCGCTTTTCTGGCCAATTGAAAGACAGGGAAGGCATTACAACTTCCCCCTGTGACGTTCAAGCCCTATACCACCCCCCTGCTGTGAGTGGCTGGGGAGATCTGATGTCACCCGAGTATAAAAATCGGCCCCTCCCGCGGCTCGCCTCAGATGCCTTGTGACATAGCTGAGGGAAAGTGCTATCGTGTTGGAGCTGCTGTAGGGAGAGCGTTAGGAGTTAGTATAGGCTTCAAGAACCCCAACGGCCCTTCTTAGGGCCACATCTACTAGTGTGCAGTACTGTGTTAGCACAGTATTTTTATTCTTTTTTTCCAAAATTGGATCTGCAGAGCATTGCGCCCTGCAATAGGGACAGAAGTGGTGGTTAGGCAGGGAGAGTGTTAGCAGTGAGTGTAGGCTTCAAGAACCCCAACGGTCCTTTCTAGGGCCACATCTATCCGTGTGCAGTACTGTCCAGGCTGCTGTTAGCAGTGTTGCATATTTTTTTTTTTTTCTCAAAACCGGCTGTGCAGAGCATTGCACCCGGCATTAATACTACAGGGATAGAATTGTGTAGGCAGGGCCAGAAGACATACATTATTCATTGAATACACGCAGTGTGGGTGTTCCTTGTAAAAAGCAGGGAAAAAATTCTATTTGGCCTGCCTCTTACAGTACTCAGGGCTCTGGGTACGTGTATGCTGCGTGCAGAACGTTAAAAAAAAAATCAGGCGCAGCCAGCTACGTTTTACTACAGGCGTGCGGCAATTTCTTTCCTGCATGGGAAATCCCTGATCTGCTGTAGCGAATTACTTTGCATCACTGCAGTTCTGGGACAAATTGGCAGGGCCACAACACAGTTATTAAACCTAGTATTCATTGAATACACGCAGTGTGGGTGTTCCTTGTAAAAAGCAGGGAAAAAAATTCTATTTGGCCTGCAGGCTTGCGCCAATTTATTTCCTGGCTGTGAAATCACTGGTAATACAGCATGCTGAGGGGTAGGGGTAGGCCTAGAGGACGTGGACGCGGCCGAGGACGCGGAGGGCCAAGTGAGGGTGTGGGCACAGGCTGAGCTCCTGATCCAGGTGTGTCGCAGCCGACTGCTGCGTGATTAGGAGAGAGGCACGTTTCTGGCGTCCCCACATTCATCGCCCAATTAATGGGTCCACGCGGGAGACGGTTATTAGAAAATGAGCAGTGTGAGCAGGTCCTGTCGTGGATGGCAGAAAGTGCTTCCAGCAAGCTATCATCCACCCAGAGTTCTGCGCCGTCCACTGCTGCAAATCCGAATCCTCTGTCTGCTGCTCCTCCTTCCTCCCAGCCTCCTCACTCCACTACAATGACACATGCTCAGGAGCGGGAAGACTCTCAGGAACTGTTCTCGGGCCCCTGCTTAGATTGGGCAGCAGTGGTTCCTCTCCCACCAGAGGAGTTTATCGTCACTGATGCCCAACCATTGGAAAGTTCCCGGGGTCCGGGGGATGAGGCTGCGGACTTCCGCCAACTGTCTCAAGAACTTTCTGTGGGTGAGGAGGACGATGACGATGAGACACAGTTGTCTTGCAGTGAGGTAGTAGTAAGGGCAGTAAGTGCGAGGGAGCAGCGCACAGAGGATTCTGAGGAAGAGCAGCTGGACGATGAGGTGACTGACCCCACCTGGTGTGCAACGCCTACTCAGGACAGGTCTTCAGAGGGGGAGGCAGCAGCAGGGCAGGTTGCAAGAGGCAGTGCGGTGTCCAGGGGTAGAGGCAGGGCCAGACTGAATAATCCACCAACTGTTTCCCAAAGCGCCCCCTCGCGCCATGCCACCCTGCAGAGGCCGAGGTGCTCAAAGGTCTTGCAGTTTTTCACAGAGACGCCTGAGGACCGACGAACAGTGGTGTGCAACCTTTGTCGCGCCAAGATCAGCCGGGGAGCCACCACCAACAGCCTCACCACCACCAGCATGCGCAGACATATGATGGCCAAGCACCCCACAAGGTGGGACGAAGGCCGTTCACCGCCTCCGGTTTGCACCGCTGCCTCTCCCCCTGTGCCCCAACCTGCCACTGAGATCCAACCCCCCTCTCAGGACACAGGCACTACCGTCTCCCGGACTGCACCCACACCCTCACCTCCGCTGTCCTCGGCCCCATCCAGCAATGTCTCGCACCGCACAGTCCAGCTGTCGCTAGCGCAAGTGTTGGAGCGCAAGCGCAAGTACGCCGCCACGCACCCGCACGCTCAATCGTTAACCGTCCACATAGCCAAATTTATCAGCCTTGAGATGCTGCCATATAGGGTTGTGGAAACGGAGGCTTTCAAAGCTATGATGGCGGCGGCGGCCCCGCGCTACTCAGTTCCCAGTCGCCACTACTTTTCCCGATGTGCCGTCCCAGCCCTGCACGACCACGTCTCCCGCAACATTGTACGCGCCCTCACCAATGCGGTTAGTGGCAAGGTCCACTTAACAACAGACACGTGGACAAGCACAGGCGGGCAGGGCCACTACATCTCCCTGACGGCACATTGGGTGAATTTAGTGGAGGCTGGGACAGAGTCAGAGCCTGGGACCGCTCACGTCCTACCCACCCCCAGAATTGCGGGCCCCAGCTCGGTGGTGGTATCTGCGGTGGTGTATGCTTCGTCCACTAAACCACCCTCCTCCTCCTCCTCAACCTCTGTCTCGCAATCTAGATGTGTCAGCAGCAGCAGGACGTCGCCAGCAGTCGGTGTCGCGCGGCGTGGCAGCACAGCGGTGGGCAAGCGTCAGCAGGCCGTGCTGAAACTACTCAGCTTAGGAGATAGGAGGCACACGGCCCACGAACTGCTGCAGGGTCTGACAGAGCAGACCGACCGTTGGCTTGCGCCGCTGAGCCTCCAACCGGGCATGGTCGTGTGGGACAACGGCCGTAACCTGGTGGCGGCTCTGCAGCTCGGCAGCCTCACGCACGTGCCATGCCTGGCCCATGTCTTTAATTTGGTGGTTCAGCGCTTTCTGAAAAGCTACCCACGCTTGTCAGACCTGCTCGTAAAGGTGCGCCGGCTCTGCGCACATTTCCGCAAGTCCCACACGGACGCTGCCACCCTGCGCACCCTGCAACATCGCTTTAATCTGCCAGTGCACCGACTGCTGTGCGACGTGCCCACACGGTGGAACTCTACGCTCCACATGTTGGCCAGGCTCTATGAGCAGCGTAGAGCTATCGTGGAATACCAACTCCAACATGGGCGGCGCAGTGGGAGTCAGCCTCCTCAATTCTTTTCAGAAGAGTGGGCCTGGTTGGCAGACATCTGCCAGGTCCTTGGAAACTTTGAGCAGTCTACCCAGATGGTGAGCGGCGATGCTGCAATCATTAGCGTCACCATTCCTCTGCTATGCATCTTGAGAAGTTCCCTGCAAACCATAAAGGCAGCCGCTTTGCGCTCGGAAACGGAGGCGGGGGAAGACAGTATGTCGCTGGATAGTCAGAGCACCCTCCTGTCTATATCTCAGCGCATTCAGGAGGAGGAGGAGGAGCATGAGGAGGATGAGGAGGAGGGGGAAGAGACAGCTTGGCCCACTGCTGACGGTGCCCCTGCTGCTTGCCTGTCATCCTTTCAACGTGTATGGCCTGAGGAGGAGGAGGATCCTGAAAGTGATCTTCCTAGTGAAGACAGCCATGTGTTGCGTACGGGTACCCTGGCACACATGGCTGACTTCATGTTAGGATGCCTTTCTCGTGACCCTCGCGTTACACGCATTCTGGCCACTATGGATTACTGGGTGTACACACTGCTCGACCCACGCTATAAGGAGAACCTTCCCAGTCTCATTCCCGAAGAGGAAAGGGGTTCGAGAGTGTTGCTATACCACAGGACCCTGGCGGACAAGCTGATGGTAAAATTCCCATCCGACAGCGCTAGTGGCAGAAGGCGCAGTTCCGAGGGCCAGGTAGCAGGGGAGGTGCGGAGATCGAGCAGCATGTACAGCCCAGGCAGTGCAACAGTCTTTAAGGGCCTGGACAGCTTTATGGCTCCCCACCAAGACTGTGTCACCGCTCCCCAGTCAAGGCTGAGTCGGCGGGAGCACTGTAAAAGGATGGTGAGGGAGTACGTAGCCGATCGCACGACCGTCCTCCGTGACGCCTCTGCCACCTACAACTACTGGGTGTCGAAGCTGGACACGTGGCCTGAACTAGCGCTGTATGCCCTGGAGGTGCTTGCTTGTCCTGCGGCTAGCGTCTTGTCGGAAAGGGTGTTTAGTGCGGCTGGGGGAATTATCACAGATAAGCGTAGCCGCTTGTCAACCGACAGTGCCGACAGGCTAACACTCATCAAGATGAACAAAGCCAGGATTTCCCCAGACTTCTCTTCTCCACCAGCGGACAGCAGCGATACGTAAGCAATACGTAGGCTGCACCCGCGGATGGAAGCATCGTTCTCTATCACCATCAAAAACGGGGACATTTCTGCTTCATCAATCTGTGTATAATATTCCTCCTCCTCCTCCTGCTCCTCCTCCTGAAACCTGACGTAATCACGCTGAACGGGCAATTTTTCTTAGGGCCACAAGGCTCACTCATCTAATTTTTCGAAACAATTTTAATATGTTTCAATGCTCTTAAAAGCGTTGAAACTTTAACTTGAACCAATTTTTCGTTAAACTGGGCTGCCTCCAGGCCTAGTTACCACTTAAGCCACATTAACCAAAGCGATTAATGGGTTTCACCTGCCCTCTTGGCTGGCCATGGCCAATTTTTACTGAGGTACATTAGTACTGTTGGTACACCAATTTTTTGGGGCCCTCACCTACAGTGTAATCATAGCAATTTGTATGTTCTTCGCCTGCACTCATGGTACAGAAGTGTGTGTGGGGTTGGCCTACACTTTAGCTACATAAATGTAACTTGGGCCTTGGCTATACTGCAGCTACTGAAATGGAACGAAGACTGCGCTCCCACTATACTGCTGCTTCGGAATTGTTACTGGGGCCTGTCTTGAGTGCTACTATTACTGACATGGAACGAAGACTGCGCTCCCGCTATACTGCTGCTTCGGAATTGTTACTGGGGCCTGTCTTGAGTGCTACTATTACTGACATGGAACGAAGACTGCGCTCCCGCTATACTGCTGCTTCGGAATTGTTACTGGGGCCTGTCTTGAGTGCTACTATTGCTGACATGGAACGAAGACTGCGCTCCTGCTATAATGCTGCTAGTGATATGTTAGTGGGGCCTGTCCTAATGCTACGGCTGAAATGTTACGAATTCTGGGCTCTGCCTATACCGCTGCTAATGGTATGTCTCTGGGGTGTGGAAACAGAGGCTTCCCAAAGACATGATGGCGGCGAGGCCATTTCCCACCAACGCGGTTACTGTTAAGGTGCATATAACCACGGACACGTGGAGAGGACACGTAGTGCCTCAAAAACATCCCCCTCCTCCTCCAACAGGGAAAACATTCTTGGCAAATGCCTTTGCATTGGTTCGTCTGGTGGCAGTCCAAGAATTTCACCTTTACCGACACTACAAGAGAGCCCCCCCACCATCCCCCCGCCACGGCCTACTTAATCCTGGCCACATTCCGAAAACCAACAAAATACAACCGTGCTACTAGGTCCGCAGTCACCACCACATTACCACCAACGCGGTTACTGTTAAGGTGCATATTACCAGTCTGACTGGGGCATGCAGACACCTTGACAGAATGAATAGTGTGTGGCACATAGGTTCCCCATTGCTATGCCCAGGTGTGCAGCTCCTGATGGCGGTGGCACAGGATTCTATTTCTCATTGCTTCTGTACAGCATTGTGGGCTATCGCTCCGCCACTTTTAAAGAGGGTCGCTGCCTAGCCGTGCCAACCCTCTGCAGTGTGTGCCTGCGGTTCCTCCTCATGGCAGACGCACTTCTAAATAGACATGAGGGTGGTGTGGCATGAGGGCAGCTGAAGGCTGCCCAGGGACACTTTGGTGTGCGCTGTCGGGGGGAGGGGGGGGGGGGCGGTTTGGCAGCATGTAACCCAGGAGAAGTGGCAGCGGAGTGTCATGCAGGCAGTGATTGTGCTTTGTTGGAGGTAGTGTGGTGCTTAGCAAAGGTATGCCATGCTAATGAGGGCTTTTCAGAAGTAAAAGTTGTTGGGAGGGGGGGGGGCACTCTTGCCGGTATTGTGGCTTAATAGTGGGACCTGTGAACTTGAGATGCAGCCCAACATGTAGCCCCTCGCCTGTCCTATCCGTTGCTGTGTCGTTCCCATCACTTTCTTGAATTGCCCAGATTTTCACAAATGAAAACCTTAGCGAGCATCGGCGAAATACAAAAATGCTCTGGTCGCCCATTGACTTCAATGGGGTTCGTTATTCGAAACGAACCCTCGAGCATCGCGAAAAGTTCGTGACGAGTAACGAGCACCCGAGCATTTTGGTGCTCACTCATCTCTAGTAAGAAAATGTTTTTTTCTCTCCACTTCCGCGAGCGCGGCTGGATGCAGCAGTGGGATCTGTGCGTGCCGTGGACATTGGGCCAAGTTGTAATTAACTGTTTTTATAGGTCATTGGTTAGACTAAAAAGAATCAAAATCTTAAAACAAAAATACATGTTTGGTATGGCAGCGTCCATAAGAGTCCAATCTATCAAAGTAACACATTATTTATCCCACACGGTGAACGTCATCCGAAAAAAAAATTAAGAATGTCAGAAATGCGCTTTTTTGGTCATTCTGTCTGCAAGAAAAAAATGCAAGAAAAAGTGATCAAAAAGTTGTATGTACTCTTGCAAGCTACAGGACGTCCCGCAAGAAATGAGCCCTTGCACAACTATGTGTACGGAAAAGTTATTGTGCGCACAAGATGGTGGCAGAAAATAATTTTTAAAAAAATAACAGTCTTTGAAAAAAAATAAAAGTACAGCAAAAAAAAAAACAAAAAAACCCCATAAATTTGGTATTGTAGTATTTGTACTGCCCCATAGAATAAGGTTATTGTGTCATTTCTGTTGCAGTTTGTGGGACGTAAAAACAAGACGCACCGAAATATGGCGGAATTTAGGGTTTCTTTTTTGTTCATTTTACTCCACTTAGAACTTTTTAAAAGTTTTTCAGTCCATTAAAAAAATACAACTCATCCCACAAAAAGCGACGTCGCTAGATAAATAAAGGAGTTACGGAAAATGCTTGGTCACTAAGGGGTTAAATAACGTGCCGCCATCAGCGTTACCGGTGGAAGGTTCTAATGTTACAGAAACATGTCAATTACTTTCTGTTCCGAACATTTTTGAATTTGTTGCACAGTGTAAGTGAACGAGCCGCGATGGTTGACATGCCGCCAGAAAACGGTCAGTGGGTAGCGCTTAGCCCAAAGCACAATCATTCACGGTCGCTCACTGGAATTATATTCTAAAAGCAGCCGAAATCAGGGTTCAGCCGGAGCCGCAGACCATCAGTAGGGTCTGCTCATCTCCAGAGTCAGGCTCACACCAGATTACCAGATCCTCCGTGTGCGCCGGCCACCAGGGACGTGGCCTCACGCAGCTCTGCTCACATTTCCATGTAGGAATTGCATAATACGGGAGCGCAAAAGCAGCAGCCCGCACGATGTAGTTTGCAGCGGATTACGCCTGAGAGCTCATCAACAAATCAGCACTGCCCACAGATCCATTTACATACAGCAACAGATTGAGGAACTGAAACAAAGGGCCTCACGAAGCTGCAGAAATGTTACATTATACCGTCGTTAGCACAGCCACAATTCTCTCACTCATCACATCGTTATAGGATGGTTTGTCAGCAGAGCAGCCGCCGTGTGAACTGGCATCTGCCTACCGTCTGCAACGGATGGCGCGTCGCAGGTGAAAAGACGGCACAAACAAAACAACAACCATGCGGGGCCTCGTATGGCGCAGAGTGTTTAGGCAGCAGTATGCAGTGCTAAGCTTGCTTACAACCTGAAGATTGCGAGTTCAATCCCCGCATGGTAGCGGCTCAAGGTTGACTTATCCCTCCAAGGTCAGTAACATGAGCACCCAGCTTGCTGGGGGGTAATAAGTGAAATTACCTGAAAGCGCTGTGGAATAAGTTGGCGCTATAAAAAGTCCCCCCTTTCTGGTCCCTTTTTGGTCTATTAAGAGGGCACAACGACTCCTGCCACTATTTGGTGCCCACTGTGCATCGTTACTCCGAGAACTCGTGTGGGCATCTTAGAAGACTGAAGAGAGGAAAAGGCAAATCTAGGGCAGAACGTTGTAAAGGGAGAGCGGAAGACAACATTATTGCCCTCTTTGGTCCTACAACACACAATCAATTCATAAAGACAAGGTAAAAGGTACCTGTGCCAGGCTGAAGCACAATATGGCCGGCTGGATGTCCTTGGAGATACACTCCTGGGTTTCCATAAGCCAGCAGGCCTGTATTGTTGGCTTGCATGGCCAGGAAAGCGGTGTCATCAGAAGAAGTTGGTGTGCAGAGCTGGTACTGGGGCAGCTGGAAAGCTCCCAGCGGGTTACTTTGGTGGTAGTACTGTGGCCCATATCTTATGGAGATGGGCATGCTCTCCGGGGTTGGAGACCTGCAGACCAAAGAACACACTGATCACATCATTATTACTAGGACAACTCTAAGATCCATAAAGCCTCAGTGGGCAAGTCACGATTCATATTCAGCTGGTTATACAGGGTAGGCCACGCAAAAGTAGCCCACCTCCGATCCCGACGCTGCACGCTTTGGAGAAAACCGTAACCCTTTCATTTTTCCTCAGCAGTATAAGAAATGAAAGCTGCGCTGTGATTGGTTGCTTTGGGCAGCAAAGACTTTCTTCTGGACGGCTTCCATAAATCTGCCCCTCTTTCCCCCGTGTTTTTCCTGCAACTGTGAATAGTTATTGTGGAAGGCTCTGTGCAAAGCGGATCAAATAAGGAAACTCCAGAGGTCTTCACTAACAAGAACTCAGCTACAAAACCACCTGCTAAATTAGGGTTTAGAAATGGCGCTAAACTAGGTCTGTTGCAAATATCAAGAAGTCGAGGCCTCTGTCAGTCTGGATGTCCGAAGTCATTTATGACATTCAGCAGTGGATTGCGACTAGGCCTCAAAAATCAACTTGGAGTCAGTCACTGCAAGCTAGTGCATCACATACGACGTGTCGGCATGAAACCATACAGAAGAACGCATGCAGGAAATGAAAGAGTGCGACAAAGCTGAACACGAAATTACTGTAGGTGGTTGCTGACTGATTGCTAGAGGACTTCCGGAGCCATTGCTGTACTTTATGATTGATCAGGTCACATGAACTCAGAGTATGAAGCATCGGTCTACTGAAAATCCCATCCGACTCACAATCACCACGGCACGACCAGAAGATTGGCTTTCGGTGCTCAGAGAGGTATATTGCCCAATTTCCGTCAAATCCACTGTGAATGCCTCACTTTATCTGGACGCGTTTGAACAGATTTACGACCAACTAAAACTAAAAGAGAGAACTTACTGCATTTGTCCAACAAGATGGGGCAACATGCCAGACATCCCGCGACTCACTGGCATGGGTTCATGCACGGCTTATGGAAGAGTGAGTTGTGGGCAAGGGGTTAAGGCCACCCCGTTCCCCGCATTTGTCCACATGTGATCTTTATCTGTGGAGAAACTTAAAGCAGAAAGTATATGCCAGTAATCCACATGCCGTGGATGAGCTCGAGGAAAACATCACAAACACTATCCACAGCATCACCGCGGAAGAGCTGCAGGCAGTATCAGCCAACATGTTGTGATGTGGTCAGAGGTGCATAGTAGTGAATGGGGACCACCGCCAGCATCTGTTGCAACATGTGGGTGAAGCAACAACGTTTTGGATAAAACAATCCACTTGCTCGTTCTTCCCGTCACACTATTGTCGGTGGTGCGCTACTTTTCTGTGGTCCACCCTGTACTTGCATCTCTTTCCAGTAAAGCACGGTGACAATCATTACACCTTCAGACAGAAGTGGAAAAAGCAGCAGCACTTCCCTGTATAACACCGCTGGTGCGAGGTATTCGTTTCGGATGCAAAGCCCAGAAAAGGAACCGGACTCCCAAGGTTCCAAACCGCAGGTATCAAATAGATCACAGCTGGGCAGCATCCATATATATAAGAAGTTCCTTTAGTCGTCCATGATAGGAGGGGATGTACAAGCTCCTTGACGAGCCTGACAAAGACCCGTGTGGGGTCGATACGTGGCTTGTACATCCCCTCCTATCATGGACGAATCATTACACCTTCGTCATTTGTCAGGCAGCCGTCACTATAATCTCATTACGTACTCCTGAATATTATAGGTGAACACGTCTCCATCAGATGAGGGGGGTGGTGTGCAGGTGCTTTCAGGCGTGTCCAGCATCATAGGAATCATGTGATTGCTGGAGTTAAAGGTCATAGACATGGGTAGCCCAACACGCCTCAGCGGTGGTGGGCTGTGAAATGTGGGTGGATACTCCTGGGATGGTGGTGGGCAGACATCCCCTGGTGATCCGAGACTTGACACTGTAGAAGGAAGGAGGTTTGTTAATTACTATATAAGCAGCAGATCAGAAGGACAACAAACGCATCAACGAGCCCATAATACCAGCCTCAACATAGCCCACACCAACCTCAACCCTGCCTGCCCCAACTGCCAGCTTCAACCACCAACCTCAACCCTGCCCGCCCCAACCACCAACCTCAACCCTGCCTGCCCCAACTGCCAGCTTCAACCGCCAACCTCAACTCTGCCCGCCCCAACCACCAAACTCAACCCTGCCTGCCCCAACTGCCAGCTTCAACCGCCAACCTAAACCCTGCCCGCCCCAACCACCAACCTCAACCCTGCCTGCCCCAACTGCCAGCTTCAACCGCCAACCTCAACCCTGCCTGCCCCAACTGCCAGCTTCAACCGCCAACCTCAACCCTGCCCGCCCCAACCACCAGCCTCAACCCTGCCTGACGCAACTGCCAACCTCAACCCTCCCCAGCCTCAACCCTGCCCCACTCCAACCACTAGCCTCAACACTGCCTGCGCCATCCAGTACACATACTAATATCCTTCATGGAAGTTCAAGAATTCACATGTAGCCCCTCTGATGTAGCGATATCTACTTGCCATGGCTAAGACAAGTCAGACAGAAAGGAGCAAGGACATGTCATGGGGTTCAGTAGTCAGTGGGTGCAGGAAGTGGCCCAAGAGCCACATGTGGCCACTCTTGATTCACAGTGAATGGCCCCTTCATTAGAGCCCCCTGCCCTCTTACGATTAGCGCCTCCCTGTATGCTAATTCTCCCCGTGACCCCGGAGTGCAGCATAAAATCACGTGACAAGTTTTCCTGATCAGTTTCAGTGTGAATCCACATTAGGTGGAAGATCCAGCGATCGGAGCGACTTCCAACGAGGCCGGTCATTGGTGCTAGACTAGCCGGGGTCTCACCGCCAACCGTGGGGGGGTTATCATGTAACGGTGTGGAGAGTATACAGAGAATGGCGCAATCAAGGAAAACATCCAGCAAAGGGGATCCTGTCAGTCGGTCAGAACATGTCAGCCCCGCCATCTAATCTGCAGCAACTACAAGAAGCTTCCTGTCCGCAGGGGCCGAGATTCCTGCAGAGCCGCTTTATCATGAGTGGAATCTACACCACAACAAATTGCCGCAGATCTGAAGGGTAAAGGAGTCCAACGCTACTAGATGGGGGGCTCTAATAAAGGGGGCCACCCTATATATATACAAATCTAGGTCCATAAAGCCTGTGCTGCCATGTACCCACCTGAGCCGCTGCTGCTAGAGATGCTAGAAGAGATCTCAGCAGACTGAGAGCGCTGCAGAAGAGCGCCGGGCACCAGAGATGACCTAAAGGAGAGATGGAGAGAACTAAGAGGCGGAAGCGGGCTTACCACACATGAGGAGGTAAGCGAGGACAAGGCTATAAGAGAAAGGTGCAAAGTCAGGATGTACAGACAGCGCAGCTAGCAGGGCCCTCCAAAGGGGCTCATTCACACGACCGTGATTTTAGTGCGTTTTATGTACGGCTGCGTGACACGCGGTAAATGGACATTACACAGTAGCGTGTAAACCCTGCGTGTAGATACATGCGAGAAAAGATGGCAGCATGATCTACACATGCGCGTACCACGCAGCGTGAGCGTTTTCTGCATGCGGCCGTGTGAATGAGTACAATAATGTCAGCAAGGACAAGGCTGTCTGTGGCACGAAGCGCATCAATAGCAGGTGACAAAACAGAACATTCTGGAAAGCCACCAACTAGTTCCCTCACCCGTTCCGGACGCCCGATAACGGACCATACGAGTGATGGCCTGAAGAAACTGCAAATGAGACAGCTTCTGGTCGGGAAAGAGCCGCGCTGTCAGGAAGAGACGTCCCCAGAGAGCCGGCACATGCTGCCATCTTGCAGCCCTTAATGGAACTTTTTTCAGTTTTCCGCCATTTGGCGCGTCGGTTCTGAAACCAAACCTGAAATAAATGTAGAACGTAAAAGAAGAGGTAAATGTTCGGATGACAACGCCACGTTCTTTTAAATTCCCCCAACTAGGCCGCTGCTAACCTCTCCAATCAATGGTAATGGCAGCATGTAAAAGGTTGACAGAGGGATGGCGCTATCTATATGACATCATTGGTGCTCCACCATGTAACCGTAGACCGCCAATGAGTAGCCATGGCAAACGGAGGCCGGCCAATGGCATGCGGGTCTGCTATGACCTGTAATCACTATAAGGCCTCTTGCCTACCGTCAAAATCTCGCTGTGGAATCAGACCCGGCGCCCCCCAGGGACCCTATACTAAGCTGTTCGGATCCGCCGCGAGTCTCTCACCCTGCGCACATGTGCAGTGCAAGGCATGTCGAGCTGGTGCTGGGCTGCGACGTAGATTCCAGCAATACTTCCGCAGTGCCCACTGCACGGAATATCGCAGGACGGATGGCTTGCATTGCCGGCAATTGAAGCCTTCCGTGCGATTTTCCATACAAAATAGAATATGCTGCGATTCTTCCCCAAAAGTGGCAAATCACAGTTGATTGACGCTCATTGGCAGGGGAAAATTTTTGAACACAGCATGTCTATGGACGGTCATTGCTGCGGAATTCACGTTGGGCATCTGGCTGCGAATTCCGTAGGGATAATCCGTCCGTGGGCATTAGCCTTGTAACGATGATGGATTGCAGTGCACAAGTACTGCAGTGTATTATCAGAACAATTATACCATTACAGGTTCAAATTCCCTAGAGGGACATAATAAAAATAAAAAAACACATTAAAATTGAAAAAAAAGATTGTAAGAAACTAAATATGTTGTTTGCACAATTAACAATGTATTAGAAAAAAAAACAAAAACAAAACAGAAGTTATACATCATGGCATCCGTAATGACCTGTACAATAGCACACTTTTTAGCTTGCATAGCAAAAGATTGGAAAAGGGCAAATGTTGTCCCAATCTTCAAAAAAGGGAAGAAGGTGGATCCAGGAAACTACAGGCCTGTGAGCCTGACTCCTATACCTGGAAAGATCTCTGAACAGATTATTAAACAGCATGTATGCAAGTACTTGGATGAGAATGGAGTAATTAACCAGAGCCAGCATGGGGTGTAACAAACAAGTCATGCCAGACTAATCTAATATCCTTCTATGATAGAATCACTGACTGGGTTGATCAGTGAAATGCGGTGGATACAGTATATCTTGACCTTAGTAAAGCATTTGACAAAGTATCTCATACCATACTTATCGAAAAAATGACCAAAGATGGGATTGACAGGACAACTGTTAGGGGGATTCACAACCAGCTGAGGGATCGTACTCAAAGAGTGGTCATAAATGGCTGCACATCCAAGTGGGAGAATGTATCAAGTGGGGACCACAAGACTCTGTCCTGGGCCCAGTGTTGGCCAACATTGTTATCAATGATCTGGAGGAGGGAATTGTGGGAAACTGATCAAATGTGCAGATGACACAAAGCTAGGAGGGATAGCTAACACTAGGGGAAAGAGAGAGAGGATCAAAAAGATCTAGAAAAGCTTGATTTACCAAGGAGAAATGCAAAGTCCAACATCTGGACAAGAAAGATGATGAAAGCGCAAACAGAATGGGAGGAACACTAGCAAAAAATAAAGCCTAAAAAAAGAAAAAAACCCGAACCCCAAAATGCTTTTTTTCTTCAATTCCCTTCCCAAGAAGCCCACCATGAAGCAGATTTTACACATCGTGTGAGATTTGTGAATTGCGAGAAGCACAAATATGAGACCCATTTTTTAGATGACGTCATACACACGAGGGATTTTTTCCCACATATAGGAAAACCTAAATTGCGGTGTGTACTATTTTGGGGCGTCTCCTCAACGGGGCGGGCACAGCATTGCACGGCGTGCCAGGTGCATGAGAGTGCGATGCGAGGCTTACCCAATGATCTGCGATCGTTACTCCCATAATGACGCCTCGCACCCACAGGGACGTCGCACGTTGGCCAGCGCCATATTGGGCGGAGTCTCACAGCTCGATATCGCACTCTGCTGCGTGAAATGTGCCTAAAAGGGATCAAAAAGCTGTACGAAAATAGTACCAATGAAACCTTCTGCTCGTCTCGCAGAAAACAACGACGCCGTCCACGGAGAAATAATGCATTATGGGATGGGATGAAAAAACACAACAGGGTTTTATTGTGCGGAAGGGGAAAAAGAAGGACATCGTTTTGGGATTGTCGTAATCGTTCTGAAGCGGAGAGGAAGGTTCAGGTCTGCTGCAACGCGATAAAACCCCCACAATACATTCCATGTACTCGAAGGACCTGTCTGCGGACTCCAGGCGGCACCACACTACCACCATGCGGGTCACCAACAGGGGGCGCTCTACACTATCTACCTCCTATGAAAAATCTGTAACAGGGAGGAAGAGGGGGCAGCAGGACACTTCGGAATACGCCCCTCCAGAGCCAATATCCAGCATGATAGTTACCGTTATCCTCTGCGGAGTGACCCCAATTATTTCAGCAATCTCCCTCCTTTTCTCACTGTCCGGGTAATGATCCTCCACGAAGATTCGCTGCAGTTCCTGCAACTGGTCTACAAGGAGGTCCGAAGACACGGAGAGACCAAGAGAGTGAAGGAGAAGAAAACGCAGAAGGACAGTAGTTATACATGGAATGGCATCACTACCAGTAATATCCCACAGAGCACCTCCACCCGACATACACAACCCATTACAACACATAGGGGGCAGAATTATAGTAGTTATATTCTTGTACATTAGGGGGCAGTATTATAGTAGTTATATTCTTGTACATAGGGGGCAGTATTATAGTAGTTATATACTTGTACATAGGAGCAGTATTATAGTAGTTATATTCTTGTACATAGGAGGCAGTATTATAGTAGTTATATACTTGTACATAGGGGGCAGTATTATAGTAGTTATATTCTTGTACATAGGAGCAGTATTATAGTAGTTATATTCTTGTACATAGGAGGCAGTATTATAGTAGTTATATTCTTGTACATAGGGGGCAGTATTATAGTAGTTATATTCTTGTACATAGGAGCAGTATTATAGTAGTTATATTCTTGTACATAGGGGCAGTATTATAGTGGGTATATTCTTGTACATAGGAGGCAGTATTATAGTAGTTATATTCTTGTACATAGGGGGCAGTATTATAGTAGTTATATTCTTGTACATAGAGGCAGTATTATAGTAGTTATATTCTTGTACATAGGGGACAGTATTATAGTAGTTATATTCTTGTACATAGGGAGCAGTATTATAGTAGTTATATTCTTGTACATAGGGGCAGTATTGTAGTAGTTATATTCTTGTACATAGGGGGCAGTATTATAGTAGTTATATTCTTGTACATACGGGGCAGTATTATAGTAGTTATATTCTTGTACATAGGAGGAGTATTATAGTAGTTATATTCTTGTACATAGGGAGCAGTATTATAGTAGTTATATTCTTGTACATAGGAGGCAGTATTATAGTAGTTATATTCTTGTACATAGGAGGCAGTATTATAGTAGTTATATTCTTGTACATAGGGAGCAGTATTATAGTAGTTATATTCTTGTACATAGGGGCAGTATTGTAGTAGTTATATTCTTGTACATAGGGGGCAGTATTATAGTAGTTATATTCTTGTACATACAGGGCAGTATTATAGTAGTTATATTCTTGTACATAGGAGGAGTATTATAGTAGTTATATTCTTGTACATAGGAGCAGTATTATAGTAGTTATATTCTTGTACATAGGGGGCAGTATTGTAGTAGTTATATTCTTGTACATAGGAGGCAGTATTATAGTAGTTATATTCTTGTACAGAGGGAGCAGTATTATAGTAGTTATATTCTTGTACATAGGAGGCAGTATTATAGTAGTTATATTCTTGTACATAGGGGCGGTATTATAGTAGTTATATTCTTGTACACAGGGGGCAGTATTATAGTAGTTATATTCCTGTACATAGGGGGCAGTATTATAGTAGTTATATTCTTGTACACAGGGGGCAGTATTATAGTAGTTATATTCTTGTACATAGGAGCAGTATTATAGTATTTATATTTTTGTACATAGGAGCAGTATTATAGTAGTTATATTCTTGTACATAGGGGCGGTATTATAGTAGTTATATTCTTGTACATAAGGGGCAGTATTATAGTAGTTATATTCTTGTACATAGGGGGCAGTATTATAGTAGTTATATTCTTGTACACAGGAGGCAGTGTTATAGTAGTTATATTCTTGTACATAGGGAGCAGTATTATAGTAGTTATATTCTTGTACATAGGAGCAGTATTATAGTAGTTATATTCTTGTACATAGGGAGCAGTATTATAGTAGTTATATTCTTGTACATAGGGGCGGTATTATAGTAGTTATATTCTTGTACACAGGGGGCAGTATTATAGTAGTTATATTCTTGTACATAGGGGGCAGTATTATAGTAGTTATATTCTTGTACATAGGGGCAGTATTATAGTAGTTATATTCTTGTACATAGGGGGCAGTATTATAGTAGTTATATTCTTGTACATAGTAGCAGTATTATAGTAGTTATACTCTTGTACATAGGGGGCAGTATTATAGTAGGTATATTCTTGTACATAGGGAGCAGTATTATAGTAGTTATATTCTTGTACATAGGGGGCAGTATTATAGTAGTTATTTTCTTGTACATAGGGGGCAGTATTATAGGAGTTATATTCTGGTACATAGGAGGCAGTATTATAGTAGTTATATTCTTGTACATAGGAGGCAGTATTATAGTAGTTGTATTCTTGTACATAGGAGGCAGTATTATAGTAGTTCTATTCTTGTACATAGGGGGCAGTATTATAGTAGTTATATTCTTGTACATAGGGGGCACTATTATAGTAGTTATATTCTTGTACATAGGGGGCAGTTTTATAGTAGTTATATTCTTGTACATAGGGGGCACTATTATAGTAGTTATATTCTTGTACATAGGGGGCAGTATTATAGTAGTTATATTCTTGTACATAGGGGGCACTATTATAGTAGTTATATTCTTGTACATAGGGGGCAGTATTATAGTAGTTATATTCTTGTACATAGGAGCAGTATTATAGTAGTTATATTCTTGTACATAGGGGGCAGTATTATAGTAGTTATATTCTTGTACATAGGGGGTAGTATTATAGTAGTTATATTCTTGTACATAGGGGGTAGTATTATAGTAGTTATATTCTTGTACATAGGAGGCTGTATTATAGCAGTTATATTCTTCTACATAGGGGCAGTATTATAGTAGTTATATTCTTGTACATAGGGGGCAGTATTATAGTAGTTATATTCTTGTACATAGGGGACAGTATTATAGTAGTTATATTCTTGTACATAGGGGGTAGTATTATAGTAGTTATATTCTTGTACATAGGAGGCAGTATTATAGTAGTTATATTCTTGTACATAGAGGGCAGTATTACAGTAGTTATATTCTTGTACATAGGAGGCAGTATTATAGTAGTTATATTCTTGTACATAGGGGACAGTATTATAGTATTTATATTCTTGTACATAGGGAGCAGTATTATAGTAGTTATATCCTTCTATATATAGTTGGCAGTACTATAGATGTTATACTCCTGTACATAGGGGAGCAGTATTATAGTAGTTATATTCTTGTACATAGGGGGCAGTATTATAGTAGTTATATTCTTGTACATAGGGGGCAGTATTATAGTAGTTATATTCTTGTACATAGGGGGCAGTATTATAGTAGCTATATTCTTGTACATAGGGGGCAGTATTATAGTAGTTATATCCTTGTACATAGGGGGCAGTATTATAGTAGTTATATTCTTGTACATAGGGGGCAGTATTATAGTAGTTATATTCTTGTACATAGGGGGCAGTATTATAGTAGTTATATTCTTGTACATAGGGGGCACTATTATAGTAGTTATATCCTTGTACATAGGGAGCAGTTTTATAGTAGTTATATTCTTGTACATAGGGGGCAGTATTATAGTAGTTATATTCTTGTACATAGGAGCAGTATTATAGTAGTTATATTCTTGTACATAGGGGGCAGTATTATAGTAGTTATATTCTTGTACATAGGAGCAGTTTTATAGTAGTTATATTCTTGTACATAGGGGGCAGTATTATAGTAGTTATATTCTTGTACATAGGGGGCAGTATTATAGTAGTTATATTCTTGTACATAGGGGGCAGTATTATAGTAGTTATATCCTTGTACATAGGGGGCAGTATTATAGTAGTTATATTCTTGTACATAGGAGCAGTATTATAGTAGTTATATTCTTGTACATAGGGGGCAGTATTATAGTAGTTATATTCTTGTACATAGGGGGCACTATTATAGTAGTTATATCCTTGTACATAGGGGGCAGTTTTATAGTAGTTATATTCTTGTACATAGGGGGCAGTATTATAGTAGTTATATTCTTGTACATAGGGGGCAGTATTATAGTAGTTATATTCTTGTACATAGGGGGCAGTATTATAGTAGTTATATTCTTGTACATAGGGGGCAGTATTATAGTAGTTATATTCTTGTACATAGGGGCGGTATTATACTAGTTATATTCTTGTACATAGGGGGCAGTATTATAGTAGTTATATTCTTGTACATAGGGGGCAGTATTATAGTAGTTATATTCTTGTACATAGGGGGCAGTATTATAGTAGTTATATTCTTGTACATAGGGGGCAGTATTATAGTAGTTATATTCTTGTACACAGGAGGCAGTATTATAGTAGTTATATTCTTGTACATAGGGGCGGTATTATAGTAGTTATATTCTTGTACATAGGGGGCAGTATTATAGTAGTTATATTCTTGTACATAGGGGGCAGTATTATAGTAGTTATATTCTTGTACATAGGGAGCAGTATTATACTAGTTATATATTCTTGTACATAGGGAGCAGTATTATAGTAGTTATATTCTTGTACATAGGGGGCAGTATTATAGTAGTTATATTCTTGTACATAGGGGGCAGTATTATAGTAGTTATATTCTTGTACACAGGGGGCAGTATTATAGTAGTTATATTCTTGTACATAGGGGGCAGTATTATAGTAGTTATATTCTTGTACACAGGGGGCAGTATTATAGTAGTTATATTCTTGTACACAGGGGACAGTATTATAGTAGTTATATTCTTGTACATAGGGGGCAGTATAATAGTAGTTATATTCCTGTACATAGGGGGCAGTATTATAGTAGTTATATTCTTGTACATAGGGGGCAGTATTATAGTAGTTATATTCTTGTACATAGGGGGCAGTATTATAGTAGTTATATTCTTGTACATAGGGGGCAGTATTATAGTAGTTATATTCTTGTACATAGGGGGCAGTATTATAGTAGTTATATTCTTGTACATAGGGGGCAGTATTATAGTAGTTATATTCTTGTACACAGGGGGCAGTATTATAATAGTTATATTCTTGTACATGGAGGCAGTATTATAGTAGTTATATTCTTGTACATAGGGGGCAGTATTATAGTAGTTATATTCTTGTACATAGAAGGCAGTATTATAGTAGTTATATTCTTGTACATAGGGGGCAGTATTATAGTAGTTATATTCTTGTACATAGGAGGCTGTATTATAGTAGTTATATTCTTGTACATAGGAGGCTGTATTATAGTAGTTATATTCTTGTACATAGGGGGCAGTATTAAAGTAGTTATATTCTTGTACATAGAAGGCAGTATTATAGTAGTTATATTCTTGTACATAGGGGGCAGTAATATAGTAGTTATATTCTTGTACATAGAAGGCAGTATTATAGTAGTTATATTCTTGTACATAGAAGGCAGTATTATAGTAGTTATATTCTTGTACATAGGGGGCAGTATTATAGTAGTTATATTCTTGTACATAGGGGCAGTATTATAGTAGTTATATTCTTGTACACAGGGGGCAGTATTATAGTAGTTATATTCTTGTACATAGGGGGCAGCATTATAGCAGTTATAGACTTGTACATAGGGGGCAGTATTATAGTAGTTATATTCCTGTACATAGGGGGCAGTATTATAGTAGTTATATTCTTGTACATAGCAGCAGTATTATAGTAGTTATATTCTTGTACATAGGGGGCAGTATTATAGTAGTTATATTCTTGTACATAGCAGCAGTATTATAGTAGTTATATTCTTGTACATAGCAGCAGTATTATAGTAGTTATATTCTTGTACATAGGGGGCAGTATTATAGTAGTTATATTCTTGTACATAGGGAGCAGTATTATAGTAGTTATATTCTTGTACATAGGGGGCAGTATTATAGTAGTTATATTCTTGTACATAGGGGGCAGTATTATAGTAGTTATATTCTTGTACATAGGGAGCAGTATTATAGTAGTTATATTCTTGTACATAGGAGGCATTATTATAGTAGATATATTCTTGTACATAGGAGGCAGTATTATACTAGTTATATTCTTGTACATAGGAGGCAGTATTATAGTAGTTATATTCTTGTACATAGGCTGCAGTATTATAGTAGTTATATTCTTGTACACAGGGGGCAGTATTATAGTAGTTATATTCTTGTACATAGGGGGCAGTATTATAGTAGATATATTCTTGTACATAGGGGGCAGTATTATAGTAGTTATATTCTTGTACATAGGGGGCAGTATTATAGTAGATATATTCTTGTACATAGGGGGCAGTATTATAGTAGTTATATTCTTGTACATAGGAGCAGTATTATAGTAGTTATATTCTTGTACATAGGAGGCAGTATTATAGTAGTTATATTCTTGTACATAGGGGGCAGTATTATACTAGTTATATATTCTTGTACATAGGGAGCAGTATTATAGTAGTTATATTCTTGTACATAGGGGGCAGTATTATAGTAGTTATATTCTTGTACATAGGGGGCAGTATTATAGTAGTTATATTCTTGTACACAGGGGGCAGTATTATAGTAGTTATATTCTTGTACATAGGGGGCAGTATTATAGTAGTTATATTCTTGTACACAGGGGGCAGTATTATAATAGTTATATTCTTGTACATGGAGGCAGTATTATAGTAGTTATATTCTTGTACATAGGGGGCAGTATTATAGTAGTTATATTCTTGTACATAGAAGGCAGTATTATAGTAGTTATATTCTTGTACATAGGGGGCAGTATTATAGTAGTTATATTCTTGTACATAGGAGGCTGTATTATAGTAGTTATATTCTTGTACATAGGAGGCTGTATTATAGTAGTTATATTCTTGTACATAGGGGGCAGTATTAAAGTAGTTATATTCTTGTACATAGAAGGCAGTATTATAGTAGTTATATTCTTGTACATAGGGGGCAGTAATATAGTAGTTATATTCTTGTACATAGAAGGCAGTATTATAGTAGTTATATTCTTGTACATAGAAGGCAGTATTATAGTAGTTATATTCTTGTACATAGGGGGCAGTATTATAGTAGTTATATTCTTGTACATAGGGGCAGTATTATAGTAGTTATATTCTTGTACACAGGGGGCAGTATTATAGTAGTTATATTCTTGTACATAGGGGGCAGCATTATAGCAGTTATAGACTTGTACATAGGGGGCAGTATTATAGTAGTTATATTCCTGTACATAGGGGGCAGTATTATAGTAGTTATATTCTTGTACATAGCAGCAGTATTATAGTAGTTATATTCTTGTACATAGGGGGCAGTATTATAGTAGTTATATTGTTGTACATAGGGGGCAGTATTATAGTAGTTATATTCTTGTACATAGCAGCAGTATTATAGTAGTTATATTCTTGTACATAGCAGCAGTATTATAGTAGTTATATTCTTGTACATAGGGGGCAGTATTATAGTAGTTATATTCTTGTACACAGGGGGCAGTATTATAGTAGTTATATTCTTGTACATAGGGGGCAGTATTATAGTAGATATATTCTTGTACATAGGGGGCAGTATTATAGTAGATATATTCTTGTACATAGGGGGCAGTATTATAGTAGTTATATTCTTGTACATAGGGGGCAGTATTATAGTAGATATATTCTTGTACATAGGGGGCAGTATTATAGTAGTTATATTCTTGTACATAGGAGCAGTATTATAGTAGTTATATTCTTGTACATAGGAGGCAGTATTATAGTAGTTATATTCTTGTACATAGGGGGCAGTATTATAGTAGTTATATTCTTGTACACAGGGGGCAGTATTATAGTAGTTATATTCTTGTACACAGGGGGCAGTATTATAGTAGATATATTCTTGTACACAGGGGGCAGTATTATAGTAGTTATATTCTTGTACATAGGGGGCAGTATTATAGTAGTTATATTCTTGTACATAGGAGGCAGTATTATAGTAGTTATATTCTTGTACATAGGGGGCAGTATTATAGTAGTTATATTCTTGTACATAGGGGGCAGTATTATAGTAGATATATTCTTGTACATAGGGGGCAGTATTATAGTAGTTATATTCTTGTACATAGGGGGCAGTATTATAGTAGATATATTCTTGTACATAGGGGACAGTATTATAGTAGTTATATTCTTGTACATAGGAGACAGTATTATAGTAGTTATATTCTTGTATATAGGGGGCAGTATTATAGTAGTTATATTCCTGTACATAGGGGGCAGTATTATAATAGTTATATTTTTGTACATAGGGGCAGTATTATAGTAGTTATATTCTTGTACATAGGAGCAGTATTATAGTAGTTATATTCTTGTACATAGGAGACAGTATTATAGTAGTTATATTCTTGTACATAGGAGGCAGTATTATAGGAGTTATATTCTTGTACATAGGGGGCAGTATTATAGTAGTTATATTCTTGTACATAGGGGACAGTATTATAGTAGTTATATTCTTGTAAATAGGGGCAGTATTATAGTAGATATATTCTTGTACATAGGGGGCAATATTATAGTAGTTATATTCTTGTACATAGGAGGCAGTATTATAGTATTTCTATTCTTGTATATAGGGGGCAGTATTATAGTAGTTATATTCTTGTACATAGGGGGCAGTATTATAGTAGTTATATTCCTGTACATAGGGAGCAGCATTAAAGTAGTTATATTCTTGTACATAGGGGGCAGTATTATAATAGTTATATTCTTGTGCATAGGGGGCAGTATTATAGTAGTTATATTCTTGTACATAGGGGGCAGTATTATAGTAGTTATATTCTTGTACATAGGGGGCAGTATTATAGTAGTTATATCCTTGTACATAGGGGGCAGTATTATAGTAGATATATTCTTGTACATAGGGGGCAGTGTTATAGTAGTTATATTCCTGTACATAGGGGGCAGTATTATAGTAGTTATATTCTTGTACATAGGGGGCAGTATTATAGTAGTTATATTCTTGTACATAGGGAGCAGTATTATAGTAGTTATATTCTTGTACATGGGGTGCAGTATTATAGTAGTTATATTCTTGTACATAGGAGCAGTATTATAGTAGTTATATTCTTGTACATAGGAGCAGTATTATAGTGGTTATATTCTTGTCCATAGGGGGCAGTATTATAGTAGTTATATTCTAGTACATAGGGGGCAGTATTATACTAGTTATATTCTTGTACATAGGAGCAGTATTATAGTAGTTATATTCTTGTACATAGGGGGCAGCATTATAGTAGTTATATTCTTGTACATAGGGGGCAGTATTATAGTAGTTATATTCTTGTACATAGTGGGCAGTATTATAGTAGTTATATTCTTGTACATAGGGGGCAGTATTATAGTAGTTATATTCTTGTACATAGCAGCAGTATTATAGTAGTTATATTCTTGTACATAGCAGCAGTATTATAGTAGTTATATTCTTGTACATAGGGGGCAGTATTATAGTAGTTATATTCTTGTACATAGGGGGCAGTATTATAGTAGATATATTCTTGTACATAGGGGGCAGTATTATAGTAGTTATATTCTTGTACATAGGGGGCAGTATTATAGTAGATATATTCTTGTACATAGGGGGCAGTATTATAGTAGTTATATTCTTGTACATAGGAGCAGTATTATAGTAGTTATATTCTTGTACATAGGAGGCAGTATTATAGTAGTTATATTCTTGTACATAGGGGGCAGTATTATAGTAGTTATATTCTTGTACATAGGGGGCAGTATTATAGTAGATATATTCTTGTACACAGGGGGCAGTATTATAGTAGTTATATTCTTGTACATAGGGGGCAGTATTATAGTAGTTATATTCTTGTACATAGGAGGCAGTATTATAGTAGTTATATTCTTGTACATAGGGGGCAGTATTATAGTAGTTATATTCTTGTACATAGGAGACAGTATTATAGTAGTTATATTCTTGTACATAGGAGACAGTATTATAGTAGTTATATTCTTGTACATAGGAGGCAGTATTATAGGAGTTATATTCTTGTACATAGGGGGCAGTATTATAGTAGTTATATTCTTGTACATAGGGGACAGTATTATAGTAGTTATATTCTTGTAAATAGGGGCAGTATTATAGTAGATATATTCTTGTACATAGGGGGCAATATTATAGTAGTTATATTCTTGTACATAGGAGGCAGTATTATAGTATTTCTATTCTTGTATATAGGGGGCAGTATTATAGTAGTTATATTCTTGTACATAGGGGGCAGTATTATAGTAGTTATATTCCTGTACATAGGGAGCAGCATTAAAGTAGTTATATTCTTGTACATAGGGGGCAGTATTATAATAGTTATATTCTTGTGCATAGGGGGCAGTATTATAGTAGTTATATTCTTGTACATAGGGGGCAGTATTATAGTAGTTATATTCTTGTACATAGGGGGCAGTATTATAGTAGTTATATCCTTGTACATAGGGGGCAGTATTATAGTAGATATATTCTTGTACATAGGGGGCAGTGTTATAGTAGTTATATTCCTGTACATAGGGGGCAGTATTATAGTAGTTATATTCTTGTACATAGGGGGCAGTATTATAGTAGTTATATTCTTGTACATAGGGAGCAGTATTATAGTAGTTATATTCTTGTACATGGGGTGCAGTATTATAGTAGTTATATTCTTGTACATAGGAGCAGTATTATAGTAGTTATATTCTTGTACATAGGAGCAGTATTATAGTGGTTATATTCTTGTCCATAGGGGGCAGTATTATAGTAGTTATATTCTTGTACATAGGAGCAGTATTATAGTAGTTATATTCTAGTACATAGGGGGCAGTATTATAGTAGTTATATTCTTGTACATAGGAGCAGTATTATAGTAGTTATATTCTTGTACATAGGGGGGCAGTATTATAGTAGTTATATACTTGTACATAGGGGGCAGTATTATAGTAGTTATATTCTTGTATATAGGGGCAGTATTGTAGTAGTTATATTCTTGTACATAGGGGGCAGTATTATAGTAGTTATATTCTTGTACATAGGAGGCATTATTATAGCAGTTATATTCTTGTACATAGGAGCAATATTATAGTAGTTATATTCTTGTACATAGGGGGCAGTATTATAGTAGTTATATTCTTGTACATAGGGGGCAGCATTATAGTAGTTATATTCTTGTACATAGGGGGCAGTATTATAGTAGTTATATTCTTGTACATAGTGGGCAGTATTATAGTAGTTATATTCTTGTACATAGGGGGCAGTATTATAGTAGTTATATTCTTGTACATAGGGGACAGTATTATAGTAGTTATATTCTTGTACATAGGGGGCAGTATTATAGTAGTTATATTCTTGTACATAGGGGGCAGTATTATGGTAGTTATATTCTTGTACATAGGGGCAGTATTATAGTAGTTATATTCTTGTACATAGGGGGCAGAATTATAATAAGTCTCATCTACATTACAGGTCTCACCGATGTTGTATAGAGTACGACTCTTCTTCCTGTTTGGTGCAGCCATTTCTTCTGTACTGTCTTCATGGCATTTCGATTTGGGTCGCTCTCCCTCTAGTCCTGTATTATACATGAAGGTGGGCATCTTACATGAGGCTGCGCAGCGAGCCGAGCGTCGGGGCACTGGAACCACTGTTGGGAAGGTGCCTGTCATTTTTAGGTTGACTGGCTGGAACTGGCCGCTGGCAGGAAGGAATCGCGGCTCCAGTGGTGCTCCTGTACTGTAGGTACCGTAACATCTGCCCCCAGAGGCATCAGGCCCACATACCGCCAAAAGGCTCATCTGGCAGCGCCCACCCTCAGCTGCGGGACTCACAGCGGCATTGTGGGTGAACTCTGCAGGGTGTGAGGTCTGTAGATCATCTCTCTGACCCGCTGCAAGCACTTTGTTGGAGGGCTCTTCATCCTGCTCTGTGCACCGTAGAGATGTTTCGCCCTTGGAATCTGTGAAGACATCAGAGGAGAGATGAGCTGCAAGTCATCGGGGTCTACAGAACGTCCAGCTCCACCAAAAACACCTTGTTGGGGCCCTTAAATGTACCTGAGGGCCACAGATTATATCCAGCGTTGCTCGTCTTGCTACCATTGGTCGCAAACAGTCTGGTGCATTATGAAGAGGCCGAGCGTCCGCTACGATGGGGGCGGCCTGTCTGTCCTTAAGGGCTCGTTAACACCAAATCTGCCAGAGGGAGAAGGTTATAACATGGCAGCGCCGTGCGACCCGTCGTATACAGCGTCATCCGCGCCCACAGACAGCAGCTGCGTTGGCCTCATTCACACCGCGACAAGTTCATGGCGGGTTCTTCTGATGCAGGTTTAACAGTAATCTGGCACAGCGTTTTACGTAACCGCGATGGGTCAGATGGGTATGAGTCCACTTCAATAGGCCTGATCCTTCCCAACGCCCGGCCACCTCCATAACAAGCACGGTTTTCTTCACAGATTTCAGCTCTCTTCCACATGAAGTTCGTCGCAGATGCCGACTGAACTCAGATAGTAAGAAGGGCGGATTCTGATGCCAACTTCAGGACAGCAGGGGCGCCCGTGTCAGCGGAGCCCCAGGGGGGGTTCACATGGGCGAGCGAAAACTACACAAAACCGCGACTGTTAGCGCCTCCATACTGCGTCTGTGTGAACTCAGGGAACACGGACGGCTCAACAGTGGTGCCGAAGAATCTCGGACACAACCCACACATGGGCGGCCGCTGGTGCCCGCTGCGACGTGCTGCCATGGTTACTCCAAATACTCGTGCGACTAGAAGAGGCGTGCGACTCACAGGAATGGGCGCCATTTTCAGACAGATTTCTTGGTTTGAAAATCGGAAGGAACAATAGGCTGCGCGCGTCCCGCAGAGTGTCGGCCATAGCCTCTGCCATGCCGGAGGGTCTTCAGAGCCCCTCGCCTCCAGCAGCTTTTCTCGTGCCGCGGTTCTGCTGTAGTAGTTGCTGCGCTTTTGTGGGGGTAAAAACAGCTAAAACATGCGGGAACATAGATAACCTTCACCACTAGAGGGGGCTGTAGAGGGGGATTACTGGGGCAGATGGCAAATACCGCAGGGAACATCCCGCCAGTCTACCCTGTGCGACAATCATAACCTCGAACATTACTGGTATTCACAGGCCGTCAGCCATTGCGCTGCCACGATGTACGGCTCCAATCTCAGGACGCGACGACTCCGGAGAACTGCTAATTTTTGTGCCTTTCTTGATAAAAGGCACTGCAGAGAATGACCCCCAACTTCCCCCCCGCCACCATGTAATGGGGTGAGGGGTCTTACAGGCTGATAATAGGCACTGCAGAGAATGACCCCCATATCCCACTACCATGTAATGGGGTGAGTGGCCACGCAGGCTGATAACAGGTGATGTAGAAAATGACCCCCATCGCCCCCGCCATGTAATGGGGTGAGGGGCCCCGCAGGCTGATAATAGGCACGGTAGAGAATGACCCCCATCTCCCCCCGCCATGTAATGGGGTGAGGGGCCCTGCAGGCTGATAATAGGTGCTGTAGAGAATGACCCCCATCTCCCCCGCCATGTAATGGGGTGAGGGGCCCTGCGGGCTGATAATAGGCACTGTAGAGAATGACCCCCATATCCCACTACCATGTAATGGGGTGAGGGGCCCCGCAGGCTGATAATAGGTGCTGTAGAGAATGACCCCCATCTCCCCCCGCCATGTAATGGGGTGAGGGGCCCCGCAGGCTGATAATAGGTGCTGTAGAGAATGACCCCCCATCTCCCCCCGCCATGTAATGGGGTGAGGGGCCCCGCAGGCTGCTAATAGGTGCTGTAGAGAATGACCCCCATCTCCCCCCGCCATGTAATGGGGTGAGGGGCCCCGCAGGCTGATAATAGGTGCTGTAGAGAATGACCCCCATCTCCCCCCGCCATGTAATGGGGTGAGGGGCCCCGCAGGCTGATAATAGGTGCTGTAGAGAATGACCCCCATCTCCCCCGCCATGTAGTAGGGTGAGAGGTCCCTTAGGCCCTCCGAGCCATGAAATGGAGTGAGTGGCCCCGCAGGTTGATAATAGGCGCTATAGAGAATGACCCCCATCTCCCCCCCACCATGTCATGGGGTGAGGGTCCCCGCAGGCTGATAATAAGCGCTGCAGAGAATGACCCCCATATCCCCTCCGGCCATGTAATGGGGTGAGGGGTCCCTCAGGCTGTAGAGAATGACCCCTATTGCCCTCCCAGCCATGTAATGGGGTGAGGGGCCCCGCAGGCTGATAATAGGCACAGCAGAGAATGACGCCCATCCCTCCCCCCCCCCCCCCCCCCAGCCATGTAATGGGGTGAGGGGCCCCGCAGGGTGATAATAGGCACTGTAGAGAATGACCCCCAACTCCCCCCCCCAAGTAATGGGGTGAGGGGCCCCGCAGGCTGATAATAGGTGCTGTAGAGTGTGACCCCCATCTCCCCCCGCCATGTAATGGGGTCAGGGTCCCCGCGGGGTGATAATAGGCGCTGCAGAGAATGACCCCCATCTCCCCCCAATGTAATGGAGTGAGGGGCCCCGCAGGCTGATAATAGGCACAGCAGAGAATGACCCCCATCGCCCCCACCATGTAATGGGGTGAGGGGCCCCGCAGGGTGATAATAGGCACTGTAGAGAATGACCCCCAACTCCCCCCCCCCCCCAAGTAATGGGGTGAGGGGCCCAACAGGCTGATAATAGGTGCTGTAGAGAATGACCCCCATCGCCCCCCGCCATGTAATGGGGTCAGGGTCCCCGCAGGCTGATAATAGGCGCTGCAGAGAATGACCCCCATCGCCCCCCGCCATGTAATGGGGTGAGGGGCCACGCAGGGTGATAATAGGCGCTGCAGAGAATGACCCCCATCGCCCCCCCCCCCCACCATGTATTGGGGTGAGGGGCCCCGCAGGGTGATAATAGGCACTGTAGAGAATGACCCCCATCGCCCCCCGCCATGTAATGGGGTGATGGGTACCTCAGACTGATAATAGGCGATGTAAAGAATGACCCCCATCGCCCCCCGCCATGTAATGGGGTGAGGGGCCCCGCAGGCTGATAATAGGCGCTGTAGAGAATGACCCCCATCTCCCCCCACCATGTAAATGGGTGAGGGGCCCCGCAGGCTGATAATAGGCACTGTAGAGAATGACCCCCATCGCCCCCGCCATGTAATGGGGTGAGGGGCCCCGCAGGCTGATAATAGGTGCTGTAGAGAATGACCCCCATCTCCCCCCGCCATGTAATGGGGTGAGGGGCCCCGCAGGCTGATAATAGGCGCTGTAGAGAATGACCCCCATATCCCGCCGCCATGTAATGGGGTGAGGGGCCCCGCAGGCTGATAATAGGTGCTGTAGAGAATGACCCCCATCTCCCCCCACCATGTAAATGGGTGAGGGGCCCCTCAGGCTGATAATAGGCACTGCAGAGAATGACCCCCATCTCCCGTCCTGCCATGTAATGGGGTGAGGTGCCCCGCAGGCTGATAATAGGCACTGTAGAGAATGACCCCCATCGCCCCCGCCATGTAATGGGGTGAGGGGCCCCGCAGGGTGATAATAGGTGCTGTAGAGAATGACCCCCATCTCCCGTCCTGCCATGTAATGGGGTGAGGTGCCCCGCAGGCTGATAATAGGCACTGTAGAGAATGACCCCCATCGCCCCCGCCATGTAATGGGGTGAGGGGCCCCGCAGGCTGATAATAGGTGCTGTAGAGAATGACCCCCATCTCCCGCCGCCATGTAATGGGGTGAGGGGCCCCGCAGGCTGATAATAGGTGCTGTAGAGAATGACCCCCATCTCCCGCCGCCATGTAATGGGGTGAGGGGCCCCGCAGGCTGATAATAGGCACTGCAGAGAATGACCCCCATCGCCTCCCCCGCCATGTAATGGGGTGAGGGGCCCCGCAGGCTGATAATAGGCGCTGTAGAGAATGACCCCCATCTCCCGCCGCCATGTAATGGGGTGAGGGGCCCCGCAGGCTGATAATAGGTGCTGTAGAGAATGACCCCCATCGCCCCCCGCCATGTAATGGGGTGAGGGGCCCCGCAGGCTGATAATAGGTGCTGTAGAGAATGACCCCCATCGCCCCCCGCCATATAATGGGGTGAGGGGCCCCGCAGGCTGATAATAGGCACTGTAGAGAATGACCCCCATCGCCCCCCGCCATATAATGGGGTGAGGGGCCCTGCAGGCTGATAATCGCCACTCCTGCCGTGTAATGGGGCGATTCCTCCTCATCAGCTGTTTATGACTCTCATCTCCCTAATTACATAATGAGGCTTCTGCTAATGATGGCGGTAATTAGCGCCGTTACCCGCTGCGCAGCTCCGCCTCCGCTCCGTCTCGCCTTCCTCTTCCTCCATCGTCTCTTTCTCTTCAGCTCTTTACACTTTTTCTCATCATTTTGCACGTTTGCGCAAACTTTATGGACTGTTCCATTCTTTTGGGCGGGGGGACCCATTACTCCTGCCTGAGGGGGATGACAGCAGGACCCCACAGAACTCCCCTCCGGTGCGGGTGGTTTGGTCCGGGCTGGTGATTAGCTCAGGTGAGTGAGAGGGGGAAGAGGGAGCTGCAGCTGCAGGACCAGATGGGAATCAGTCATGAGAGCAGCCGGCCGCCCTGCAAGCATGGAGTAAGGAGAAGGCACTGGGCGGCGGGGAGGAGCGGCAGCTGAAGACGCCGAGCAAGGGGGGCTCTAACCTAGTTTACTGACAGTTAATGAGTTGGGTGGGAGAGGTAGAGGGAGGGGCTTCAGGGTATACAGGGGAGGGGCTTCAGGGTATACAGGGGAGGGGCTTCAGGGTATACAGGGTGTCGGGGTCACATGGCGGTATCCGGTTTACAAGGTTTCTGTTATATTTGGAGTAGAGAATAACGTAGTTGGCTGCGCAGTTCTGTAGTCCAAGTATAACGGCCGCCTTGTAAGCAGGCGCCCGGCCGCCATGCATGTTTTGCAGCTGGATTCAGCGGTAGAATCCGCAGTGCGCCAATTTATGCTTCATGTTGGCCGAGGATTTCCGTTCTTCGTGCGAGCCGGTGATTCCTGGCGGATGTGGACCCAGTGCAGCCTCTTGCTTACAGCAGTCCTCTTGCGGTTCCTCGCTGGGCCGCGGCGCTCGGTGACATGTTGCGGCAGATCACATGACTCCGTTAGACGCAGCGGGATATCACCCGGAAGGTACGCCTTAGGCTGCGTCCGCGCGGGCCACAACGCATCGCTCATGTGAAAGAACCCGTTGGAAACCGTCAGCGTCACGTTGTCACGGGATACGGCAGCGCCTGCGGATGAAATACGCGTCAGGGATTCACAACTGCAAACAATACATTGCGCCGCATCGAGGCGGCGGGGATCACGCTAATGACGGCGCTGCGGTCGTAGGTCTGCAATTATCGTAAATGATGCGTTATTTTCCTCGCTGATGGAGGTGTGCGCTGCAGTCCTGAGGTCACAAGTGATGCGCTCTCTTACACCGGCGGGGGGGGGGTGTCCCCCGGAGCCAGCGGGGGGAGCACACAGGGCCAACCGGGGAAGCACACAGCGCCGGTGGGGAGGTCACATGGAGCCGGCGGGGGGAGCACACAGGGCTCGCAGGGGGATCACCCGGAGTCGGCGGGGGGAGCACACAGGGCCAACCGGGGAAGCACACAGCGCCGATGGGGGGGGGTCACATGGAGCCGGCGGGGGGGGGGGGGGGGTATATTTACTGCAGTGACCCCAAAGCACAACAAAATGCGAGTGTTTTGGTGCAATTTGGAGAAAAAGATGCAACATTTTATAGTGGTCACAGTAAACGACTGCAAGATGGCGGCCGGATGTAACCGGAACTTAAGGAGAGGCCCCCAGCTATCCCCGTGCGCGGCTCCCAGATGCGCGGTGGTCACAGATACTGACGGACTGCGATGTGGTAAGATCTCGCACGTGAAAAGAACGTTTACACCAGCGACGCTTCTCTCGGCGCGTCCTACTTTTGGGTGCGAGAATCGCCCAATTCTTCCTATGCCAGCAAGTTTCCCGAAGATCCGATGTTCTCGCGATACCATTTTTCCTATTTAAACTACTATTTTCGCCCGCGTGTGGCGTGATGTGATGCATTTTTCTCACAAACGCACTCGTAGCAGAAATGCTCAGGCGCGTGACCTGCGGGCGCTGGTGCTGCTCAGGCGCGTGACCTGCGGGCGCTGGTGCTGCTCAGGCGCGTGACCTGCGGGCGCTGGTGCTGCTCAGGCGCGTGACCGGCGGGCGCTGGTGCTGCTCAGGCGCGTGACCGGCGGGCGCTGGTGCTGCTCAGGCGCGTGACCGGCGGGCGCTGGTGCTGCTCAGGCGCGTGACCGGCGGGCGCTGGTGCTGCTCAGGCGCGTGACCGGCGGGCGTTGGTGCTGCTCAGGCGCGTGACCTGCGGGCGCTGGTGTTGCTCAGGCGCGTGACCTGCGGGCGCTGGTGCTGCTCAGGCGCGTGACCTGCGGGCGCTGGTGCTGCTCAGGCGCGTGACCGGCGGGCGCTGGTGCTGCTCAGGCGCGTGACCTGCGGGCGCTGGTGCTGCTCAGGCGCGTGACCGGCGGGCGCTGGTGCTGCTCAGGCGCGTGACCGGCGGGCGCTGGTGCTGCTCAGGCGCGTGACCGGCGGGCGCTGGTGCTGCTCAGGCGCGTGACCGGCGGGCGCTGGTGCTGCTCAGGCGCGTGACCGGCGGGCGCTGGTGCTGCTCAGGCGCGTGACCTGCGGCTCCTCCTGCTTCCATTATGATGGCTTTGCCAGAGTCGCCGAATGCCAGGATTGGCACTTCTCCGTACACTAGTACTGTGAGCGGTCGGCCAGTGTGCACAGCGGTGAGCAGCGTGGTGCCCGACTCCAAGCGCCTGTCGATACGCCATTAATAAAGGACCCAGGCTGGAGTATCCCTTTCTGAGCGCATTGTGGGCACGGTTTTTGCATTGCCCTATGAAGGCTCTGTATGCCCGCTGTAGTCCGCAGATTCGCTCATTTGTTGCACCGATCACCTTGTCACATGCAAAGCGCCATTGTTTGGTAGCCATCAGTCTTGTAAGAGCCCATCCCCCACCCTTCGTTTACCAATTTTTGCTCCTGCAGACGTCCTGCAATCTGCTCCGTTTCCAGCTCTGTTACTTTGCGCAGCCTCCTCCCCTCTGCCGCGCTCTGTGTGCACCTAAATCCACGTGGTCTGTGAAAGGCGCCGCCACAAAACTGCTCCTACCTGGAAAATGGGCAGTCATGGGAATAGAAGGAAATCGGAGGGTTAATCCAATGGATGGCGACCCCCTCACACAGGCTGATAATTGGACACGAGCGAATCAGGCAATCGGTAAATGTTTGTCAGTGTAAATATGATGGCTGCTTGGCCGCACAAACGCCTTGGGGCGCAGTCACATGGGCGACTTGCCCACTCCATAGATTACAGATTGGCAAACTGGTAGAGTTGGACGGGTCCTCCTGGGTCATCGGGTCCGACCCCCTGCTCAGTGCAGGATCACTAAATCATCCCAGACAGATGTCTGTCCGGCCTCTGAAGACTTCCATTGAAGGAGAACTCCCCACCTCCTGTGACAACCTGTTCCACTCATTGATCCCCCTCACTGTCTAATATCTAATCTGTGTCTCCTCCCTCTCAGTTTCATCCCATTGCTTCTAGTCTTTCCTTGTACAGATGAGAATAGGGCTGATCCCTCTGCACTGTGACAGCCCTTCAGATATTTGTAGACAGCTATTAAGTCTCCTCTCAGCCTTCTCTTCTGCTAAACATTCCCAGATCCTTTACCCGTTCCTCATAGGACATGATTTGCAGACCGCTCACCATCTTGGTAACTCTTCTCTGAACTTGCTCCAGTTTGTCTATGTCTATTATAAAGTGGGGTGCCCAGAACTGGACCCAGTATTCCAGATGAGGTCTGACTAAGGGCGCCTTAGGAGTGGCAAAAAAATCTAGCGTTTTTTTTTTTTTTTCTCGCGCTGCGATGATCTGGATTATGATTTTCTCCAGCAGGCTTCGGGGTATTTTGTCGCTTCCGGATTGTATCGTGTGCACACATCGTAGAGCAGATTGAGACACGAGCTGATCAATCTCATATCCAAAATGGCTCTCTGCCCAGAAACAGCCAGACAGGACCTTTTATTGTACAGCATAACATGGGCGTGTAACAAGTTACATCAGTAACATATAGGATTCTCATTTGTCGGATCATATAGAATCTCCCACCTCTCTGCCCACCCTCTACTAGCCAGGATGTAGGTTGGACTTCGTCCTCTATGCAGGCAACCTTAAGCAGTTTCCGTGTATGTGGCAACTCTTATCAACATGTGCTCAGGTTGAAGGAATTTCTTTGTTGTAGAAGTTTCAGCGTGGGGGGCAGGGCTGGAGAAGTGCTAGTTCAACACTCAGTGTTGGACACAAATATACATGTAACACTATGACCCTTAACTCTTAGAGGCTTCTTGTGCAATTCCTATGTACTTGGCTAACATTAACATCACACATCCATTGTCTAGCAAATACCATGATTAGATTGTGCGTATCCTTTAAACTCCTCAGAGCTAAAAGTCATTACAACAGCAAAATACATTTGGTTTATATAAATCGATAGACATTTTACACCAACCAATCATCATGTCTATCACAATCCCCCCTTAATATGTCTATCCTCTAACTCTCTATCTAATTTTCACAGTTCTCTGCGCGTGAGCCTATAACCGGAGTGCGTTGAAGGTTCGTTTTAGGGTCTTCAAGGGGGTGTAGGACTTGTCCACTCCTTCTGGGGATGCATTCAGCAAACTCATGGGAGCGGCTTTTCCAGCATCAGTTTCACATTTCTCTCTGACACAGGGGATAACACAGCAGACTAGAACAGAAAAGGTAACCATCAGATCACATACAACAGCGACGCCCGTCTGTGCCAGGATCCTTTACCACCCGCTCATCCATGGCGAGTACTGGTCCCAAAAGTTAGCTCTTTTTAGTTAGTGCGGTCAGCTTCTTAATGGCAACTGCGTCTTTACCCGCGGGTCACGTGTCGTCTAGGATGTAGGTACAACAAGTCTCCCCTATCATCTTACAGACACTCCCCTTTTTAGCTAAAGTCATATCTAAGGCCATTCTATTTTGAAAAGTCATAGTCGAGGTAGGTCCTATTGGTCGACTAGTCCCTATAAGGCATCTCTAGTATAATTTATAAACCACTGCTAATTATAATAAACATAATTAATCCAGTCAACATTTATTTACCATAATGATCAGGAAAATGGACTCGAATCTAGTTTTAACTTGGTCTCTAATTTTTAAAACTTGCCAGGTACCCCCCTTGGCTATCCTATGACGTCAATGTATACGTGTAGATCAAAACTACCACCAGGGGTCTCTCTTCTCGCTCTAGTATAATGTTACATTACTAGTAGTGTGCACAGGTACGCAACGGCGTGGGACTCCCTAATCTTCACCCACACCAATGTCCCTCCTGGAGATAGCCCTGATGGTGAACACGTCCAGGCCGCCGACACTGACCCTACACTACCTAGTGACAAGACTGGAAGGAACCGCCGTACCTATGCGCAAAACAAGGATAGACCAACATGACAGGATAACCACAAAACACAGACTGAGTTGGATCGAGATAAATTAACTATTGGGGGTAACCTCATTATCCTCAATGTTGTCTGACAGGATGTGGAGGAGCATAAAGGCTTTACTAAGGCACACTCCCCTGTCCAATTACCTTCCAGACGGGTCCTCTACCTCATGTCTCCACAAAGCCAGTAAACGTCTCCTAAGGACTGGACCTGATTCTGTGTCCATTCCCCTCCTATTGTACCGTAGGAGGAGCAATACCCGTTGGTGAGTTCCCCAAAAATCTCCCTCCACCCTGCCTATTTGCCTGGCAGGTGTAGTTTCCAGGGTAGTCAGTAATACTCTCTCTCCAGTGCAAAACACTTAAGTAGTTATAGAGTATTCCTTCTTCCACTTCTCACAGACAGTGTAATTAGCGGAAATGTTCGTGAAGAGACTAATAAACCACTCTTCAGCATCTACAGGGAGATTTAGGGGGACCATCCCCGAGTGTGGTCGGGCACTACCGCACACGCAACAGTTAGACTTGTTGCTCCTGTTAGCATTGTACCTCATCAACTCCAACCAGAGATTCTGGTCAGAGTAGCCAGTCGCTACTGTCAAGGTGTCCTCAAAGGTAGGGTCGGCTATGATCATCATGTTCGTCAAGGCCTTTATCTTACGGCGGAGGGGGTTAATTATGGGCACGGGACTAAGTGAAGGCTTCCATTCGGGTGCATCTACCATATCCCTTATTTTAAACTTCCCTAAGGGATCTGTCCTCCCGTACCGGTATGTCCCCAGACTATAAGTCTCCCCGTCCCCCGGGCTTGGATCTCCCATGGTTAGTGTAAAAACCGCATTAAAACCAAGCAGCATACTAAGTTCAGCCTTCCAATACCTGCTGTCCTTATTATTCTCAAGGAGGGTTATATGACTAATTAGGGATTTCCCGCTCCTATCTTTCTTATTTAAGCACTTCGCGGTTTATAGGACTAGTCTGTTCCTGTGTTACATCCCACTAATCCCCAATAACGGCAGTCTTCTCTCCAGACGTTATCAGTGGCGCAAACATATTGTATTCCCCGGGTATATAAGTCATATAACCAGCTGGACTGAGCTAAATCTGGCCTGCGGTGGGATCTTGCGCCTAGACACGGGACCACAGTACAATAGTCGAAGGAATATGCGGCTACTTGAGCATTGGACGAGTTATACCAGAAGGTAACCATACCCTCATATTCTTCCGACTAAGGATTCCAGTTGCCACCCTCCTCTCTCACTAGCCCTAACCAGAGTAATGTCTTTGGCACAACTAAGACTGGTCTCCCGGATCTGAAGCTTTCTTACAGTATGAAGCATGGATCCATGTAAGTCTTTCGGCTAGTTTCACAGCTGTGGCAGTAATCAGAAACACCTGGTAGGGGCCATCAAATCGGGGCTCAAGAGGGTGCTTCCTGAGGAACTTCTTGACGCACACCCAATCCCCAGGCTGCAAGATATGTGTCCCAGTGTCTGCCTCTGAGTCTGGAAGAGAACACCTGTGCATAGGCTTTGGTTAGTTCTTTAACAAAGGAAATCACATACTTAGTCAACACATCAGATTGTAATTGTAACCACTGAGGATAGTAACGACCTAGCCTTGGGGCTAGCCCAAACAATCTCGTAGGGAGATAATGTATACTCCCCCCTGGGTTCATATCTAACACTGTATAAGGCTATTGGAGGACAGTCTTTCCAAAGTGGCGTAATTTTTAAGTATCTTACTTTTAGCGTGCCACTACGTCTCTCCACCTTTCCATTACTCTAAAGGTGGTACAGTATGTAAAAGGCCTGGGATACACCCAGAGCAGACATGACGTGTTACATTCACCTGCGAAGTTTATACCTCTGTCTGACTCTGAATCACTTCTGGTACCCCATATTCACAGTTTACCTCGTTCATGAGCTTCTTTGCGGTTACCTACTTGTTTGCCTTGGTGACAGGGTCGGCCTCCAACCTGCAAAGACATCAACAACAACAAGCACGTATTCATACTTCCCAACAAGTGGGAGCTGAACGTAGTCAATTTGCAATCCCTGAAATGGGTAGAGTGGTCCCGGCAAGTGTGATGTGGCAAATTTACTTCTGCCCTGACTCACCTATGGCATAGATCATGCTAAACTGGACAAATGATGCAGCAGCTACAGAGAACCCAGAAGTCGCCCAACCTCTTTCAAGCGTCGTCGTCATTGCTGCTTTACTAGGTGGGTCTTTCCGTCCATCAGCTGGACCATTATGGGATACAGGAACTGTCGTAGGCAAGTGCTGTTGACTGTTCACCACACGCTGTCCTGTTTCTGCTGCTCCCATATTAGTCCATTTATTCTTTTCTTCCTTGCTGGCTTGTAACTGTAAAAGTCTTTAGCATATCAAAGTCCAAATTTTTGTCAATGTCCAAAGTTTTTACCACTGACTCATGCTGTCAGTATCTTTCTTCTTTCTTCCATGGCTTGAGGGCCGCTGCCTTTGCTATGCTGTCAGCGAGGGTGTCGTCCCTCGCCTCTCCAGTGTAGGAATCGGTGCGAACTCTCAACTTTGTCAGGTAGAAGTAGGGCCTCCATGCGACTCTGTATCGCTGCACCATTCTCAATTGGTTGTCCTGCTAAGGTAAAAACTGTCTGGCCTTCCATATTGGGCCGTAATCATGAGCTATGCCAAATGCATACCAGGAGTCAGTGTAAAGGGTTGCCGTCTTACCTCTCGCCATTCTACTCGCCTCAGTGAGGGCCTTCAATTCCGCTTCTTGTGCTGAGACATGCGGAGGCAGAGCTTCTGCTTCTAGGACATCTTGTTGTGTGACCACTGCATATCCGATGTGGAGTCAACAATCCTCACCCTGGTACCATCTGCAAAAAGCTCAACATATGCATTATCAACAGAGGTTCTGATAACTGTTTGCATACCTGCAGTTTCTTACTGAATTAGTACTAAATAATCGTGCTGATGTTCTATTTCACATGGCTCGGAATCTTATCTTATTCCATATTTTTTTTTTTTTTTCAAACCCAATAGCTGATCTACAACACCTAGATCATCTATGGCCCAGATCACCTCTGCCTCCCCCCTTTTTTTTTTTTTTAACTTTGTCTTTATTAAACAGGTTAAAGCATACATTCAGTGTTGTCATGAATTTGCAGGGTTTTTTGTGTAGGTATAGCTTGAATCAACCTGCATTTTTTGTGTTAATTTTATAAAACATAAAATAAAACATTAAATCAAACAAAATTACCTTCATTAAATCAAAACTTTGACCCATTTTGACCACAGATTTTTGTTTTTTTTAGTCTACTGACCTGTATATTGAGGATCTGCAAAATTTATGGAGGCCCCGCATGGTCACGGCACGGTCTGTGTTTCACCCTAGATAGGTGTGTCCACCCTAGATAGGCGTTTCTCCTATTGCCACCTGTTCCTGGAACCAGCAAGTGTAGTGGAAGCAGTTTCTCAGTCTATCCTTTACCCTTTGTGGTAATAGTTGGATAAAGCTTCCCCAGGTTTCGAAGAAGGCCTGTACCTTCTTTTCTTTAAAGAGCGATGTCTCTGCCCAATCCATTTGAAACAGAAACGCTAGCTTGTCCAGGAACAGTCTGAATGGAGGCCCTGTTGGCTGTATCCATGTCTGTAAAATGGCCTTTAGTCCTGCTGCTGCTATGAAGTGTAATAATTTTCTGACACCCCTTGAGCAGTGATAAATTTCAGGGTCTAAGTAGCCAAGTATTGCCCATGTTGGCTCTTGTGGGCAAAAGTTTGTCAGGTGTGTTTTTGTGTAGTCTCCTATTCGTGTCCAGAAGTCCTGTATTGAGGGGCATGTCCACAAACTGTGGTATAGGTTTGCGTGTGGTGTTTGGCATTTGAAGCAGTTTGGGGTATCATAGATTCCTATGTGGTATCCTCTGCTTGGGGTTAGGTATGATCTGTGGGCAATTTGTAATCTCATCTCCAGGAACCTAGCTGATGGTAGGTACCTATGTGCCGAGGTTAAAGATTTCATTATCAGTGTCGGTGTGAAGTCGGGGTTGTCTGTGGCCCATTTGCCCACCCCCGGATCAGTATCCTCCTGCTCTCTCATATTTCTTATTGCCCTGTACAGCTTTGAGATCATGCCTCGCGGACCCGTTTTCCTGGTCATCCATGTGTCGCCTGTTTGTACCCAATCAGGTTCTTGTAGTCGTGGTATGAGTTCTGTGATATAATGTCTGACTTGCAGGTATGAAAATAATGGGATTCGGAGTTCGGGGTATTTTTGTTTCATTTCGTCGTGTGTTAAGACTCGTCGTTCTCTTGTGTGTAATAGTTTATCTATAGTGTGTATGCCTTGGGCCTCCCATTCCACAAATATGTTGTGGGGATTACCGTCTTGGAAGTTGGGGTTGCTCATTAGTGACAAATACGGTGATGTGTGTGGCGATGTTTGGCTATCTTTGCGCAATTTATTCCATGTTTTCCAAGCCACCAATATCAAAGGATTTTTTTTAGTTTTTAGTGGATGATTCGCGCCTGGGCTGCTAGATTATAATCTCTGATATTTGGTAGATTGGTTCCTCCGTTCTCTCTATGTTTGTGCAGCGTTTTCAGTGCAATACGCGGTCTTTTCCCCCCCCATATGAAGTTCCTATATAGGTAATTTATTCTTTTTATATCTTTTAGTTTCAAAAATATAGGTAGCGAGTGTAGGATATATAATAAGCGGGGAAATTCTATCATTTTTATTAGGCTTATCCTTCCCAAGAAGGAGATCGTAAAATTTTTCCATGTGTTTAGGGTAGTTTCTAGTTTTTTAATATGGGGTTCTATGTTTGTGTTATATAGCTTGAGTGGGTTTCTTGTGATTTGTACTCCCAAGTATTGTATTGCGTGTTTTTCCCACTTAAATGGGTATTGTGTTGTCCACGGGGGTTTAGCCGGTCCTCTGAGAAGCAAGGCCTCTGTCTTGTCTAGATTTAAGGTATAGCCTGAGAGTTTACCGATTTTCTCGACGTCTTGCAATATAGGTGTTAGTGTTTCTCTTGGGTTGTTTATTACCAATAAAAGGTCGTCTGCGAATGCTTCGACTTTTATCTTGGTGCCCCCGCAATTCGCCCCTGCAAAGAGTGTCGTTTGTGTCAGATATCTGAGTAATGGGTCTATTGATAGATTAAATAACAGTGGTGAGAGGGGGCACCCTTGTCTGGCTCCTCTAAATAGGTCTATATTGGGGGTGTTAAGGCCGTTGACTGTGAGGGTCGTAGTGGCGTTCATTTGCGTCGTGTCTATGTAATTCGCAAAGATCTGTCCAAAGCCTCTTTTTTCCAGTATTATATTTAAGAATGGCCAGGCCATCTTATCGAAGGCTTTTTCTGCGTCCAGACTCAATAACATCGTGGTCTGGCCCTCGGGGTTTTGTGCTGCCACCGTCGCCGCTATGGCGGCTCTGATGTTCTTTAGAGCACTCCTCCCCTGTGTAAAGCCTTTTTGTGCTGGGTCTAGTAGAGATGGGAGGATTAGCTGGAGTCTGTTGGCTAGTATCTTGGACAGAAATTTGTAATCACAATTTAGCAGTGCTATTGGTCTGTAGGATCTTGGGTCTGTCAGGTCCTTATCAGGTTTGGGGAGCAATATCGTTCTCGATGTTCCAAAGTCTTCTGTCTGTGTATTGTTTGTATATATTGTGTTGTAGAGTTGGGTCAGGACTGGCACAATGTCGGCTATCAATATTTTATAGTATTCTGTCGAAAATCTGTCGGGGCCCGGTGTTTTCCCCCCTTGTGCTGTTGTGATCGCCTCTCGTACCTCCTCCTCTTGTATGTCGGCGTCTAATAGGGATTTTTGCTCTTCTGTTAGTTTTGGTAGGTTCACGGATTCTAAGAAGTTGTTTATGTCTTGTACATTTGTTGGTTCCGCCCTATATAGATTTTCGAAGTATTCGTGTAGTATTTGAGCCACCTCTTCTTGTTTTGTTGTGAGATTACCCCCATTGATTTGTCTTAAGGTCAGTATTGGTTTGTGTGGTTGTCTTTGTTTGGTCAAGTTGGCTAGCAATCGTCCTGTTTTGTTACCCCACCTGTAAAATTTATTTTTTGTTAGTTGGTTTTGCCAGTGTGCGTGGGTGTGTACAAACGTGTTTAGTAAGTGCTTTGCTGTGAGAAGGGTTTGGTATGAATTGTCGTTGTGGGCGTTCGTATGTTCTTTTTGTGCTTCTAGGAGGGAGTGATGTAGTGCCTCAAATTCCATTTGAAATTTTTTTCTCCTATGGGACAGGTAGCTTATGATGTGGCCCCTCATCACTGCCTTTGAGGCCTGCCAGAATAGATTTATGTTGTCAATGTGCGCACTATTATCGTCTGCATAGTTGTTCCAGTGGATTTTCAGGTATGCTCTAAAGTCTTCTGATTCCCATAGGAAAGAGGGGAAGCGCCATATTTTTGTTAGCCTTTGCGGGGTTCTCAATTGTATTCTCATTACTATCGGTGCGTGGTCGCTAAGGGATATTGGGTGGATTTCCGATTGGTGGTGGTGCTCGAAAATGCTGTTTGATATTAAGAAAAAATCTATGCGTGAGAATGAGTGGTAGGCGTTGGAGCAGCATGTGAATTCTTTGCTGGTGGGGTTCAGGAGTCGCCATGGGTCACATACGTTAAGTTGTTCTTTAAGTGTTAGTAGTGCATGTGTGATTGAGAGTGCTTGAGTAGATGGTCCCGTTCTGTCTAGTGTTTCGTCTTGTATGCTATTAAAATCGCCTCCCAGGATTATTCTATCTCCCAGATATGGTTGTAGTTTTTCTATTAGTGTGGCGTAGAATGTTGGTTGATCTGTGTTGGGGGCATAGATGTTCACCAGGGCATACGTCTGTTCCTCCATTTTGATTCTCACTATTAGGTACCTTCCCTCTGGGTCCGCTATATTTTGCAGTATTGTGTGTGGCATGTTTTTCCTAGTCAAAATCGCTACCCCTCGTGATGCAGATGTGTGTGAGGCTGTGTGACATGCGCCTATCCATGGTGCTCTCAGTTCTCCTCTCCCCTCTTTCTTCCAGTGTGTTTCCTGCAAGAATATTATGTCTGGCTTGTGTCGTTTTAGGTGTGTCAGTACTTTTTTCCGTTTAATGGGTGTGTTAAGTCCGTCTACGTTCCAAGATAGTGTTTGTATTGTGGTGGGTGTTTGGTATTCTGTTGTTTCTAGGTCTCTAGGCATGTTGGTGGGTGTGTTTTGGTTATAATTACCGTAGCTTTTGCCTCTTTTTTTTTTGTCGCATCCCTCGGTCCCAGCGAGCCGCGGATGCAACTGGGTGTTGATCGTGCCGTGCCCGCGGGGCCTCCTGATCCCCCTAGTGGTCCGTTTTTTGGTGGTCAGTTGGGTCGGAAAAAAAAGAAAAAACATAGAAAATGTGAGAAAATTAGTAGTAATGAACATATAAACTTTAAACATCAATTTCGCCTTTTCTTTTTGCGTGGCGCGCGCCACATCCACTGTGCTTGGAACAGAGTTGTAATAAAGAGCAACAGTACAGTTCCTTTTTCCATTCTTTTTCAGCCTTGTTCTCCGTTCTCTTCCATCTGTAGGTGTCTTCTTGCTTCCTCTGGGGTATTGAATAATAAGGATTTGTTGCCATCTTGGATCTTTAATTTTGCTGGGTAGAGCAGTTGGAATCGTGTATTTCGTTCATGTAGGGCTTGGCAGATTGGGGTAAATAATTTGCGTTTTTGTGATACTGCCACCGAGAAGTCTTGGAATAGCAGGATTTTCGATCCTTGTATTCTTAGTTCTCCTTTTCGTCTGTAGGCTTGCAGGATTGTTTCTTTTGTTGCCCAGTGCATGTACTTTGCTATCACTGGGCGAGGTCTATTTCTGTTGCTACGTCCATCCCCTGGTGGGCCGATTCTGTGGGCTCTTTCTATTATTAGGGGGTCTCTGGGCATGTCAAGTTGAAGTGCTTGCGGTAACTCGGTGGTTAGGTAGGTTAGGAGCTGGTTGTTGTTTATTGTCTCGGGTATTCCCACAAAACGGAGGTTATTGCGGCGATGTCTATTCTCTAGGTCATCGATTTTTTTTTTTCCCGCAGCATTTCGGTTTCTGACTGGCTTCTTTGTATTGAGGCTTCTAGGGTTGCTATGATTTGTTCCGTGTTCTGGGTTTTCGTTTCTAGTTCTGTCAGTCTTTGGGTATTGTCCGTAATTTGAGACAGCGCTGAGTTTATAGATTTATGTAGTGTTTCCAGTCTATTATCAAATAGGGGGAGGAGCAGTTTTGAGACCTCTTGTGCCACTAATGTCGCCTGTGTCATGTCCACGTCGTTGTTCCTTGATTGCTCGTTCATTTGCGTGGATGAGGCGGCCATTGTCTCTTGGTCGGAGTTTGGTGAGGCTGTAGTACCCGGTGGAGTGTTCTTCAAGGGAGATGCGGGTTGGTGCGTGGACTTGCTCTCTTTTTCTTTGGTGTTTTTGAGGGGTTTACCCTTTTGTTTCCCTCCTGTGGTTGTTTTGTCTGTGTCTGGCTGACGTGTTGCTCGCGTTGAGGTGCCCGCGTTTCTTTCGTTTAGATATTTGTCCATATTTTGACTTTTCAAAATCAAGTGGTTAAGCGGGTTGTTTGTTTTAAAAGATCTTTCTCTGTTTCTCAGGCTGTTCTAGTTTTGTTGCGGTTTGTTTTTGGTGTGGATGTGGCTTTTCATCTGGTGTCTATGTTTTCATTTCTGTTTGTCTGGAGTTTTTTGTTCGGTTTGCGTTTTCGTTGTCTGGGTATCCTTTTCCCCTCTTTTCTCCTGTGGCCTTAGTTTTTGTTGTTTTGTTGTAGTTGGGGGTGATGCTCGTGGGGTGGTGGTCCCACACAATTCTGTGTCGTTTGGGGCCTTTTGTGCGAGATTTCTGGGCCTCTTGTGGCCTTGTTCTGTCACTGTTGCGTCCTTGTGGCTTTGAATTGTCGCCCCCCTTTGTGGGTGCCTCTTCGTTCTTTCCCCTGTCTGTTGCGGTGGGTGGGGTTTGTTATGGGCGGGGCTTGTCGTGGGCGGGGTTTGCCGCGGATTTCTCGGCCGAAAATTTAGGCCGCGGCTTATGGCGCCGCTAGGCCGCAATGTCCCGGTCGTCACCCAGGGGTTATCGCCGGCTCGGGGGGTGCCTCGGGTTATCTGGGTGCCCCCACAGGATTCCCACCTCCCGCAATCTCAGGCAAGGCCTGTCGCGTCTGGGGGCCCGTTCCGTACCTTGGGTGTGGATAGGTAGCGTTCCCGCACTGCGTTGCTGCCTCCCGGCTCTTCCCCCCTCCCGTGGTGTGGGCGGTGCTTGGGGCCGATGGGTTCCGCTCCCGCGTTATGTTATAGCTTCCGACTCCTCCCTCCGCCTGTGGTGGTGGGCGGGGCTTGCCGCGGATGTCGCGGCCGTAAATTTAGGCCGCGGCTTCTGGCGGTTCTAGGCCGCGGTACTCCGGTGGCCTCCCGGAGGGGTTTCAGTCTCGGCAAGGTCCTCTCGGGCTGTCCGGAGGTCTCCCGGGGCCCCCCTCTTTCCCCGCGACTCCAGATGGAGGGTGTCGCGGCCGGGGGTCTGGATCGCGGCCCTGGCTGCCGCTCGGCCACAGTACCGCCGCTTCTCCCCGGTGGGTTTGCGGCCCTCCGAGGGTCTCCTGGATCTTCTTGGTGCCTCCCGGGGCCTTCTACTTCTCCGCGGTTCTGGTCGGGGGTTGCGGCGGCCCTCGCGGTCGGAGATCCAGGCCGCGGCCCCGGGTGTCGACTAGGCCGCGGCGCTCCGGACGTCTCCGGTGTGGCTCGTGTGGGAGTCGGTGGCTCGGTAGTGTTTACCGGAGGTCTCTGAGGGAGGTAAGGTCTTGATGTGTTGTGGGCTCTATGCTCCTTTTCCTCCTCCTCGTGTCAGCGCCCTTTTGCCGCGGGCCGCGTCGGGATGTTCTCGGGTGGTTCCCCGGGTGTCTCTTCTGTGGTGTGGGGGGCTTCCACCTAGCAAGCAGGGGGGATGTCTATCCCCTGCAGCTGCCTTTTTTGGGGTTTTAGAGGGTCCCGGTGTCTCTGGGAAGTGGTAATGGCAGGAGCTCTGTCAGGCACGTCCTGCTGCCTCTGTGTCCCAGGCGGAAGTCGCCTCCCCCCTTTTGAACCGGAATACTCAATGGAAAAAAAGAGTAATTGCGTTCAAACTAGTAAACCAAGAGGCACAAAAACAAGCACTTTGTAGGTCAAGGTGACATTGTATGCAGCGAAGTCTGAGCGAAAATCTCCTTAAAAAAATTTTTTTCTTTCAGGTTGCAGTTAGCATTTTTTAACACAAGGGGGCGCAACACAAGTAAAATTTTACGTCACCCAGTGTAATAGTATTTCAGGGAATGGCTACGTTTAGCTTTTACTCTCCTGTCGGAATATAATTATAGCTTCAGTGTAGACTGACACTAGAATATACAAAAGACTTAAGGAAAAACTAAAGAATACGGATGAATTAACATCCTACTCTGGGCAATTCAGTCCCTCTTTCTTCACATAAAAAGTAAAATTACTTCATCAAATTGCGTGAAAAAGTTTGCTGGGTGACTATAGGGAAATTATTCCATCTGTAGGAGCCTTCCATAACATCATCTGTCTGAGCATCCATTGGAGAAGCGGGCAGTGGAAGACAGAGCCCCTGGGAACATGACAGAGCGTCCCCTGCCATGCATTCCTGGTCTCTGCCCCCCATGCATCAACTCCAATCTTCCATACACTATAAACCAGCTTAGTCATTTACTATGTCCCAAGCTGCATCTTCACAAAGGTTTGTTTCCCTGAACTTATCACACATCCAAAGTGGCCACATCTTGGAGCGTAACAAAGTCTGGTCAAACAAAACCTTACTTCAGACAATCATGAGGTTAGCACTGGATACAGTGGCATTGGGGAATATAGGCCTCCCAAATGCAGCAAAATGGCCGCCAGAGGCAGAAAGGGGCGGGGCTACAAATCTCCCAGGTGAGGCAAGATGGCTGCCGGAGGAACGGGTGGGCCCAGGAGTAGCAGCACTTCCAGGTGAGGCAAAATGGCCGCTGGAGGAGGAAGGGGCGTGGCCAGGTCCTGTCCCGGATGGGGAGGGACCGGAAGTAACATCACACACCTTGAAAGTGAGCACATGGGGGGGAAGTAACTTCAGGGTGGGGGCAGGCCTCACTACATTTACTGCAGAGTCACACTATGTTGGATTGTAAACATTGCCAGCACAGCCGCCATTACAGGGAGGGGCTGTAGTCAACACAAAGACATTACATTGATCATAAGCAATACACATACCCCCCTACATGCTTTCCCCTCTTCAATCTCTTAACTACGTTATACCTCCTCCTAGCAATCTAAAAACACCTTTCTTTCTGCTAGGCTTCCTGCTCATCTTCTGTAAACTTTCTACAATCTATCTAACCATACTCATTTCTGCTTATCTGTCCATAACCTGACATTTCTTTCTGCAACTTTTCCTTTGTAAAACGTTTCTACATGTTTTGAATATTCAAAAACATCCTGTACTGATCCCTCATTCTATTCTACCTGCTTATTCTAGCCTATTCGAAGTTTCTGGACACAGTAGTGTTCCTCTTGTAAAATCTGCTTTCTTCAAATCCTTCCAATATAACCTCTCTTTCCCACTCAGATCACAATGCACATTAATTCTACAAAACAAAGACAAAGAGAACAGAAAGGGTTAATTGGAAAAAACTTTCAGTTCACTCTTCTCAGCAGCCCTCCCCCCAATCTACTAGTACCAAACAGAGGGGATTACTGGAGAATAACCACAACGGCTCAAGGTCCATTCTCTTATCTACCTTTATAACAGCCCACCGTCTACTAGTATTCCCGAAGAGCACTTCTTGTACACGTTCTAGACAGGACATTTAGCTATATACAGAGACTGACGATTATTTTCAATGACCAAAACCTCAATAATATTCTGGAGACATCAGCCGTCACACCACGGCTATATTCCCGCGTATATACCTTTCCACATATGAGAACATAACACGCTCAATCATAAAAGGTAAATATACGTATCATAAATCTTCCTAACCTCACACTAGTTTACCTAGGAGTAAGTGTCTCCAGCGTGCTCCCTCAGACTTAAACAGCCGAGTCCGCCCTCCTGACACATTAACCCTCACAGAATTTATCTCTTGGTCTTGTATACACAGTGTTTAACCGTCTCAGACACAACAGTCACAGCATACAAAATACCCCTAGACAGGTAACATGGTGATTTTTCGAGTGGACAGACCTGTCTTTCAGTGAAGGTCCAGTCTGGATCAGATACAGGCAGATTTAGCAGTCAGAACCCAGATCACATCGGTAGATTTACATAAAGCAATCTTACCGTGTTCTGTAGATTTTCGGGCCCCTGAGTTCTGCGTGCCATCTGCCGATCTCTGTAAGTTCCAGGCTGTGACCTCACAGATCCACTCGCCCACCCAGGGACGCCACTGATCTGGATTATGATTTTCTCCAGCAGGCTTCGGGGTATTTTGTCGCTTCCGGATTGTATCGTGTGCACACATCGTAGAGCAGATTGAGACACGAGCTGATCAATCTCATATCCAAAATGGCTCTCTGCCCAGAAACAGCCAGACAGGACCTTTTATTGTACAGCATAACATGGGCGTGTAACAAGTTACATCAGTAACATATAGGATTCTCATTTGTCGGATCATATAGAATCTCCCACCTCTCTGCCCACCCTCTACTAGCCAGGATGTAGGTTGGACTTCGTCCTCTATGCAGGCAACCTTAAGCAGTTTCCGTGTATGTGGCAACTCTTATCAACATGTGCTCAGGTTGAAGGAATTTCTTTGTTGTAGAAGTTTCAGCGTGGGGGGCAGGGCTGGAGAAGTGCTAGTTCAACACTCAGTGTTGGACACAAATATACATGTAACACTATGACCCTTAACTCTTAGAGGCTTCTTGTGCAATTCCTATGTACTTAGCTAACATTAACATCACACATCCATTGTCTAGCAAATACCATGATTAGATTGTGCGTATCCTTTAAACTCCTCAGAGCTAAAAGTCATTACAACAGCAAAATACATTTGGTTTATATAAATCGATAGACATTTTATACTAAATAATTATTATGTCTATCACAGCGAGTGAGAGTGACAGCGCATGATTATGAAACCAATGATTTTCAATGGTTTCTTTCTCGTTTGAGTTGTTTTCACTCCTGCGATGCAAGAAAAAAAATGCATGTCCCCTCTTTCTGCGATACCACCCATTGTTCTTAATGGGGCAGCGCCGGCCCCATTGAAAGCAATAGGAGAAGATTGCGATCTCGAGAATTCCTTCATCCAGGGGATTCCCCTTTTTTTTGCATTGGAGTCGGCAGCAGCAGCGCCGGCCCCATTGAAAACCTACTAAGAACATTGCAATCCTCTGCAGCTGCTGTGACAGCAGGGGATTCTATCATCCCCACGGGGAGACCCCTCATCACTGGACACTGACAGCAGCAGCAGAGTGTTCAGTGATGAGGGAACTCCCCATGGGGATGAAGGAATTCCCTGCTGCTGCTATCTTCTCCCATTGCTTTCATTGGGGCCGGCCCTGCTGCTGGCCTATTGAAAGCAATGGGAAGAAGGGATTCCCTGCAGGGATGCCAGCCTATTTTCACATAAAACCGCCTTGCAACCAGGGTTTTTTAGAAGATTTGCAAGAGCGATATCGGAGCCCTAAGGGAAAAGGGGGGGCGTGTCCTGACATCCCTTAATGGCGGACGTATCCTTCTAGGGCTCCGACGAACCACGAAAGGACTGGGCCATCCAGCTTCCCTAGCATACAGTTAACCTGCCGCAGACCCAACAGCAACTCACTCGGTCACCATAGAACAACTTGGGGGACTGATCTGATCGTGAAGAGACGGCTAGAGAGGAGGGGGAACCTGAGACCCACCGCGGCCTATCCATCCCCGCACACAGCAGAGACCGGGAAACGGCAGCCGCGCTCCGTTGACCACATACCCAGAGGGTCCACTGCTGGCTCCCATGGAGCGAACACACGGCGGACCGCGCAGAGAGCGGGAAAACGGCAGCCGCGCTCCGTTGACCACATACCCAGAGGGTCCACTGCTGGCTCCCATGGAGCGAACACACGGCGGACCGCGCAGAGAGCGGGAAAACGGCAGCCGCGCTCCGTTGACCACATACCCAGAGGGTCCACTGCTGGCTCCCATGGAGCGAACACACGGCGGACCGCGCATCGCACTACTCACCTCACTGCTAGCGGGAGCGCCGGCGGCTGGACGCAGCTGAGCAGACCACACGAGCGGGACTCGCGATCCCGCGGCTCCCTGTCAGAGACTAGGATGCCCACAGCTCAGCCTCTGCAGGCAGAGGTACTCCCGGGCGCCTGAGAGACTCCCTGACTGCAGGAGAAGGAACCTTCATAGCGGAGGCACGGCAGCGGGATATGCAGAGTGCCGGTGCAAGGATCACAGCATCTAAGTGGGCGAGTCCCCTGCTGCTCTGCTACAGCCCACACGGCAGAGCCAGCAGCACACACACCAAGGGGCCACATGGAACTGCAGCTGCACCATTGATACCTGGGAAAGCATGATTCCTGCAAATTACTATTTCCACTTGTGTCACTACAATATCTGCAAGCCTCCCAAGATTACTCCCTCCATTAGGCCAGGACCCCTCCATCACTCCTAGTGGACTCCATTCCACAACTTGGGGGCATAATCAGACATAACCAGCGCCAATTCTGAAAAGGCACATTTCTCATCTTGTGGACACCAGTGCGGAGCTCCATATCCCACGCTGCACTCCGGACGAGATCCTATCTATTTGGGTTAATGCGACTCATAGTAAAGTTTCGAGTCTCTCCAACTACAGTGCATCTTGCTAGGTTGACACAGTGGATAGACCCTGCTGCCACCTAGTGGTCGGCATTGATATCACCAACACAAAACAACTCAATACAACCGTATTGTCGCTGCAGCGCAGATAAAAGGTTGTCACAGCCTCTACAGCACAAGATATACTTACACACCAGTGCGTCTTAACGAAAGTGTTTCAAAGAGACCCTGGTCTCTAAACAACATGTCATCTTACTAATGTAACACTAGGCACACACGGTTCTGAATGGTGGTCACAACCCTGGAAAGAGCCTAAGACCCAATCTACCTAAAACATGAACGAAGCATCTCCTAGCCCACTTATTCCTAACACAGCAACCATGCGCCCCGTTCAACCCAGAGCAGTGAAAAACAACCTAAGAAATCCTCAAAACTGCAGGAGGCTACCATCTCCTCTGATGAAACATCTCGCTCATCGATGGAGGACTTACAGCTTCCATCTCGTGCCGACACGGACAGCCCTAACAATAGCCCTTCAGAGAGTCCTACCTCTATCATACCAGACAATCTCGTAGCCCAAATACAAACACAACTACAAAAAGAGCTTCCAAAACCTCCTCCGAAATAACAACCAAACTCTCCAACGAAATCCCAGAGCTTAGCCAGAGGACAATCGCTCTTGAAGATTGAAAGGACAACGCTAGCATAGTCCTAGGTGCCCACGCAAAAGAAATAGAACAACTTCACCGAGAGATACATTTTCTTCATGATAAGCTAGAAGATGTCAGAAATAGGGCACGGCGAGACAACATTCGCATCCGCGGAGTCCCCGAATCCATCAAAGATCTACAATCAACAGTGGCGGCGCTGATCCAGGAGCTCTGCCCCAACATCCCAATCGATCGGTTGGAACTCAATCGAGTTCACAGAGCCCTACGAGCACCAAACCCAAAGGCTCCCCAAGGGACATCGTGTTAAAACTCCACTTCCACCGTACTAAAGAGCAACTGATGCGCGCGGCTCGATCCTCCCACAAGCGAACATTCCAGGGCTTTGACTATCAGTTGTTTCCCGATTTGGCACCATCTACATTGTCCAAGAGGAGGGCCCTCAAGCCGTATCTATTGATCCTGCAGCAGGAAAAGATCCGGTACAGATGGGGCTTTCCATTTAAGATGACTTTCTCATTTCAAGATAAAGTGCACACTAACTTTAATTAAACCTGCCACAGCCTTCCCCCAGCCGGGCGCCACAGCCTCATCTCCCACATCCCCCTCCCTCCAAAACCCTGGAGTCAGAGGGAAAAGCGCCACAACCCCCTGCAAGGATCTAGAGCCCCCGGAGTCGTGGCTATCAAAGACTTTAAGTCAGCAAGACGTCAGATTTTTTCTTGCCGCCTTTCTCTCTCGCCAGTCGTGAGCATCTCTTTGTATTGACACGAGTTACATTCACCTCCAGACTATACACACCAGTTTCTATCCGAAGAGCAAGATGGCAGAGATACGACGGACATACTCTGGGCAGTAGATCTTTGGGAGATTGGAACAACTGTCCTCCTAAACAGATTGCTACCTACTAACGATGTAACATTCAAGAATTACAGTCAGCTTTTGATCCGTTCTTTGTTTTGTTCCTTTCCTTTGGTTTACTCCCCTCTTCCTCCCTCCTGTCTGCCCCCCCCCCTCCCCACCATTCCTGCCCCCCTTAGGGTCTTTTCCTACCTTCTTCTATCTTTAGCTATCAGTACTATAAGCCACCCCATTTTGGAGCTGACGTGGCTTCCTACTTCTAAACCTCCTCGTAACTATGAAGAGTTTGTTACTTGTTGCAGCTAAGGCAATCTCACCCATTGCTCCTAGTACTAATCGTATATGTTGGCCACACCCTGTTTTCCCCTGCTTATTCCCTCTCCCCATTCCCCCCCAACCTCCCTTCCCATGGGGTGGAGGTCCTGAGACTGTTTCAATTTTTCATATTCCCTGCCCCCGCCCATGGACCTAAAAATAATTTCTCACAACATACAGGACTTTAATTCCCCACAAAAACATTCAAAATCATTCCGCTACTACAAGAGCAAACACGTAGACATGGTGTGCCTGCAAGAAACCAACTTCTCCAGCAACTCTACCCCGCGCTACCTCCCCTCCCCCCCAATACCCCACATTCTATTCAGCAAACGCTCCAACTAAAACTAAGGGAGTCACCATCTGCCTCAGTAAGTCATTTCCTTTTACACGTCTGCACTATTGCGGACCCAGATGGTCGCTACCTATTGGTAACAGGCTCCATCCAAGACGTCCCAGTAACCATAGTCTCCTACTACACCCCAAATTCGAGACAAATCCAATTTTTCACAAAACTTTTTGAACTGGTTGAGACCAACAAAACCGGCACTATAATTCTTTGCGGTGATTCAAACTGCATTCTTCACCTGAGTCTGGATAGGAATTCAACCACTCTTCCAGCCCACTCCCCACTGCCCCACCAGCCCACTGCCCATTTCAGCCCACTCCCCACTGCCCCACCAGCCCACTCCCCACTGCCCCACCAGCCCACTCCCCACTGCCCACTCCCCACTGCCCCACCAGCCCACTCCCCACTGCCCACTCCCCACTGCCCCATCAGCCCACTCCCCACTGCCCCACCAGCCCACTCCCCACTGCCCCACCAGCCCACTCCCCACTGCCCCACCAGCCCACTCCCCACTGCCATACCAGCCCACTCTCCACTGCCATACCAGCCCACTCCCCACTGCCCCATCAGCCCACTCCCCACTGCCCCCCCAGCCCACTCCCCACTGCCCCCCCAGCCCACTCCCCACTGCCCCACCAGCCCACTCCCCACTGCCCCACCAGCCCACTCCCCACTGCCCCACCAGCCCACTCTCCACTGCCATACCAGCCCACTCTCCACTGCCATACCAGCCCACTCCCCACTGCCCCATCAGCCCACTCCCCACTGCCCCATCAGCCCACTCCCCACTGCCCCATCAGCCCACTCCCCACTGCCCCCCCAGCCCACTCCCCACTGCCCCACCAGCCCACTCCCCACTGCCCCACCAGCCCACTCCCCACTGCCCCACCAGCCCACTCCCCACTGCCCCATCAGCCCACTCCCCACTGCCCCATCAGCCCACTCCCCACTGCCCCATCAGCCCACTCCCCACTGCCCCATCAGCCCACTCCCCACTGCCCCACCAGCCCACTCCCCACTGCCCCACCAGCCCACTCCCCACTGCCCCAACACTCGATCTCGCACGACTTTAAATCCCTCCTTCAATAATACCATTTAGTAGATACCTGACAGAAACTAAACCCAACCACCAGAGACTACACACCCTTCTCCGCCCGGCACTCCCTGTACAGGAGAATAGACCACATTCTAGTTCCCGATGCTTTCACACCTCAAATACTGCAGTCTGAAATCCTGTTGGTCCCATGGTCTGACCATAGCCCGCTGTACATCCCCTGTAATTCCCTGATGTCTAAACCCACAAACACATCTTGGATCCTTAACGACTTATCGATCCCTGAGGTTAGATCCCTCCTAACGTCACAATTGGAAGAATACTTTCAAATGAATAGCCCGTCCGCCTCCTCCCCCGTTTCTCTTTGGGAAGCACACAAAGCAGTGATCCAAGGTCATTTAATACAAATAGCAGCCCGTCGTTAACGGGAACGCTTGTCACAACAACTGAAATTAGAACAATAGAGATGAGTGAGCACCAAAATGCTCGGGTGCTCGTTACTCGGGACGAAAATTTTGCAATGCTCGAGGGTTCGTTTCGAGTAACGAACCCCATTGAAGTCAATGGGCGACCCGAGCATTTTTGTATTTCGCCGATGCTCGCTAAGGTTTTCATTTGTGAAAATCTGGGCAATTCAAGAAAGTGATGGGAACGACACAGCAACGGATAGGGCAGGCGAGGGGCTACATGTGTCCAAAGGCTGTTTGTAACGGCCGAAACGTTGCGTGATTACTGAGGATGGAATAAAGGAAATAATACCTGTTTTACTGCACCCGAATTCTCCTGCTGCCATTCTTTTGGATATGCTGCCCCACCCCCGCGCACGACCCAGTGTCCACAGCGCACACCAAAGTGTCCCTGCACAGCCTTCAGCTGCCCTCATGTCTATTTATAAGTGTGTCTGCCATGAGGAGGAACCACAGGCACACACTGCAGAGGGCTGGCACGGCCAGGCAGCGACCCTCTTTAAAAGGGGCGGGGCGATAGCCCACAATGCTGTACAGAAGCAATGAGAAATCCAATCCTGTGCCACCTCCGTCAGGAGCTGCAAACGTGGGCATAGCAATGGGGAATCCATGTGCCACACACTATTCATTCTGTCAAGGTGTCTGCATGCCCCAGTCAGACCACGGTTTTTTATAAATAGTCACAGGCAGGTACAACTCCACAATGGGAATTCCGTGTGCACCCACAGCATGGGTGGCTCCCTGGAACCCACCGGCTGTACATAAATGTATCCCATTGCAGTGCCCAGCACAGCTGAGGTAATGTCATGTTTAATGCAGGTGGGCTTCGGCCCACACTGCATGCCCCAGTCAGACTGGGGTTCTTTAGAAGTGGAAACAGATGCATTTACAACTCCTTGTGGACCCACAGCATGGGTGGCTCCCTGGAACCCACCGGCGGTACATAAATACATCCCATTGCATTGCCCAACACAGCTGATGTAACGTCAGCTGTAATGCAGGTGGGCAAAAAATTAATTGGATTAGACTGTAGGCGAGGGCCCCAAAAAATTGGTGTACCAACAGTACTAATGTACCTCAGAAAAATTGCCCATGCCCAACCAAGAGGGCAGGTGAAACCCATTAATCGCTTTGGTTAATGTGGCTTAATTGGTAACTAGGCCTGGAGGCAGCCCAGTTAAAATAAAAATTGGTTCAGGTGCAAGTTTCAACGCTTTAATGAGCATTGAAACGTATACAAATTGTTTACAAAAATTATATGAGTGAGCCTTGTGGCCCTAAGAAAAATTGCCCGTTTGGCGTGATTACGTGAGGTTTCAGGAGGAGGAGCAGGAGGAGGAGGAGGAGGAATATTATACACAGATTGATGAAGCTAAAAGGTCCCCGTTTTGGATGGTGATAGAGAACGATGCTTCCATCCGCGGGTGCAGCCTACGTATTGCTTAGGTATCGCTGCTGTCCGCTGGTGGAGAAGAGAAGTCTGGGGAAATCCAGGCTTTGTTCATCTTTATGAGTGTAAGCCTGTCGGCACTGTCAGTTGACAGGCGGGTACGCTTATCCGTGATGATTCCCCCAGCCACACTAAATACCCTCTCTGACAAGACGCTAGCCGCAGGGCAAGCAAGCACCTCCAGGGCATACAGCGCGAGTTCAGGCCACGTGTCCACCTTCGACACCCAGTAGTTGTAGGGGGCAGAGGCGTCACGGAGGACAGTCGTGCGATCGGCTACGTACTCCCTCACCATCCTTTTACAGTGCTCCCGCCGACTCAGCCTTGACTGGGGAGCGGTGACACAGTCTTGCTGGGGAGCCAGAAAGCTGTCAAAGACCTTAGAGAGTGTTCCCCTGCCTGTGCTGTACATGCTGCCTGATCTCCGCACCTCCCCTGCTACCTGGCCCTCGGAACTGCGCCTTCGGCCACTAGCGCTGTCGGATGGGAATTTTACCATCAACTTGTCCGCCAGGGTCCTGTGGTATAGCATCACTCTCTAACCCATTTCCTCTTCGGGTATGAGAGTGGAAAGGTTCTCCTTATACCGTGGGTCGAGCAGTGTGTACACCCAGTAATCCGTAGTGGCCAGAATGCGTGTAACGTGAGGGTCACGAGAAAGGCATCCTAACGTGAAGTCAGCCATGTGTGCCAGGGTACCTGTACCTTGGCAGTAACAGCATTGGTGAGGGCACGTACAATGTTGCGGGAGACGTGGTCGTGCAGGGCTGGGACGGCACATCGGGAAAAGTAGTGGCGACTGGGAACCGAGTAGCGCGGGGCCGCCGCCGCCATCATGCTTTTGAAAGCCTCCGTTTCCACAAGCCTATACGGCAGCATCTCCAGGCTGATCAATTTGGCTATGTGCACGTTTAACGCTTGAGTGTGCGGGTGCGTGGCGGCGTACTTGCGCTTACGCTCAAACACTTGCGCTAGCGACGGCTGGACGGTGCGCTGAGAGACATTGCTGGATGGGGCCGTGGACAGCGGAGGTGAGGGTGTAGGTGCAGGCCAGGAGATGGTAGTGCCTGTGTCCTCAGAGGGGTGTTTGATCTCAGTGGCAGGTTGGGGCACAGGGGGAGAGGCAGTGGTGCAAACCGGAGGCGCTGAACGGCCTTCGTCCCACCTTGTGGGGTGCTTGGCCATCATATGTCTGCGCATGCTGGTGGTGGTGAGGCTGGTGGTGGTGGCTTCACGGCTGATCTTGGCGCAACAAAGGTTGCACACCACTGTTCGTCGGTCGTCTGCACTCTCAGTGAAAAACTGACAGACCTTTGAGCACCTCGGCCTCTGCAGGGTGGCATGGCGCGAGGGGGTGCTTTGGGAAACAGTTGGTGGATTATTCGGTCTGGCCCTGCCTCTACCCCTGGCCACCGCACTGCCTCTTCCAACCTGCCGTGCTGCTGCACTTGCCTCCCCCTCTGAAGACCTGTCCTCAGTAGGCTTAGCAAACCAGGTGGGGTCAGTCACCTCATCGTCCTGCTGCTCTTCCTCCGAATCCTCTGTGCGCTCCTCTCTCGGACTTACTGCAATTACTACTACCTGAGTGATAGACAACTGTGTCTCATCGTCATCGTCCTCCTCACCCACTGAAAGGTCTTGAGACAGTTGCTGGAAGTCCCCAGCCTCATCCCCGGGAACTTTCCAAAGGTTGGGCATCGGTCACGACAAACTCCACTGGTAGGTGAGGAACCACTGCTGCCCAATCTGAGCAGGGGCCCGAGAACAGTTCCTGGGAATCTGCCTGCTCCTCAGAATGTGTCATTGTAATGGAGTGAGGAGGCTGGGAGGAAGGAGGAGCAGCAGCCAGAGGATTCAGAGTTGCAGCAGTGGACGGCGCAGAACTCTGGGTGGTCGATAGATTGGTGGATGCACTTTCTGCCATCCACGACAGGACCTGCTCACACTGCTCATTTTCTAATAAAGGTCTACCGCGTGGACCCATTAATTGTGAGATGAATGTGGGGACGCCAGAAACGTGGCTCTCTCCTAATCCCGCAGCAGTCGGCTGCGATACACCTGGATCAGGAGCTCGGCCTGTGCCCACACCCTGACTTGGGCCTCCGCATCCTCGCCCGCGTCCACGTCCTCTAGGCCTACCCCTACCCCTCAGCATGGTGTATTACCAGTAGTGCAGAAACAGAACGCTGTAATTAAATGTGCCGCTTATTGGCCTGTGGTTGGAGGCTGACTTCGCTTACGGAACGCACAGCAGAGCCAGGAAACAATTTTGCGCAAGCCTGTAGTGAGACGTTGGTGCGTATGACTGAGCTAGTGGAATTCACAGCGCAGAACCAATCAAGTGACCAAAGGCCAGTGGTAGGCCTTAAGTATTTTGCTTCTATTTTTTTAAAGGCTGAGCTGAGACAGCAGACAGATACTGTAGGCAGCGTATATATGTATACTGTTTCCCTCTGGACGGGATGACGGCGGTGATGTAATGGGCAACGCAGAGCCAGGAAAGCATTTTGCGCAAGCCTGTTGTAACGCTTAGCTGGGTATTAATTAGGACTACTACCCCCAGCAGAGACGCAGTACACTCAAGACGGTCACAGGCAGCCCAAAGATAGTGTTTTTCCCAAATTTTTTTGGAAAAGCCCACTGCCTATATAGACAGTATATCTCTTTCACCTTTTTTACTGTCCCTGCCTCACCAGTACTGGCCCTATACTATGTACAATGACTGCAGACTGAGGACGCAATGCTCTGCACGGCCGATATACAAAAAAAAAAAAAAAATGTGCAACACTGCTAAAAGCAGCCTCAACAGTACTGCACACGGTTAGATGTGGCCCTAAGAAGGACCGTTGGGGTTCTTGAAGCCTAAAATACTCCTAACACTCTCCCTATAGCAGCTCCAGCATCAGCAGCACTGTCCCTGATCTCTGTCAGAACGCATCTGTGGCGAGCCGCGGGAGGGGCCGATTTATATACTCGGGTGACACCTGATCTCGCCAGCCACTCACTGCAGGGGGGTGGTATAGGGCTTGAACGTCGCAGGGGGAAGTTGTAATGCCTTCCCTGTCTTTCTATTGGCCAGAAAAGCGCGCTAACGTCTCAGAGATGAAAGTGAAAGTAACCAGAACACCGCATGGTGGTCGCCTCTAGTAACGAGCATCCCGAACACGCTAATACTCGAACATCGCGTGGTACTCGTCTCTAGTAACGAGCATCTCGAACACGCTAATACTCGAACGAGCATCAAGCTCGGACGAGTACGTTCGCTCATCTCTAAACAACAAGTCTCTCAGCTTGAGGAGGTAGCCAAAAATATCCATCTAAAATAATCTCCCAGCATTATCTCAAGCTAAAACTGAACTGGATCTTTGCCTTATTGATTCAATAGAACAGAAAATGCTTTGGTCCCGACCGCGGTTTTATGTATTCAACAATAAACCCTCCGCCCGTAGACTTCGCTTACAAATTACGTACAAATCAAAATGGAATTACGGCAAACCCACACACAACGCGGGAATTCCAGAAGTTCCTAGTGTGAGACGGTGACCGGCAAGGTGCTGGAGGGCAGGTATGTATCACCTAGGATGCTCTCCTATGCTGCCTTGGGGAGCGCTTGGGCAGATACGTGCCACCGAGCAGCCTGGGCTCGGTGGAGGAAGCCGGCAGTATAGTGTTAGTAGTATTAAGCCACTAACACGTTGTAGCCAGTAAGTGGCTCCAAGCCACATAATCCGGGCCGGCTTTTCCTGGAGTGACCAAAGTGAAGGGTGGGATGGTCACTCCCACGTACCAGGTGAGGCTGGTACCAGGCCTTATAAAGCCTGGACTAAAGACTTTATCGCAAGTGTCACTGTCTCTGACTGCTTATGCCCAGGTTGCTACCGATCCTGAACGCTAATCCCTCACATATGGTGTTTGTATGCGGGCAGCGGTCTTAAAGAGACATACACCAATTAATGGACATTTTGCTGCAGCAGCTGGAGAACCGTTGCTAAGGGCAACCGCCCAAGAGAGATTGACGGGAGAGTGCTGTAACCCCCATGTCCTGGGTGTAAGCTGCAACGGCACAGCCATCAGATACTGCCAAGATGGAGGAACTGATAAAGCAGCTGGTACAGATGAACGTGCAGCAACAGCAAGCGTTGGCCCAGCAGCAACAAGTGGCGGCGACCCAGCAAAAGATCCATGAGGAGGCCATGAGAGCTCAGGCCGAGACCAATGCTCTCCTGGCGCAAAGCCTGCAGAGGTCGTCTGGTTCGCTCCCCACCACCCATACCGCGGTACAGGCGGCCCTACAAAAGATGACGGCCACCGATGACATCGAGGCCTATCTCGCGGTCTTTGAGAGAGTGGCCGAGAGAGAGAAATTACCAGCGCCTCAGTGGGCGGAGGTAGTAGCGCCTTTCATGACAGGAGAACCCCAAAAGGCCTACTTTGACCTCGGTGAGCAGGATGCCAAGGACTATAGTAAACTCAAAGGGGAGATCCTGGCACGCTTGGGCGTGGACACCCATGTGCGGGCCCGACGCGTACACGCCTGGACTTTCACGGACGACCTACCAGCTCGCTCCCAGATGTACGACCTGTTCCACCTGGTGAGAAAGTGGCTGCAGCCGGAGGAGTCGTCCCCGGCAGAGATCGTACAGAAAGTGGTTCTGGATAAGTTTATACGCTCGTTGCCCCCCGCAATCCAGCGCTGGGTGGGACAAGGAGGTCCCCAGGACGTGGACCAACTCGTGAGCCTCGTCGAGAGGTATAAAGCCACGGAGGACTTACTGCAAGCCGTGCCTCCTCGACGTTCCAACCCCGGGAACAGCAAGTCGGCCGGAGCCCCTGGTAAGACTGTTCCGTATGTAGGGGGTGTCAAAAGTGTCCCAAGGGGAGGCGGCTCAGAGGGGGATCGTTTGGGGCAGAGGAGGAGCCCCAAATGGACATTCGGGTCCCGGGTAGAACCCCAAGGAGACCGGGCCTCCATACAATGTTGGCGCTGTCATGAGCCCGGGCATCTTGCTGCCAACTGTCCCCTCACTGTGGAACCCATGGACTGTGACTCTGCCCGGCGGAGGTCGATGTTCGCACGGCCAGTATGTTCTGCAGAGACTGTGTCAGAGACTGATCGACCATTATGTCACCTAAAGGTGAATGACTTTGTGGTGACAGCTCTACTGGACTCAGGGAGCTTGGTTACGCTGGTGCACTCCAGCCTGGTCGATCCCACAACCTTCACCGGCCGTCGCATGGGGGTTGTTTGTGTGCATTAGGACACCAAGGAGTATCCTATTGCCCTTGTAAGACTTGAGACTCCGTGTGGACTTGCCACCCATGAGGTGGGCGTCGTAAAATCCTTAATGCACACCGTGATCCTCGGGAGAGACTTTCCCCTATTTTGGGACTTGTGGCGACACCGAGGGTCGTCTGCAAATAAGGTTCATGATAATACAAACGTGTATGATGTGTGTCCAGAACCGTTTGACCCTGAGGGTACGGTTCCAGCAGTAGGGGTGACCCAAGAGAATGGGGATAACTTTCCCTTAACAGTATTGGCGGGTGAGACGGAGGTACAGGATGAAGTAGTTGCTATGCCTGACTTAGAGGTCTCACGTGCCAATTTCGGAACTGAGCAGCTCCGAGACCCCACCTTAGTAAAAGCCAGGGAAAATGTTAAAGTGATAAATGGGGAGCCTCAATTTCCAGGGGCTGATACTGTGTTTCCACACCTGACAGTCAATCAAGAATTGGTGTATCAGGTTGACAAGGTCCGTGGGGAGGTTGTGGAACAGCTGGTGGTACCTCAGCCCTATTGTAGGATGGTCTTAGACCTGGCGCACAAGCATGTGCTGGGAGGTCATCTCGGGAGCGAAAAGACTAAGGAACGCATCCTTCAGCGTTTTTTCTGGCCGGGGGTACATGGTGATGTAAAACGTTACTGTGAGTCGTGCCCGGAGTGTCAAATAACAGCTCCTATGCCCCATTACCGGAACCCCTTAGTGCCCTTGCCCATCATAGAGGTGCCGTTTGAGCGGATCGCTATGGACCTAGTTGGGCCCTTGGTAAAGTCTGCCCGGGGTCACCAACATATATTAGTGGTTGTAGACTATGCCACCCGTTACCCCGAAGCCGTTCCTTTATGCAATACGTCATCCAAGGGTATTGCAAAGGAACTACTTCACATGTTCTCCCGCACGGGCATACCAAAAGAGATCCTGACGGACCAAGGAACCCCCTTTATGTCAAAGGTCATGAAGGAATTGTGTAAGCTGTTGAATATTAAGCACTTACGGACCTCTGTGTACCACCCACAGACGGATGGTCTGGTTGAGAGATTTAATAAGACCCTAAAAAGCATGCTAAAAAAGGTAGTCAATAAGGATGGGAAGGACTGGGACTGTCTGCTGCCATATTTAATGTTCTCAATCTGTGAAGCACCACAATCCTCCACTGGGTTCTCTCCCTTTGAATTAGTTTATGGTAGACATCCCCGCGGGCTCCTTGATGTAGCTAAGGAGACCTGGGAGCACGAGTCCACCCCCTACAGGAGTGTTATTGAACACATCTCCCTCATGCAAGATCGAATTGCGGCGGTCATGCCCATTGTTAGAGAACATTTACAGCAGGCTCAAGAAGCCCAAAGCCGGGTATATAACCGGTCCGCCAAGGTGAGAACCTTCAACCCTGGGGATCGGGTACTAGTATTGGTGCCCACCCTAGAAAGTAAATTCCTAGCAAAATGGCAAGGGCCCTATGAAATAATTGAGAAAGTCGGAGAGGTAAATTATAAGGTATACCAGCCAGGTAGGCGGAAACCAGAACAGTTGTACCATGTAAACCTAATTAAGCCATGGAAGGACAGAGAAGCCCTGACTGCAGTGAGCACCCCCCATGGTGAGGTCCCAGGGGTGTGTGTATCAGGGTCCCTGTCCAAATCCCAACAACAAGAGTCGAGGGAATTTATACAACGTAACTCAGATGTGTTCTCCCATTTACCAGGGCGTACTGGTGTCATAAAACACGACATTATAACTGAACCAGGGGTAAAGGTTCAGTTGAAACCATACAGGGTTCCAGAAGCCCGCAGACGAGCCATCTCAGAGGAGGTCAAGAAAATGCTAGACCTCGGAGTAATTGAGGAGTCGAAAAGCGAATGGTCCAGCCCTATCGTGCTGATACCAAAACCTGATGGCTCTCTGCGCTTCTGTAACGACTTCCGGAAGCTAAATGACGTGTCAAAATTCGACGCATTCCCAATGCCGAGAGTGGACGAGTTAATTGAGAGACTGGGTCATGCCAGGTACTTTTCCACTTTCGACCTTACTAAAGGCTACTGGCAGGTTCCCCTTACAGAGAGCGCGAAAGAAAAGACTGCGTTTGCCACACCAGAAGGGTTGTTTCAGTACATCTGCCTACCCTTCGGTTTGCATGGAGCCCCAGCAACCTTCCAAAGATTGATGGATATCATACTCAAACCCCATTGGCAATATGCGTCGGCATATTTAGATGATATCATCATCTTTAGCGAAGACTGGGACAGCCATCTACCCAAGATACAGGCAGTACTGAACTCCCTTAGAAAAGCAGGGCTCACAGCAAACCCAAAGAAGTGCGCCCTGGGTCTTGAAGAAGCACGATACCTGGGGTATATAATAGGTAGGGGTATTATAAAACCCCAGGTCAATAAAGTTGAAGCCGTTCAGGACTGGCCATAACCCACAACTAAAAAGCAGGTGAGAGCCTTTTTAGGCATTGTAGGGTACTATAGGCGGTTCGTGCAAAACTTTGCTAGCATAGCAGCGCCCCTAACAGACTTGACCAAGAACAGTAAATCAGTCATGGTCAAGTGGAACCCTGACGCAGACAAGGTGTTCCAAGAGTTAAAACGGGCCCTCTGTAGAATTTATTGTCCAAACAGATGCGTCTGATGTGGGACTGGGAGCAGTTCTGTCCCAAGAAGTAGAGGGAGAGGAACATCCCGTGATTTATCTGAACAGGAAGCTCACGCCACCGGAAAAAAATTATAGTATCGTTGAGCGGGAGTGCCTAGCCATAAAGTGGGCTCTGGAATCCCTAAAATACTACCTGCTAGGTCGGCACTTCAGGCTGATCACAGACGACTCCCCCTTAACCTGGATGTCACAGGCAAAAGAAAGAAATGCCAGAGTCACTAGATGGTTCCTGACACTTCAAAATTTTAGCTTTTCGGTAGAGCACTGGGCCGGAAAGCTACAGGGCAATGCCGATGCCTTATCAAGGACGCATTGCATGACGGCGAAAGGTGTCCGACCCCACAGGCTCGAACAGAGGGGGAGGGTATGTGAGACGGTGACCGGCAAGGTGCTGGAGGGCAGGTATATCTCGCCTAGGATGCTCTCCTATGCTGCCTTGGGGAGCCCTTGGGCAGATACGTGCCACCGAGCAGCCTGGGCTCGGTGGAGGAAGCCGGCAGTATAGTGTTAGTAGCATTAAGCCACTAACACGCTGTAGTATGTAAGTGGCTCCAAGCCACATAATCCGGGCCGGCTTTTCCTGGAGTGACCAAAGTGAAGGGTGGGATGGTCACTCCCATGTACCAGGTGAGGCTGGTACCAGGCCTTATAAAGCCTGGACTAAAGACTTTATCGCAAGTGTCACTGTCTCTGACTGCTTATGCCCAGGTTGGTACCGATCCTAAACGCTAATCCCTCACACTAGTCAAATTGTACTCACAACAATGTGCCCTCCCAAGAAATGAAATCACCTCTTATCTCCAAGAAATACCACTGCCAACATTCCTTGACCATCTGGCATCTAAAGTTACCCATGAAGAGGTGACTAACGCCATTAAAGACCAATAACAGACCTGGCCCAGATGGCTTTTCAGCCCCGTATTACAAAGGAATTTCACCAATTCTGTGTTCTTATCTGGCAGATTACTTCAGTGCAATGAGAGACGGTCACCAGGTTGGCCAGACAGCCCTTTTGGCCTCGGTCACCAGGTTGGCCAGACAGCCCTTTTGGCCTCGGTCACCAGGTTGGCCAGACAGCCCTTTTGGCCTCGGTCACCAGGTTGGCCAGACAGCCCTTTTGGCCTCGGTCACCAGGTTGGCCAGACAGCCCTTTTCGCCCCGGTCACCAGGTTGGCCAGACAGCCCTTTTCGCCCCGGTCACCAGGTTGGCCAGACAGCCCTTTTCGCCCCGGTCACCAGGTTGGCCAGACAGCCCTTTTCGCCCCGGTCACCAGGTTGGCCAGACAGCCCTTTTCGCCCCGGTCACCAGGTTGGCCAGACAGCCCTTTTCGCCCCGGTCACCAGGTTGGCCAGACAGCCCTTTTCGCCCCGGTCACCAGGTTGGCCAGACAGCCCTTTTCGCCCCGGTCACCAGGTTGGCCAGACAGCCCTTTTCGCCCCGGTCACCAGGTTGGCCAGACAGCCCTTTTCGCCCCGGTCACCAGGTTGGCCAGACAGCCCTTTTCGCCCCGGTCACCAGGTTGGCCAGACAGCCCTTTTCGCCCCGGTCACCAGGTTGGCCAGACAGCCCTTTTCGCCCCGGTCACCAGGTTGGCCAGACAGCCCCTTTGGCCCCGGTCACCAGGTTGGCCAGACAGCCCCTTTGGCCCCGGTCACCAGGTTGGCCAGACAGCCCCTTTGGCCCCGGTCACCAGGTTGGCCAGACAGCCCCTTTGGCCCCGGTCACCAGGTTGGCCAGACAGCCCCTTTGGCCCCGGTCACCAGGTTGGCCAGACAGCCCCTTTGGCCTCGATATCAATGATACCTAAGTCAGATAGAGACTTGTTAGACAAACAAAACTACCGCCCCATTTCCCTAATAAATGTAGACGTAAAGCTCCTCACCACAATCCTAGCAACCCAGTTAAATATGGTCCTTCCTTCACTAGTTGATAAAGATCAAGTTGGATTTGTCCCAGGCCATCAGGCCCCCGATAGTATTCGAAGAGTAATCCACCTCACCCACCTCTGTAGAACCAGAAGGATCCCAGCTATGCTTCTATCCCTAAACATACATAAAGCATTTGACACTTTAGGCTGGGAATACTTATTCTTGGTCCTTGACCAGTGGGAATTCCCTGACCAGTTCCTCTCATGGCTACAGATACTATATGCCCACCCCAAGGCCTTTGTACGCTATAGGGGCTTCTGTTCCGATATAATTTCTTATCCATCAGGGGGCACGACAGGGTTGCCCACTGTCCCCATTACTTTTCATCCTGGCCATGGAACCCCTGGCTATTAAAATTTGTAACAATCCTTCAGTTCACCACAAACTCTCAATGTTTGCAGATGATCTACTACTGCTTACATCTTCCCCACACACTACCATACCCAACCTCATGGTGGAACTATCCAGATTTGGGTGAATCTCTGGCTTAACAATTAACCATACAAAATCCAAAGCATTTAACCTCACGCTATTACCCGAGTCGCTAGATTTGTTTCAGACGGACTTTCCCTTTCAGTGGGTGACGGGCTCTTTGGGCTACCTGGGCATCCAATTGACATTGCTATGCATCCTTATATAGTCAAAACTACATTCCCTTCCTTCGCAAAACAAAGTTACTCCTGGAAAGTTGGAGCCAATATCCTATTTCCGGGATCGGGAGAGTTAATGCCTTAAAGATGTCATTTCTCCCCAAACCATTATACTATTGTAGAGCTCTCCCGGTCCGGGTGCCCGGATACATGCTGAGGACGCTTCAGCAGATGGCCCTCCCATTTGTGTGGGCTGGCACTGTCCCGAGGCTCCCACGATCCACCTTACATAGACATAGACGGAAGGGAGGTTTGGAGTTCCTAATTATTCGAAATATTACCAGGCGGCTCAGCTAGCTCTCTTGCACTCCTCTAACGCTCCTCTTTGGGTGTCCTTGGAAGCAATTGAAATACATCTCCTTACAATGGATTCCATCTTATGGATACCACCTAAATATAGACCCCCAGTCAGCAATCCCGTTATTAGCCCCTCCCTTTATATCTGGGATCCTATAAAGTATTCAGGGAAGCCAACATCGCCTCATATACCTCTTACGCCACTTTTGCAAAACCCTATGTTTATGCTGGGAATGGAATCGCCTCCCTCGTTTGGGAATCGGACGAGCTCAGGCCTCATCACATCGTCTCACTCGCTCAGTACATGGGCCCATCGCTTTCCTATCCTACAGGAGAGATATAACTTACCGCCTCCGGAAGTATTCGGATACCTGCAGCTAAAGCATTTTATATCCGCTCTCCTTACGAACACGCGCACTGACCCCAACGCCATGTGAGAGATCTTGTTATAAATACCCACATGCAAGGGGCCTCGTCTCGCAGATTTACCTGGACTTGGTGCCTTCCTCCTATCGTACACAATTACCGTACGTAATGCGTTGGGAGAGGGACCTCGCCGAAACTCTATCCGAAGAAGAGTGGACTCAGATAGGGGAGTCTACCAAGAGTAGCGCCAGAAATATATTAATGCTAGAAACTTCATTTCAAATGTTATTCCGCTGGTATTTAACCCCTTAGTGACCGGGCTTTTTTGCTTTTTTCCATTTTTGTTTTTTCCTACTCCCTTTTAAAAAATCATAGCTCCTTTATTTATCCATCGACGTCGCTGTATGAGGGCTTGTTTTTTGCGGGACGAGTTGTATTCTTCAATGGCACTATTTATTGTACCATATAATGTACTGAAAAACTTTTTAAAAATTCTTAGCGGAGAGAAATGGAAAAAAAAAACGACATTCCACCATCTTTCGGTGCGTCCTGTTTCTACGGCGCACAAACTGCAACAAAACCGACCTGATATTTTTATTCTATGGGTCAGTACGATTGCTACGATACCAAACTTATATAGTTTTTTTTTTGCTGTAGTACTTTTATTTTTTTTAAGATATTACATTTTTTTTCAATTTTCTGCGGTCATTTTGTGCGCGTGATAACTTTTTAATTTTTCTGTCGACGTAGTTGTGCAAGGACTCATTTTTTGCGGGATGTCCTGAAGTTTCCGACAGTATCAATTTGGAATACATACGACTTTTTGATCGCTTTTTATTGCGTTTTTTCTGGGAGACAGGGTAACTAAAAAAGTGTATTTCTGGCATTCATTTTTTTTTATTTTTTTCAGACGACGTTCACCGTGCAGAAAAAATAATGCGCTACTTTGATAGATCGGACTTTTACGGACGCGGCGATACCAAATACATATTTTGATTTTGATTTTTTTAATAATTGATATGGCAAAAGGGGGGTGATTTAAATTTTATAACTTTTTTTTTAACAATTAAAAAAACTTTGATTTTTTCTTACTTTACTTTGAAGTCCCCCTGGGGGACTTTAACATGCGATGCTTTGATCGCTCCTGCAGTATAACGTAATGCTATAGCATTACATCATACTGCTTTTTTACAGGCAGTCTATGAAGCCACCCTGTGTGGATGGCTTGATAGGCAGTCTGCTAAGGCAGCCCTGGGGCCATTCATTAGGCCCCCGGCTGCCATGACACCTGTACAGCTCCCCCGATCTCACCGTGGGGGGGCCGTGCGGGATCCCCGAACAGCGTTCGGGGGATTTAAATGCCGCTGTCAGAATTGACAGCGGCATTTAAAGGGTTAATAGCCGCAATCGGCCGAACGGCCGAGCGCAGCTATTGCCCGCGGGTGTCAGCTGTAATAAACAGCCGATGCCCGCGCTGTATAGAGGGAGATAGCGCAGCTACCTCCCTCCATACACGTCCTGCAACAGCAGGACATAGTTTTACGATAGGGCTGTCACTAAGGGGTTAACCCCAGAGTAGCCCACGCAATCCCCGGGCGTTCTCCCAACTGTTCTCGCGGCTGTCTAGTTTCGGTGGTCCTGTCCTCGGGTTAGGAGGCGATGGATTCGAGTTTACTCCTTATAATGCTCAGTCACAGGCCACAACATACGCAAAAACCCCTGGGAGGCGCTGTTAAACGCATAAACAATACCCCCGCTGACTCTAGACACCCAATCTCCTGCCTTTTTCTGGCCACGAAACAAGTTATTGCCCACTGGTGGCCCAAAGCTTCCTTGGACTTCGGAGGTTAAGCGCAGGATGGACTGGTATCTAATAAATGAAAAGCTGACCTCCATTCTAGCTGATGGTCCCCACGGCTAGATTACTCCTTCCCCTCCCAAAACACTAGATTCCTAACCAGCCTGTAATCATCATCAGGGTGGGCGCTGCAGGGGACCGTTTATAGGGTATATCATCTTACAGCCCGAAACGGTCCCCTGCAGCATCCTCCCCATGGGAACAAAAACTCCTTCTGTTTCAGAAGTCACCCCTCCCCCTTTCCTACTTCTTCCCTATTTCCCCTAAATTCAGGTTAGGCCCTGGCCAGGCCGTTACTGGTAATCAACAGTCTAGTTTCCAGATTGGACGGGGACACTAAAAGAGAAGATTACTCAAATTTGCCCTTGTGCTCTTTTCTCTCCTTCCCCCAATCTATACTATTACAAACTGCTTCTGTTATTTACTAATGAGACTGTGATGCGTTTCAACTAAATGTTTATTACAATATTGTAAAAGTTGAAAACCTCAAATAAAATTTACAGTATTAAAAAAAAAAAAAGGATGTGATCTAGACTCTATGCTTCTCTTAATACATCCCAGAACTGGCCCCAGTATTCCAGATGAGGTCTGACTAAGAAAGAGTAGAGGTGGATAATGACCTCACGTGATCTAGACTCTACGCTTCTCTTAATACAGCCCAGAATTGTGTTTGCCTTTTTGGCTGCTGCATCACATTGTTGGCTCATGTTCAGTCTATGATCTATTAGTATACCCAAGTCTTTCTCACATGTGCTGCTGCTTAGCCCAATTCCTCCCATTCTGTATGTGCTTTCTTCATGTTTTTCGCCCAGATTTAGGACTTTGCATTTCTCCTTGTTAAATACCATCCTGTTAGTCGCCGCCCACTGTGCAAGCTTTTCTAGATCTTTCTGAATCCTCCCTCTCTCTTCCCTAGTGTTAGCTATCCCTCCCAGCTTTGTGTTGTCGGCACATTTGATCAGTTTCCCATCAATTCCCTCCTCCAGATCATTTATAACAATGTTGACCAACACTGGGCCTAGGACAGAGCCTTGTGGTCCCCACTTGATACATTCTTCCACTTGGATGTGCAGCCATTTATGACCACTCTTTGAGTACGATCACTCAGCCAGTTGTGAATCCACCTAACAGTTGCCTTGTCAATCCCATATTTGGTCATTTTTCCAATAACTCTGGTATGAGATACTTTGTCAAATGCTTTACTAAAGTCAAGATATACTATATCCACCGCATTTCTCTGATCAGCCCAGTCGGTGATTCTGTCATAGAAGGAAATTAGATTAGTCTGGCATGACTTGTTGGTTACAAACCCATGCTGGCTCTGGTTAATTACTCCATTCTCATCCAAGTACTTGCATACATGCTGTTTAATAATCTGTTCAGAGATCTTTCCAGGTATAGAAGTCAGGCTCACAGGCCTGTAGTTTCCTGGGTCCACCTTCTTCCCTTTTTTGAAGATAGGGACAACATTTACCCTTTTCCAATCTTCTGGGACTTCTGCTGTTCTCCAGGAATCATCACAGATGGCAGAAACATGGCCTAAAAGGTTTCCTCCTTCCTCTGCAGCTTGTATGCAAAATTGGATTACTGTCTGCCAAACCGTTTTCATTCTATGTGGGCATTTCCACACTTCTGAGACACGCCTTAAAGGGCCCACATAAGGAGACGCTGCCACCTGGTGACCATTTCCAGGATACACACAAACAACACTGACATAGCAAAGGCTTGTAAACTGATTTATTACATTTCCTGAGCGTCTTCCACTAGACGCGGTTTTGCGTATCTCGTAAATATGTTACACGATTTATAAAATTTAACGTAAAATTATTTACAACCCCGAAAAGTGCTCAGATTTGTGGTTTTTACATTTTAATACGTAAGGCATCTGGAAAGTTTTATATTTAACTATAAATAGATCTTTGAGTGAAGGAGGAATCGCCGGCGGTCGGATTATTTTCACTTTACATTATAGAGAATTGTAGATTGTTCTGAACTGTCCCTTTAAGGGATCCCGCTTGGACCAGATGGCGGTGCGCGTGGGACGCAGGCAAGCATTTCCGTTCAGCATACACCACCAATGCCATTATGCGCAATAGTTTCAGCCAGCCGAGTCTCCTAGGTCAGACACATTATTATAGACTCAGATGTAGTGTGACTGTCTAGCAGCAGTCTAAAGGAATAAATGAGACTCCAGAGAACCCAATGGGCAGAGCTGGCACTACAGCGCCAAGTACTAGGTGAGCAGCAGAGAGCAAGTTAGGCAGCAGGTTGCCCCTGCAGCTCAGTTAATGTCCTTGGGGCCCAGCGGGTTGCAGCTTGGCTCGAGCAGTTTGTAATCTCTGTTCTTCTTGTAGGTTGCGAAGACAGGCGTTCCGGCTGATGGGTTGCACGTTCGAGTGTGGGAACCAACCAGACTGCTGATCCGAGAGGCGGATACCGTGCAGCCAACCTGCAAGGAGCAAAGAGGTAGATTAACAAAGGACACGCCCCTGAGGAGCACACTCCCACATTTATAAGAGTAAGTCTTCTTATTCTATTGCCAAAGGCCCGTTATCAGATCCTTCCCCCTCTCTCACACCGGGGCCACCAAAGCAAGAGTGGAAGAGGACCCTTTAATACTGAAGGGGGGGAAACATCCAAATACAGAGAAGTTTTCAAACATGATAGGACAGATCTGTGTGCGTTCCAGATTACTGAGCGACTGCAGCTCCTAGAAGACTTCTAGGTCATATATGGTGGATTAGTGTGAAGATCCCTGAAAATACGTTATCCCTATGTGACTGCGACTAACCACACTGATCCCAAGAGCGGGGCTTCGGCTCCTCCTGAAGCCAGGGCAGTGATAGTCGCACATGCACACCGACAGAGAAAGAAGGAGAGTCAATCAGTGCACTAAGGGAGCCTCCCAACCCTGTCCAGCCAATAACATGCTGCAGTGGTCACAGCATCTAAATGGTTAAACAGCTGGGTGTCAGCTCCTGAGCCCGCTCTGTAGACATCTGATCTACTTGAACACTGGATATCATGAAGGGGTTAAAGGCTGTTGCCGATCTTCCAAACCATTAGGCACTTTAATGTGGTGATTAGAGATGAGTGAACGTACTCGTCCGAGCTTGATACTCGTTCCAGTATGAGCGTGTTCGAGATGCTCGTTACTCGTGACGAGTACCACGCGATGTTCGGGTTACTTTCACTTTCATCTCTGAGACGTTAGCGCGCTTTTCTGACCAATAGAAAGACAGGGAAGGCATTACAACTTCCCCCTGCGACGTTCAAGCCCTATACCACCCCCCTGCAGTGAGTGGCTGGCGAGATCAGGTGTCACCCGAGTATATAAATCGGCCCCTCCCGCGGCTCACCTCAGATGCGTTGTGACAGAGATCAGGGACAGTGCTGCTGATGCCGGAGCTGCTAGAGGGAGAGTGTTAGGAGTGATTTTAGGCTTCAAGAACCCCAACAGTCCTTCTTAGGGCCACATCTAACCGTGTGCAGTAGTGTGGAGGCTGCTTTTAGCAGTGTTGTACTTTTTTTTTTTTTTTTGGTATATCGGCCGTGCAGAGCATTGCGTCCGCAGTCTGCAGTAATACTCCAGGGATAGAATTGTGTAGGCAGGGCCAGAAGACATATATTATAGATTGAATATACGCAGTGGTCCTTTTCAAAAAAATATTGGAAAAAAATCTATTTGGCCTGCCTGTCACTCTGTTCAGTGTTCTGGGTCCGTGTCTGCTGGGGGTAGTAGTTCTCCAAATAAATACACAGGCAGCTAAGTGTTACAGCAGGCTTGCGTCAAATTATTTCCTGGGGTTCCGTAAACGAAGTCAGCCTCCAACCACAGGCCAATAAGCGGCACATTTAATTACAGCGTTCTGTTTCTGCACTACTGGTTATACACCATGCTGAGGGGTAGGGGTAGGCCTAGAGGACGTGGGCGCGGCCGAGGACGCGGAGGCCCAAGTCAGGGTGTGGGCACAGGCCGAGCTCCTGATCCAGGTGTATCGCAGCCGACTGCTGCGGGATTAGGAGAGACACACGTTTCTGGCGTCCCCACATTCATAGCACATTTAATGGGTCCACGCGGTAGACCCTTATTAGAAAATGAGCAGTGTGAGCAGGTCCTGTCGTGGATGGCAGAAAGTGCTTCCAGCAACCTATCGTCCACCCAGAGTTCTGCGCCGTCCACTGCTGCAACTCAGAATCCTCTGGCTGCTGCTCCTCCTTCCTCCCAGCCTCCTCACCTCCATGAAAATGAGACCTTCTGAGGAGCAGGCAGACTCCCAGGAACTGTTCTCGGGCCCCTGCTCAGATTGGGCAGCAGTGGTTCCTCTCCCACCAGAGGAGTTTATCGTGACTGATGCCCAACCATTGCAAAGTTCCCGGGGTCCGGGGGATGAGGCTGGGGACTTCCGGTAACTGTCTCAAGACCTTTCAGTGGGTGAGGAGGCTGATGACTATGAGACACAGTTGTCTATCAGTGAGGTAGTAGTAAGGGCATTAAGTCCGAGGGAGGAGCGCACAGAGGATTCGGAGGAAGAGCAGCAGGACGATGAGGTGACTGACCCCACCTGGTTTGCTACGCCTACTGAGGACAGGTCTTCAGAGGGGGAGGCAAGTGCAGCAGCAGGGCAGGTTGCAAGAGGCAGTGCGGTGGCCAGGGGTAGAGGCAGGGCCAGACCGAATAATCCACCAACTGTTTCCCAAAGCGCCCCCTCGCGCCATGCCACCCTGCAGAGGCCGAGGTGCTCAAAGGTCTGGCAGTTTTTCACTGAGAGTGCAGACGACCGATGAACACTGGTGTGCAACCTTTGTCGCACCAAGATCAGCCGGGGAGCCACCACCACCAGCATGGGCAGACGTATGATGGCCAAGCACCCCACAAGGTGGGACGAAGGCCGTTCACCGCCTCCGGTTTGCACCGCTGCCTCTCCCCCTGTGCCCCAACCTGCCACTGAGATCCAACCCCGCTCTGAGGACACAGGCACTACCGTCTCCTGGCCTGCACCCACACGCTCACCTCCGCTGTCCTCGGCCCCATCCACCAATGTCTCTCAGCGCAGCGTCCAGCCGTCGCTAGCGCAAGTACGCTGCCACGCACCCGCACGCTCAAGCGTTAAACGTGCACGTAGCCAAATTTATCAGCCTGGAGATGCTGCCGTATAGGGTTGTGGAAACGGAGGCTTTCAAAAGTATCATGGAGGCGGCGGCCCCGCGCTACTCAGTTCCCAGTCGCCACTACTTTTCCCGATGTGCCGTCCCAGCCCTGCACGACCACGTCTCCCGCAACATTGTACGCGCCCTCACCAACGCGGTTACTGCCAAGGTCCACTTAACAACGGACACGTGGACAAGCACAGGCGGGCAGGGCCACTATATCTCCCTGACGGCACATTGGGTGAATTTAGTGGAGGCTTGGACAGAGTCAGAGCCTGGGACCGCTCACGTCCTACCCACCCCCAGAATTGCGGGTCCCAGCTCGGTGGTGGTATCTGCGGCGGTGTATGCTTCCTCCACTAAACCACCCTCCTCCTCCTCCTCCTCTGTCTCGCAATCAAGATGTGTCAGCAGCAGCAGGATGTCGCCAGCAGTCGGTGTCGCGCGGCGTGGCAGCACAGTGGTGGGCAAGCGTCAGCAGGCCGTGCTGAAACTACTCAGCTTAGGAGATAGGAGGCACACGGCCCACGAACTGCTGCAGGGTCTGACACAGCAGACCGACCGCCGGCTTGCGCCGCTGAGCCTCCAACCGGGCATGGTCGTGTGGGACAACGGCCGTAACCTGGTGGCGGCTCTGCAGCTGCAATCATTAGCGTCACCATTCCTCTGCTATGCCGCTTGAGAAGTTCCCTGCAAAGCATAAAGGCAGACGCTTTGCACTCGGAGGAGGTGGAGGAGGAGGCGGAGGAGGTGGAGGAGGAGGCGGAGGCGGAGCAGCGTTGCGTACAGGTACCCTGGCACACATGGCTGACTTCATGTTAGGATGCCTTTCTCGTGACCCTCGCGTTACACGCATTCTGGCCACGACGGATTACTGGGTGTACACACTGCTCGACCCACGGTATAAGGAGAACCTTTCCACTCTCATACCCGAAGAGGAAAGGGGTTTGAGAGTGTTGCTATACCACAGGACCCTGGCGGACAAACTGATGGTAAAATTCACAGCCGACAGCGCTAGTGGCAGAAGGCGCAGTTCCGAGGGCCAGGTAGCAGGGGAGTCGCAGAGATCAGGCAGCATGTACAGCGCAGGCAGGGGAACACTCTCTAAGGCCTTTGCCAGCTTTATGGCTCCCCAGCAAGACTGTGTCACCGCTCCCCAGTCACGGCTGAGTCGGCGGGAGCACTGTAAAAGGATGGTGAGGGAGTACGTAGCCGATCGCACGACCGTCCTCCGTGACGCCTCTGCCCCCTACAACTACTGGGTGTCGAAGCTGGACACGTGGCCTGAACTCGCGCTGTATGCCCTGGAGGTGCTTGCTTGTCCTGCGGCTAGCGTCTTGTCAGAGAGGGTGTTTAGTGTGGCTGGGGGAATCATCACGGATAAGCGTACCCACCTGTCAACCGACAGTGCCGACAGGCTTACACTCATCAAGATGAACAAAGGCTGGATTTCCCCAGACTTCTCTTCTCCACCAGCGGACAGCAGCGATACGTAAGCAATACGTAGGCTGCACCCGCGGATGGAAGCATCGTTCTCTCTCACCATCCAAAACGGGAACCTTTTAGCTTCATCAATCTGTGTATAATATTCCTCCTCCTCCTCCTGCTCCTCCTCCTGAAACCTGACGTAATCACGCCGAACGGGCAATTTTTCTTAGGGCCACAAGGCTCACTCAAATAATTTTTCTAAACAATGTTTATACGTTTCAATGCTCATTAAAGCGTTGAAACTTTAACTTGAACCAATTTTTATTTTAACTGGGCTGCCTCCAGGCCTAGTTACCAATTAAGCCACATTAACCAAAGCGATTAATGGGTTTCACCTGCCCTCTTGGTTGGGCATGGGCAATTTTTCTGAGGTACATTAGTACTGTTGGTACACCAATTTTTTGTGGGCCCTCGCCTACAGTGTAATCATAGCAATTTTTAGCCCACCTGCATTACAGCTGACGTTACATCAGCTGTGATGGGCACTGCAATGGGATATATTTATGTACCGCCGGTGGGTTCCAGGGCGCCACCCATGCCGTGGGTCCACAGGGAGTTGTAAATGCATCTGTGTCCACTTCTAAAGAACCCCAGTCTGACTGGGGCATGCAGTGTGGGCCGAAGCCCACCTGCATTTCATCTGACGTTAGCTCTGCTGTCCAGGGCACTGCAATGGGATACATTTATGTACAGCGGGTGGGTTCCAGGGAGCCACCCATGCTGTGGGTGCACACGGAATTCCCATTGCGGAGTTGTACCTGCCTGTGACTATATATAAAAAACCGCGGTCTGACTGGGGCATGCAGACACCTTGACAGAATGAATAGTGTGTGGCACATAGGTTCCCCATTGCTATGCCCACGTGTGCAGCTCCAGATGGAGGTGGCACAGGATTGGATTTCTCATTGCTTCTGTACAGCATTGTGGACTATCGTCCCGCCCCTTTTAAAGAGGGTCGCTGCCTAGCCGTGCCAACCCTCTGCAGTGAGTGCCTGCGGTTCCTCTGGCAGACGCACTTATAAATAGACATGAGGGTGGCGTGGCATGAGGGCAGCTGAAGGCTGCGCAGGGACAGTTTGGTGTGCGCTGTGGACACTGGGTCGTGCGGGGGGGGGGGGGGGGGGGTTGGTCAGCATGTAACCCAGGAGAAGTGTCAGTGGAGTGTCATGCAGGCAGTGATTGTGCTTTGTTGGAGGTAGTGTGGTGCTTAGCAAAGGTATGCCTTGCTAATGAGGGCTTTCCAGAAGTAAAAATTGTTGGGAGGGGGGGGGGCACTCTTGCCGGTATTGTGGCTTAATAGTGGGACCTGTGAACTTGAGATGCAGCCCAACATGTAGCCCCTCGCCTGCCCTATCCGTTGTTGTGTCGTTCCCATCACTTTCTTGAATTGCCCCGATTTTCACAAATGAAAACCTTAGCGAGCATCGGCGATATACAAAAATGCTCGGGTCGCCCATTGACTTCAATGGGGTTCGTTACTCGAAACGAACCCTCGAGCATCGCGGAAAGTTCGTCCCGAGTAACGAGCACCCGAGCATTTTGGTGCTCGCTCATCTCTAGTGGTGATTAAAGTTTTTGCGTCATTGCAATATACTTTGTGTCTCTGTTCTCACCCATTTTCAATAGCTCTGCTTGCTTTCTGTGAATATTCCCATTTCCAACCACAGGCTGAATATGTGGACAGACTTACAGCAAAGTCACGAGTGGCGGCTTTGATCATGGAGGCACAATGGGGTGGAGCTTAAAAGAGTCTGCAATCTGGAAGGCCAGTAAGTATATCTGAGCAACATCAAGTGTAAGCATGGAAACAAGATTGTTCCAAGCAAGCAGAGGAGCTGAAACACAAAGTCTGCCAGAGAGAAGCCCAACGTTCCATTACGGAAGGATTAACAGAAAACCGCCCCATTAACCCCTTCAGGACATGGTTTTTCTCCCTATTGCCTCTTTCCAAGAGCCGTAATAGTTTTATTTTCCCGGTGGGCGCAAGAGCTTTCAAGGAGGGCGGGAGGCATTAAGGGAACCTCTTTCAGTCCACTCACCATCATCGCTGTTCTGCGTTATCATGAGGATGTCGGCTTTCTCCAGGGACAACTCATCATTTTCCCGCGCTTTATACGACTTTAAACATTGCATCTGAGAGAGACCTGAAAACATGAAACGCGTCAAAGGCGGCACGACAGTGCAGAAAAAACACTGCAAGGGCATGGTAAGCTCTGCTACATCCAGAAACAGATTCCTAATACACATACAACGTATACAGCTACATCCTTATACATAGGAGGCAGTATTATAGTAGTTATATTCTTGTACATAGGGAGCAGTATTATAGTAGTTATATTCTTGTACATAGGAGGCAGTATTATAGTAGTTATATTCTTGTACATAGAGGGCAGTATTATAGTAGTTATATTCCTGTACATAGGAGGCAGTATTATAGTAGTTATATTCTTGTACATAGGGGGCAGTATTATAGTAGTTATATTCTTATACATAGGGGGCAGTATTATAGTAGTTATATTCTTGTACATAGGAGGCAGTATTATAGTAGTTATATTCTTGTACATATGGGGCAGTATTATAGTAGTTATATTCTTGTACATAGGAGGCTGTATTATAGTAGTTATATTCTTGTACATAGGGGCAGTATTATAGTAGTTATATTCTTGTACATAGGGGGCAGTATTATAGTAGTTATATTCTTGTACATAGGGGCAGTATTATAGTAGTTATATTCTTGTACATAGGGGGCAGTATTATAGTAGTTATATTCTTGTACATAGGGGCAGTATTATAGTAGTTATATTCTTGTACATAGGGGGCAGTATTATAGTAGTTATATTCTTGTACATAGGGGGCAGTATTATAGTAGTTATATCCTTGTACATACGGGGCAGTATTATAGTAGTTATATTCTTGTACATAGGGGGCAGTATTATAGCAGTTATATCCTTGTACATAGGGGACTGTATTATAGTAGTTATATTCTTGTACATAGGGGGCAGTATTATAGTAGTTATATTCTTGTACATAAGAGGCAGTATTATAGTAGTTATATTCTTGTACATAGGGGGCAGTATTATAGTAGTTATATTCCTGTACATAGGAGGCAGTATTATAGTAGTTATATTCCTGTACATAGGAGGCAGTATTATAGTAGTTATATTCTTGTACATAGGGGGCAGTATTATAGTAGTTATATTCTTATACATAGGGGGCAGTATTATAGTAGTTATATTCTTGTACATAGGAGGCAGTATTATAGTAGTTATATTCTTGTACATATGGGGCAGTATTATAGTAGTTATATTCTTGTACATAGGGGGCAGTATTATAGTAGTTATATTCTTGTACATAGGAGGCTGTATTATAGTAGTTATATTCTTGTACATAGGGGCAGTATTATAGTAGTTATATTCTTGTACATAGGGGGCAGTATTATAGTAGTTATATTCTTGTACATAGGGGCAGTATTATAGTAGTTATATTCTTGTACATAGGGGGCAGTATTATAGTAGTTATATTCTTGTACATTGGGGGCAGTATTATAGTAGTTGTATTCCTGTACATAGGGGCAGTATTATAGTAGTTATATTCCTTTACATAGGGGCAGTATTATAGTAGTTATATTCTGGTACATAGGGAGCAGTATTATAGTAGTTATATTCTTGCACATAGGGAGCAGTATTATAGTAGTTATATTCTTGTATATAGGGGGCAGTATTATAGTAGTTATACTCCTGCACATGGGGGGCAGTATTATAGTAGTTATATTCTTGTACATAGAGGGCAGTATTATAGTAGTTATATTCTTGTACATAGGGGACAGTATTATAGTAGTTATATTCTTGTACATAGAGGGCAGTATTATAGTAGTTATATTCTTGTACATAGGGGGCAGTATTATAGTAGTTATATTCTTGTACATAGGAGGCTGTATTATAGTAGTTATATTCTTGTACATATGGGGCAGTATTATAGTAGTTATATTCTTGTACATAGGAGGCTGTATTATAGTAGTTATATTCTTGTACATAGGGGCAGTATTATAGTAGTTATATTCTTGTACATAGGGGGCAGTATTATAGTAGTTATATTCTTGTACATAGGGGCAGTATTATAGTAGTTATATTCTTGTACATGGGGGCAGTATTATAGTAGTTATATTCTTGTACATAGGGGGCAGTATTATAGTAGTTATATCCTTGTACATACGGGGCAGTATTATAGTAGTTATATTCTTGTACATAGGGGGCAGTATTATAGCAGTTATATCCTTGTACATAGGGGACTGTATTATAGTAGTTATATTCTTGTACATAGGGGGCAGTATTATAGTAGTTATATTCTTGTACATAAGAGGCAGTATTATAGTAGTTATATTCTTGTACATAGGGGGCAGTATTATAGTAGTTATATTCCTGTACATAGGAGGCAGTATTATAGTAGTTATATTCCTGTACATGGGAGGCAGTATTATAGTAGTTATATTCTTGTACATAGAGGGCAGTATTATAGTAGTTATATTCCTGTACATAGGAGGCAGTATTATAGTAGTTATATTCTTGTACATAGGGGGCAGTATTATAGTAGTTATATTCTTATACATAGGGGGCAGTATTATAGTAGTTATATTCTTGTACATAGGAGGCAGTATTATAGTAGTTATATTCTTGTACATATGGGGCAGTATTATAGTAGTTATATTCTTGTACATAGGAGGCTGTATTATAGTAGTTATATTCTTGTACATAGGGGCAGTATTATAGTAGTTATATTCTTGTACATAGGGGGCAGTATTATAGTAGTTATATTCTTGTACATAGGGGCAGTATTATAGTAGTTATATTCTTGTACATAGGGGGCAGTATTATAGTAGTTATATTCTTGTACATAGGGGGCAGTATTATAGTAGTTATATCCTTGTACATACGGGGCAGTATTATAGTAGTTATATTCTTGTACATAGGGGGCAGTATTATAGCAGTTATATCCTTGTACATAGGGGACTGTATTATAGTAGTTATATTCTTTTACATAGGGGGCAGTATTATAGTAGTTATATTCTTGTACATAAGAGGCAGTATTATAGTAGTTATATTCTTGTACATAGGGGGCAGTATTATAGTAGTTATATTCCTGTACATAGGAGGCAGTATTATAGTAGTTATATTCCTGTACATGGGAGGCAGTATTATAGTAGTTATATTCTTGTACATAGAGGGCAGTATTATAGTAGTTATATTCCTGTACATAGGAGGCAGTATTATAGTAGTTATATTCTTGTACATAGGGGGCAGTATTATAGTAGTTATATTCTTATACATAGGGGGCAGTATTATAGTAGTTATATTCTTGTACATAGGAGGCAGTATTATAGTAGTTATATTCTTGTACATATGGGGCAGTATTATAGTAGTTATATTCTTGTACATAGGAGGCTGTATTATAGTAGTTATATTCTTGTACATAGGGGCAGTATTATAGTAGTTATATTCTTGTACATAGGGGGCAGTATTATAGTAGTTATATTCTTGTACATAGGGGCAGTATTATAGTAGTTATATTCTTGTACATAGGGGGCAGTATTATAGTAGTTATATTCTTGTACATTGGGGGCAGTATTATAGTAGTTGTATTCCTGTACATAGGGGCAGTATTATAGTAGTTATATTCCTTTACATAGGGGCAGTATTATAGTAGTTATATTCTGGTACATAGGGAGCAGTATTATAGTAGTTATATTCTTGCACATAGGGAGCAGTATTATAGTAGTTATATTCTTGTATATAGGGGGCAGTATTATAGTAGTTATACTCCTGCACATGGGGGGCAGTATTATAGTAGTTATATTCTTGTACATAGAGGGCAGTATTATAGTAGTTATATTCTTGTACATAGGGGACAGTATTATAGTAGTTATATTCTTGTACATAGAGGGCAGTATTATAGTAGTTATATTCTTGTACATAGGGGGCAGTATTATAGTAGTTATATTCTTGTACATAGGAGGCTGTATTATAGTAGTTATATTCTTGTACATATGGGGCAGTATTATAGTAGTTATATTCTTGTACATAGGAGGCTGTATTATAGTAGTTATATTCTTGTACATAGGGGGCAGTATTATAGTAGTTATATTCTTGTACATAGGGGGCAGTATTATAGTAGTTATATCCTTGTACATACGGGGCAGTATTATAGTAGTTATATTCTTGTACATAGGGGGCAGTATTATAGCAGTTATATCCTTGTACATAGGGGACTGTATTATAGTAGTTATATTCTTGTACATAGGGGGCAGTATTATAGTAGTTATATTCTTGTACATAAGAGGCAGTATTATAGTAGTTATATTCTTGTACATAGGGGGCAGTATTATAGTAGTTATATTCCTGTACATAGGAGGCAGTATTATAGTAGTTATATTCCTGTACATGGGAGGCAGTATTATAGTAGTTATATTCTTGTACATAGAGGGCAGTATTATAGTAGTTATATTCCTGTACATAGGAGGCAGTATTATAGTAGTTATATTCTTGTACATAGGGGGCAGTATTATAGTAGTTATATTCTTATACATAGGGGGCAGTATTATAGTAGTTATATTCTTGTACATAGGAGGCAGTATTATAGTAGTTATATTCTTGTACATAGGGGCAGTATTATAGTAGTTATATTCTTGTACATAGGGGGCAGTATTATAGTAGTTATATTCTTGTACATAGGGGGCAGTATTATAGTAGTTATATTCTTGTACATAGGGGGCAGTATTATAGTAGTTATATTCTTGTACATAGGAGCAGTATTATAGTAGTTATATTCTTGTACATAGGGGGCAGTATTATAGTAGTTATATTCTTGTACATAGGAGGCAGTATTATAGTAGTTATATTCTTGTACATAGGGGGCAGTATTATAGTAGTTATATTCTTGTACATAGGGGGCAGTATTATAGTAGTTATATTCTTGTACATAGGGGGCAGTATTATAGTAGTTATATTCTTGTACATAGGGGCAGTATTATAGTAGTTATATTCTTGTACATAGGGGGCAGTATTATAGTAGTTATATTCTTGTACATAGGGGGCAGTATTATAGTAGTTATATTCTTGTACATAGGGGGCAGTATTATAGTAGTTATATTCTTGTACATAGGAGCAGTATTATAGTAGTTATATTCTTGTACATAGGGGGCAGTATTATAGTAGTTATATTCTTGTACATAGGGGCAGTATTATAGTAGTTATATTCTTGTACATGGGGGGCAGTATTATAGTAGTTATATTATTGTACATGGGGGGGGGGGGGTATTACCGTGGTCCCTCCAGAAGTCGATCTTCTCTTTAGAGGAAGACAAAGCACAAATCCATCTCAGCTTCTGACTCCTGTAAAGGATATATACAATGAATTGATAATTCTATATGAAAGCACTCTGAGTTTAGGATCTGGACAACATCATAGAGATGTCATAAAATAAGCAGTATGTCCCTTCTTTACATTCTACCTTCAGTGATACATTGTAACAAACTGAGTAAAGGAGAGAGACTTGTGCTTTTGTCTGTGAGCAAAATTTGGCAGGTTAAGATTGTACCGAACGCTCAGCTGTCATCAGCATTTGGTCTGGACTGGTTTTCAGCCTCTGAAGGTAAACAAAAATGTTACTGTTCATTGACAGAAAGCAGAGATCTTAGCTGCAAGCCCCTTCAGTGTTCGGTTTATGACCATCTTAGGTGGGAGCAGTAATACGTGAACTCACTGCGTCTCGGTCCTGAAGATGTACTCTGTTTCTCGTCCCGTAGCGGCGGAATCTCGCAGAAAGATGCGGAAAATGTTCTTCTGGTTGTTGTGAAGCTTAATTTCGCATCCTTCCACTCGCACTTCGGAGGCGTGATCAAAGACGACGAAACGCCCGCCCCTGAAATACGAGACACACGTCAGCGGCTGCCGCAGTAGGCGCCTCTACACACACGTCCCTTAATCTAGCATCTAATGCTTCAGAAACTCTGATAATCCAGAAGCGGTAACCACTGCCCCCCCCCCCCCCCCCTTATACTTCTCAGTCAGTCTTCACTGTCGCTCCAGCATTCTATTCACATTCCATGAAAAGCTGAATCCCGTCTAGATGAGATCGGCCCCTACAAGCGATGGTCGGACTCACTCTCGGACACGAGAAAGCAGCAGACAGTCGCTGAAGAAGTGCAGGTAGACGGGGCGAGTCGTGATCTTCGATTTGAAGCTGGTGGAACTGAACTCCAGAGTCGTCACCTCCCCGTGCTTAACGAGACGCCGAGACTGAGAGATGAGCGGGAAGATCTAAAAGAAGAGAGTCGGGGTTAACCCCTACAGTACCACCATGACCAGATTCTACATATAGGGGCATTCCGTACCCTTAACCACTTCAGTGGCAGGTGTCTTACCCCTGTCAGACCCACCAGGACAGGTTTTTTAACCCCTTCAGTGGCGGGTGTCTTACCCCATCAGACCCACCAGGGCAGGTTGTTTAAAAATGGACCCATCATTTCATTTCCAGTCGTGTTCCAAGAACCCTAACTTTCATTTCCCCACTGACACGGCCATCGGAGGGCTTGTTTTTTGCGGGACACGGTGTATTTTTTGATGGCATCATTTTTGGGTGTATATAATGTATTGGAGAACTTTTGTAAAAACATTTGTGGGGAGATTGGGGGGAAAAAAAGAAATTCTGCCGTTTGTCTTTTGGATTTAATTTTCACGGCGTGCAGAATAAATAGTGTGATACGTTATTCTCCGAGTCGCACGATTCCGGCGGTATCAGGTTTATGCAGTTTGTTTCTGTTTTAGTACTTTTGTACATTTAAAACATTTTTTTTTTCTTAAAGTTTGTTTTGTGTCGCCGCATTCCAAGAGCCGTAATAAAGCCCTAGACGGCCGTGTTTATTGCGGGATGAACGCCAGTCTTCATTTATCTATATTTTAGGAACATGTAAAATTTTGATCGCTTTTTATTCCATTTTTTCTAGGAGCAAGATTAACAAAATCTGTAATTCTGCATGTTTTTTATTTTTATATTTCACTGCCTTCTCTGAGCAGTAAAAATAATATACCGTAGTAAAGTAATTCTACCGGCCGGTACATACATTTACTGATCCTGTATTATACTCCAGAGCTGCACTCACTATTCTGCTGGTGGAGTCATTGTGTACATACATTACTTATCCTGTACTGCTCCTGAGTTACATCCTGTATTATACCCCAGAGCTGCACTCACTATTCTGCTGGTGGAGTCACTGTGTACATACATTACTTATCCTGCACTGCTCCTGAGTTACATCCTGTATTATACTCCAGAGCTGCACTCACTATTCTGCTGGTGGAGTCACTGTGTACATACATTACTTATACTGTACTGCTCCGGAGTTACATCCTGTATTATACTCCAGAGCTGCACTCACTATTCTGCTGGTGGAGTCACTGTGTACATACATTACTTATCCTGTACTGCTCCTGAGTTACATCCTGTATTATACCCCAGAGCTGCACTCACTATTCTGCTGGTGGAGTCACTGTATACATACATTACTTATCCTGTACTGATCCTGAGTTACATCCTGTATTATACTCCAGAGCTGCACTCACTATTCTGCTGGTGGAGTCATTGTGTACATACATTACTTATCCTGTACTGCTCCTGAGTTACATCCTGTATTATACCCCAGAGCTGCACTCACTATTCTGCTGGTGGAGTCACTGTGTACATACATTACTTATCCTGCACTGCTCCTGAGTTACATCCTGTATTATACTCCAGAGCTGCACTCACTATTCTGCTGGTGGAGTCACTGTGTACATACATTACTTATACTGTACTGCTCCGGAGTTACATCCTGTATTATACTCCAGAGCTGCACTCACTATTCTGCTGGTGGAGTCACTGTGTACATACATTACTTATCCTGTACTGCTCCTGAGTTACATCCTGTATTATACCCCAGAGCTGCACTCACTATTCTGCTGGTGGAGTCACTGTATACATACATTACTTATCCTGTACTGATCCTGAGTTACATCCTGTATTATACCCCAGAGCTGCACTCACTATTCTGCTGGTAGAGTCACTGCGTACATACATTACTTATCCTGTACTGACCCTGAGTTACATCCAGTATTATACTCCAGAGCTGCACTCACTATTCTGCTGGTGGAGGCACTGTGTACATACATTACTTATCCTGTACTGCTCCTGAGTTACATCCTGTATTATACTCCAGAGCTGCACTCACTATTCTGCTGGTGGAGTCACTGTGTACATACATTACTTATCCTGTACTGCTCCTGAGTTACATCCTGTATTATACTCCAGAGCTGCACTCACTATTCTGCTGGTGGAGTCACTGTGTACATACATTACTTATCCTGTACTGATCCTGAGTTACATCCTGTATTATACCCCAGAGCTGCACTCACTATTCTGCTGATGGAGTCACTGTGTACATACATCACTTATCCTGTACTGCTCCTGAGTTACATCCTGTATTATACTCTAGAGCTGCACTCACTGTTCTGCTGGTGGAGTCACTGTGTACATACATTACTTATCCTGTACTGCTCCTGAGTTACATCCTGTATTATACTCCAGAGCTGCACTCACTATTCTGCTGGTGGAGTCACTGTATACATACATTACTTGTCCTGTACTGATCCTGAGTTACATCCTGTATTATACTCCAGAGCTGCACTCACTATTCTGCTGGTGGAGTCACTGTGTACATACATTACTTGTCCTGTACTGCTCCTGAGTTACATCCTGTATTATACTCCAGAGCTGCACTCACTATTCTGCTGGTGGAGTCACTGTATACATACATTACTTGTCCTGTACTGCTCCTGAGTTACATCCTGTATTATACTCCAGAGCTGCACTCACTATTCTGCTGGTGGAGTCACTGTATACATACATTACTTGTCCTGTACTGATCCTGAGTTACATCCTGTATTATACTCCAGAGCTGCACTCACTATTCTGCTGGTGGAGTCACTGTGTACATACATTACTTGTCCTGTACCCATCCTGAGTTACATCCTGTATTATGCTCCAGAGCTGGACGGGGGCCCCTAGACCCTTGGACCTTTGTGTTAGGTCTTCTTAAGTCAGACCAGGAAGAGCAGCGTACTTACGTGTGTAAAGATCATCCTGATTTTTGGGGGGTTTGCACCGCCAAGTATTTGTTGGCATCTAAGCTTAACGCTATATGATGTAAGTGTTTGTGCTCCCCGCTGCAGCAGCAGGAGGACACAAGAACAGTGATCCCCGCTGTTAACTCTCTATATGCCACGATCTACATGGAAGTATGTAAAGGGTTCAACAGACCCACACAATTGCGGAGGGCTGATGGGTTGCCATGGCAACAGGACACCAGATACTGGCGCCCCGGCTTTCCATAGGATTACTATTGTAAGAGATAAGGCATTGCAGTACAGAAGTCCTGCAGTGCATTATCACAGCGATCAGAGCCGTCGGGGTTCAAATCCCCTACAGGAATTAAAAGTGTAAAAAAAAAAACAAAAACCCCATGACATTAGAGACCTTTTTGGCATATTTCCCCTTTTTGTGTAGAAAAATCCTGATAAAAAGAACAAGGAGCGACATATTTGGCCTCACTGTGTGCCTAATGACCCGCACAACAAACCGGACCGGATGTGATCTGCAAGAAAACTGAGAAAATGGTTGTTCTGCTTCTCATAAAGTGATCAAAAAGCCTGATGTAACCAAAAAGGTGCAAATACCCACTGCAGCTCGTCACCCCCCCCCCCCCCCCCACTGCAGCTCGTCACCCCCTCTCCAGCCACGGGGAGGAACGCTACAGGACTGAGTGCAGCCATGTGATAAGACATCTCCAAAAAAGTGGTGTTGTTGTAGTTGTGTCATTTATGCTGCGTGATTAACGAGGCACAAACAATGGCGGGAGCGACGCGCTGGATCCCTGTGCTCAAAAATACGGAACGTTCTAGATAGAATCCTACACGGCTAGACTTGGAAGGGTCCTCCGGGGTCATCAGGTCCGCTAGGGCAGGGATCCCCAACTGCAGTCCTCAGGGACCACCAACAGGTCATGTTTTCAGGATAACCTATTGTAAGAACACCTGTGGCAATGTCTGAGGACCGACAATCATTACATCACCTGTGCAAATCCTGAAAACATGACCTGTTGGTGGTCCCTGAGGACTGGAGTTGGGGAACACTGATCTAGGGTCATCGGGACCTCCGGGGTCATCGGGTCCAGCCCCCCGACTCAGTGCAGGATCACTAAATTATCCCAGATAGATGTCTGTCCTCCTTCAATGGAAGTGTTCAGAGGCCGAACTCCCCACCTCCCATGGCAACCAGTTCCACTCATTGATCCCCCTCACTGTCTAATATCTAATCTGTGTCTCCTCCCTTTCAGTTTCATCCCATTGCTTCTAGTCTTTCCTTGTGCAGATGAGAATAGGGCTGATCCCTCTGCACTGTGACAGCCCCTCAGATATTTGTAGCGTTGCCTGTAGGGCTGATCCCTCTCCACATACATTATATGCACCCAAAAATTGTACTAATAAAACTGCGGTGGCTGCCGGTCCGCGGTCCCTGCCGGTCCGTGGTCGATGCCGGTCCGCAGTGGCTGCCGGCAGAGCACATGGGCAGTAATGCATACAATGCTGCGGGAGAGTCACAGCGCTGTAGGCAACCCGTATGAACGAACCCCAAGAGCTCTGGAGGAGAGCGGCCATATTCTAGATCATCACTGTAAATGTGGCGGGGTTCCCACTTCCAGAACCACCGACAAGTCGTGTCCGAAGGAGTGCGACTGCGCCCAGTCCTGACGCTCCAGCATGCTTCCCCGACTCCAGCACTGCACTCCAGCGTTCTGCTGATGGCCGGGAACCACGAGAGGAGACTCAACTGATTACGCATTCACAGCCTATCGTAGAAAAGCCCTTTAAGTTTTTCCCTTTAACCCTTGGACTGCCAAGCAGTATTAGGGGTCCCACAAAGTCTAGCGGTCCTAGTATTAAGGGGGTACCGCTTGGGCGGAGCACAGAACACATCCTGCTATCAGTGTGACCTCTCCGTGCAGCACTATGACCTCGTGTCCTGTGCCATCACGTGTTGTCTGCAGCACCGTTTAGCTTCCGCTACCTTCAACTGGACAAACTTCTAGCCCTGGGGGATAAGGACCGCCCCCGAGGAGCCAGGACACTCACCTTACACTCAAACTGGATCTTCTGGTTGAGTAGAATCAGCTCCTCGGTGTCCTTCATCCTCTGCACGCTCTCGTTACAGTCTCTGATCAGCTGCCAAACAAACAAGATCATCACAGAAAACAGCAGAAGCAGCAGAGTCTCTTCTGTAAATATTCAGCATCTCTGCTCCTGTCAGTGAATGGGAACCTGTCCTCACAGTTTGCTGCAGCGTATCTGTGGAGATAAAATCTACCATCCTAGAAGCCAGATGATTGTGTGGATCAGATACAACTGGAACAAACTCTCAGCTGTGAGAAGTAGCCAGTCTATAGTGGGTGGCGGCACATCTAGACCCAATCTGCGTTGTAGGCTCGGTGAGGGGAGGCGGCTTCAGGGCAAGGATCACATGCTGGTATCCGCACTGCAGAAGTCCATGCGGATTTGCCACAATCTCCGAAGAATCTACGGCTGACCGCGGAGCGGCACTGAGGGACGTCAACTAGGCGCTAGATTCCACGTTCACCCCTTAGTGACCACCAATACGCCTTTTTACTGGCCTCACTTACAGGCTTTAACCTGCACATGATTCTTGTTACGGTGGTGGCTTGACTAACAGCGAGGCTCCTGCTCTAACCACCGGAAACAGAGGAACCTCAGAACCGAGCAGCCTAACCGCCTACATGCCACAATCAATAGCAACTGCAGCATGTAAGCAGATGGAGAGGGGATGGGCTCTTCTGTCAATCGTTGGCACCCCGCAGTGGAATCACAAAGTACCAATGGGTTCCCATGGCAGCGGGAGGTCTCCAACATCTCCAACACATTATATGTCCCCCAGAGTGCAGCCAGTAGCATCTCCAACACATTATATGTCCTCCAGAGTTCAGCCAGTAACATCTCCAACACATTATATGTCCCCCAGAGTGCAGCCAGTAACATCTCCAACACATTATATGTCCCCAGAGTGCAGCCAGTAACATCTATAACACATTATATGTCCCCCAGAGTTCAGCCAGTAACAACTCCAACACATTATATGTCCCCCAGAGTGCAGCCAGTAACAACTCCAACACATTATATGTCCCCCAGAGTGCAGCCAGTAACAACTCCAACACATTATATGTCCCCCAGAGTGCAGCCAGTAACATCTCCAACACATTATATGTCCCCCAGAGTGCGGCCAGTGACATCTCCAACACATTATATGTCCCCCAGAGTGCGGCCAGTAACATCTACAACACATTATATGTCCTCCAGAGTGCGGCCAGTAGCATCTCCAACACATATGTCCCCCAGAGTGCGGCCAGTAACATCTCCAACACATTATATGTCCCCCAGAGTGCGGCCAGTAGCATCTCCAACCCATTATATGTCCTCCCAGAGTGCAGCCAGTAACATCTCCAACCCATTATATGTCCCCCCAGAGTGCAGCCAGTAACATCTCCAACACATTATATGTCCCCCAGAGTGCAGCCAGTAACATCTCCAACACATTATATGTCCCCCAGAGTGCAACCGGTAACATCTCCAACACATTATATGTCCCCCAGAGTGCAGCCAGTAACATCTCCAACACATTATATGTCCCCAGAGTGCAGCCAGTAACATCTCCAACACATTATATGTCCCCCAGAGTGCGGCCAGTAACATCTATAACACATTATATGTCCCCAGAGTGCACCCAGTAACATCTCCAACACATTCTATGTCCCCCAGAGTGCATCCAGTAACATCTCCACCACATTCTATGTCCCCCAGAGTGCATCCAGTAACATCTCCAACACATTCTATGTCCCCCAGAGTGCGGCCAGTAACATCTCCAACACAGTATATGTCCCGCAGAGTGCAGCCAGTAACATCTCCAACACATTATATGTCCCCCAGAGTGCGGCCAGTAATATTTCCAACACATTATATGTCCCCCAGAGTGCAGCCAGTAACATCTCCAACACATTATATGTCCCCAGAGTGCGGCCAGTAACATCTCCAACACATTATATGTCCCCCAGAGTGCGGCCAGTAACATCTCCAACACATTATATGTCCCCCAGAGTGCAGCCAGTAACATCTCCAACACATTAAATGTCCCCAGAGTGCAGCCAGTAACATCTCCAACACATTATATGTCCCCCAGAGTGCGGCCAGTAACATCTCCAACACATTATATGTCCTCCAGAGTGCAGCCAGTAACATCTCCAACACATTATATGTCCCCCAGAGTGCGGCCAGTAACATCTCCAACACATTATATGTCCCCCAGAGTGCAGACAATAACATCTACAACACATTATATGTCCCTCAGGGTGCGGCCAGTAATATTTCCAACACATTATATGTCCCCCAGAGTGCAGCCAGTAACATCTCCAACACATTATATGTCCCCCAGAGTGCGGCCAGTAACATCTATAAGACATTATATGTCCCCCAGAGTGCAGCCAGTAACATCTCCAACACATTATATGTCCTCCAGAGTGCAGCCAGTAACATCTCCAACACATTATATGTCCCCCAGAGTGCGGCCAGTAACATCTCCAACACATTATATGTCCCCCAGAGTGCAGACAATAACATCTACAACACATTATATGTCCCTCAGGGTGCGGCCAGTAATATTTCCAACACATTATATGTCCCCCAGAGTGCAGCCAGTAACATCTCCAACACATTATATGTCCCCCAGAGTGCGGCCAGTAACATCTATAAGACATTATATGTCCCCCAGAGTGCAGCCAGTAACATCTCCAACACATTATATGTCCCCAGAGTGCGGCCAGTAACATCTCCAACCCATTATATGTCCCCCAGAGTGCGGCCAGTAACATCTCCAACACATTATATGTCCCCCAGAGTGCGGCCAGTAACATCTCCAACCCATCATATGTCCCCCAGAGTGCAGCCAGTAACATCTCCAACCCATCATATGTCCCCCAGAGTGCGGCCAGTAACATCTCCAACACATTATATGTCCCCCAGAGTGCGGCCAGTAACATCTCCAACACATTATATGTCCCCCAGAGTGCGGCCAGTAACATCAACACATTATATGTCCCCCAGAGTGCGGCCAGTAACATCTCCAATACATTATATGTCCCCCAGAGTGCGGCCAGTAACCTCTCCAACACATTATATGTCCCCCAGAGTGCGGCCAGTAACCTCTCCAACACATTATATGTCCCCCAGAGTGACATCTATGCCAGCAGGTAGCTACAGATGATGGGGTGGATTCGGCTCCCGGGCTACGCCATCACTGCAAAGTAATACCGCCAGCTGTGAAAAGTGAATGCGAGCAGCAATGTGTTGTCACGGCAACAGCGGATAAAGCAGGACAGGGAAGATATAATGGTGGCGGCCGTCGTCTCACCTTCTCTACGGCATTGTGGGCCTCCGTCGCCTGCAGCTCCTCACCAGATCCTGGCGCAGAACGCTTCAGAATGTTCTGTGGAGGGAAGAGAACCATCAGGGGTTAACGGGGCTTCTCCTCTGACGTTTTTGACTTCCTTCACTTAAGCAACATGGAGGCCCTTTAACCCCTCACTCACCAGGGCATTCCTAGTAATGCAGGTGATTGTAAGACGAGTCACCAAGGGTCGTCCAGGACTTGTACTCAGGACCCCCAGCGATCAGCAGATATTGGCTCGCCATTAGTGTGCAGAGAGCGCTGTACACATTGCAGTGGTCCAGGGTGGTAATTGCATGAGCAGTTCTCGTTACAATACATGTACAGAGCTGTCTACACAGATTGCTAGGGGTCCTACAGGGCGGACCCCCGTTTATCCACCGCTGATGCCCTAACGTGAGGATACGTCACCAGACATCATCTGACATTATGATTTCCCAGCTTAGCTCGCATGTTGGGCGAGGTCTGATGCGTTTCTAACACTATGCAGGACAGAGCGCCAATGTATACTGTGCCATCCATGCGCCATCAGAAACATGCGTGGGAAGGGGGGCCCCGGGGCGCCGTGGGAAGGGAGGCCCCGGGGCGCCGTGGGAAGGGGGGCCCCGGGGCGCCGTGGGAAGGGGGGCCCCGGGGCGCCGTGGGAAGGGGGGCCCCGGGGTGCCGTGGGAAGGGATCTCTCACATATTGGCTCATTGGTTTTTTTTGCCTTCCTCTGGATCAACAAGGAGGGTGGAAGCAGGCTGACCTGGATGTGGCTCGCCTCCCTTCAGCCTCACAGACTGTGAAGTCTCATCTCCCTCCCTCCGCGCGGCGTCCTACTGTATAAGGTTGTTATATTTACACCTTCGTCTTCCGTAATTCCAAGGAATCTCCCCGTGCCGCCTGCGAACATGTTGCTAACCGCAACGAATCTCTACGGAGGACGGGTGATTGTGCGCAAGATTGTGGGGGGCAGCCGGTGTGTAAAACAGCGCCAAACCTGCTGATGTGGGGCGTTACATGACGAGGGGATCCGGGCGCTACGAAGGGGCTTCATGTGACGGACGCAACATGTATGCAAATATATTGCCCAAGTGGGCGTTTCTGGGAGGCTTTGTGGGCGGGGCTGGCATATGGAAGCCGCCTTACCTGCAGCAGCAGCCGCATGCGAGTGATTCTCTGGAAGGGGAGGATGAGGAAGGACTTGAGGCTCAGTCGCTGGCACACGGCGTCACTCTCCAGCCGCGACAACACTTGCTGGAAACGCGGGTTGTCATTCCTGTCGCAAAGGCAAAGAGAACTCAGTGAACACATCAGGGCGTCCGCGGGGCGAGCGGCGAGATCAGCGCTGCAACACAGACTGCGCAGAGGACGACCGCCCACCCCCGCGGTACCACCAGAGGTCCAGCCACCCAACGGGCGACCGTCTCTACATCCACGCCCAACAGTCAGCCCTTAGCGCCAAGTCCTCCGACACTACATGTCTAATGTGAAGCCCCATAATATACCTCGGCTTGCTGCCAGTGAGTGGGAATAGGCTTCTCACAGCTGAGGACTTGCTGCAGCTGCACCTGACAAGTGGCGTTAGGTCTGCAGAGCATCGCAGCTTCATAGGATGACCCAAGAAACGTCTAACACTTCTAAACGAAGCATCCCGGTCCACAGAGACCCCACAGCAGGTGGACAATGCTGTGACCGTCGAGCCTCCGCCACTTTAAAAGGACTCGTCGCCGGCTGCAAGAAGGCTGCAGCAAAACTGCGACTTCTGACATCTTTAGACATGAAATCTCACCACCGTAATCTAATAAGAAGGGCTTAGATACGCGCTCCGCAGTGCGGTACATCCCATCCACCACCATGTATACACAAACCTTTCCATTCCCTTACAGGCAGCGGCAGGGGCGTAACTAAATACTCAGGGGCCGGGTGAAAAAAGATCAGCCCCACCCACCCAACCTAAACCGCGCTGCATGCAGCCGCAAGACACATTCTGTACACGATCCCGCGCCTCGCCATGAGCTTTTGTCTGAAGTCCTGTAGGCCGGGCTCACAGGAGCGCATGGCTACCGTGTATTACATGTGCGCTGTATGCATCTGCGATACACGCTATATCGCCATATAGTTCCGCTCACATTTGCAAGCATAAATTGCGTAATACAGGAGATCCCCAGGTTATACCAGCAGGCTCCATATCACTATATACAGGAGATGTATAACTTATACCAGCTGTACATATATGATTATATACAGGAGATACCCAGGTTATACCAGCATGCTCCATATCACTATATACGGGAGATGTATAACGTATGTAGCTGTACATATATAATTATATACAGGAGATACCCAGGTTATACCAGCATGCTCCATATCACTATATACAGGATGTATAACTTATACCAGCTGTACATATATAATTATATACAGGAGACACCCAGGTTATACCAGCATGCTCCATATCACTATATACAAGAGATGTATAAATTATACCAGCTGTACATATATAATTATATACAGGAGATACCCAGGTTTTATCAGCATGCTCCATATCACTATATACAGGGAGATCCCCAGGTTATACCAGCATGCTCCATATCACTATATACAGGGAGATGTATAACATATACCAGCTGTACATATATAATTATATACAGGAGACACCCAGGTTATACCAGCATGCTCCATATCACTATATACAGGAGATATATAACTTATACCAGCTGTACATATATAATATACAGGAGATACCCAGGTTATACCAGCATGCTCCATATCACTATATACAGGAGATGTATAACTTATACCAGCTCTACATATATTATTATATACAGGAGATACCCAGGTTATACCAGCATGCTCCATATCACTATATACAGGAGATGTATAACATATACCAGCTGTACATATATAATTATATACAGGAGATCCCCAGGTTATACCAGCATGCTCCATATCACTATATACAGGGAGATGTATAACTTATACCAGCTATACATATATAATTATATACAGGAGATCCCCAGGTTATACCAGCATGCTCCATATCACTATATACAGTGAGATACCCAGGTTATACCATCCTGCTCCATATCACTATATACAGGGAGATCCCCAGGTTATACCATCCTGCTCCATACCACTATATACAGGGAGATCCCCAGGTTATACCAGCATGCTCCATATCACTATATACAGGAGATGTATAACTTATACCAGCTGTACATATATAATTATATACAGGAGATCCCCAGGTTATACCAGCATGCTCCATATCACTATATACAGGGAGATGTATAACTTATACCAGCTATACATATATAATTATATACAGGAGATCCCCAGGTTATACCAGCATGCTCCATATCACTATATACAGTGAGATACCCAGGTTATACCATCCTGCTCCATATCACTATATACAGGGAGATCCCCAGGTTATACCATCCTGCTCCATACCACTATATACAGGGAGATCCCCAGGTTATACCAGCATGCTCCATATCACTATATACAGGAGATGTATAACTTATACCAGCTGTACATATATAATTATATACAGGAGATCCCCAGGTTATACCAGCATGCTCCATATCACTATATACAGGAGATATATAACTTATACCAGCTGTACATATATAATTATATACAGGAGATACCCAGGTTATACCAGCATGCTCCATATCACTATATACAGGAGATGTATAACTTATACCAGCTGTACATATATAATTATATACAGGAGATACCAAGGTTATACCAGCATGCTCCATATCACTATATACAGGAGATGTATAACTTATACCAGCTGTACATTTATAATTATATACAGGATATACCCAGGTTATACCAGCATGCTCCATATCACTATATACAGGATGTATAACTTATACCAGCTTATATGCAGGAGATACCCAGTTTATACCACCATGCTCCATATCACTATATACAGGAGATGCCCAGGTTATACTAGCATGGTCCATATCACTATAAACAGCAGATACCCAGGTTATACTAGGGTTGGGACATCGAAAACAGATATATTTTTGTGTCGATGTCCCAATCTTAGCTTATACCAGCATGCTCCATATTACTATATACAGCGAGATACCCAGGTTATACCAGCAAGCTCCATATCACTATATACAGGAGACACCCAGGTTATACTACCATGCTCCATATCACTATATACAGGAGCTACCCAGGTTATACCATCCTGCTCCATATTACTATGCACAAGAGCTACCCAGGTTATACCATCCTGCTCCATATTACTATATACAGGAGCTACCCAGGTTATACCATCCTGCTCCATACCACTATATACAGGGAGATACCCAGGTTATACCATCCTGCTCCATATCACTATATACAGGAGATCCCCAGGTTATACCAGCATGCTCCATATCACTATATACAGGAGCTGTATAACTTATACCAGCTGTACATATATAATTATATACAGGAGATACCCAGGTAATAGCAGCTTGCTCCATATCACTATATACAGGATGTATACCTTATACCAGCAGTACATATATAACTATATACAGGAGATGCCCAGGTTATACCAGCATGCTGTATATCACTATATACAGGATGTATAACTTATACCAGCTGTACATATATAATTATATACAGGGGATACCAAGGTTATACCAGCATAATCCATATAACTATATACAGGATGTATAACTTATAGTAGCTGTATATATATAATTATATACAGGGGATACCCAGGTTATACCAGCATAATCCGTATCACTATCTACAGGATGTATAACTTATAGTAGCTGTACATAGATAATTATATACAGGGGATACCCAGGTTATACCAGTATGCTCCATATAACTATATACAGGAGATGTATAACCTACACCAGCTGTACATATATAATTATATACAGGATATACCCAGGTTATACCAGCATGCTTGATATCACTATATATCAGCTGTACATATATAATTATATACAGGGGATACCCAGATTATACCAGCATACTCCATATCACTATATACAGGATGTATAACTTACACCAGCTTATACGCAGGAGATACCCAGGTTATACCAGCATGCTCCATATCACTATATACATGGGATCCCCAGGTTATACCAGCATGCTCCATATCACTATATACATGGGATTCCCAGGTTATACCAACATGCTCCATATCACTATATACACGGGATTCCCAAGTTATACCAGCATGCTCCATATCACTATATACATGGGATTCCCAGGTTATACCAACATGCTCCATATCACTATATACAGGGGATTCCCAGGTTATACCAGCATGCTCCATATCACTATATACAGGGGATACCCAGGTTATACCAGCATGCTCCATATCACTATATACAGGATACAGGATACAGGATATACAGGGAACTATGCAGTGTATTGGCGCCACCGCTGAGGGTTCGGTGAGCAGAAGCTGAGGGCGATTACCCGCTGGCGTTGTGACAGATCAGTGTAAGAAGAAACGTGTACCGTTTTTCGCACATAAATTTGCAACTTCTTTTTGCACCATTTTCACTTCCAGTGGGTGGAGCTGAAGGGAGTGGGCGGGGCTTATCACAGGGCTTACCTGGCAGAGTTACTAAATAGAAGCAATCTACTCACATCCGCCTGTAGATTTCACATTCTGCCACGAGGACTCACAAAGATGCGCCTCTTATTATATTTGGCGCATTCTTCCCCGGCGCACATGGGATTGGGACTGGCATATGGAATGCCGCCGTTATCATGGACGTCTCGCTACAAGACTACACTCTAGGCGGGCGCCATACGGGACCTGAAGATCACTGTTGGACTGCAACATGGCGGCTAAGGGTGGTCAGCGGCGTCAGGCTGCGAGTGCTGGATGAGGTCGATGAAGAGAACGCAACACAGGTGACCTGCTCCATAAACTGCGCGGCGCCGGAACGGCTCAACTGTAGAACAATAGCGAGTTGCACAAAGGTTTGGGTTGTGTACGGTTTTCTGAGGCTTTATGTTGGCGGCCGCGCAGCCTGAACCGCAGGCCGAAGTCCGTGCACATCAACTGCATGCGGCTCCTACCAGTAGAGGGCAGCACTCAGTGGCATGCAGTTGCATGCAGCGTGGGCTGCCAGTATTTAACATTGGGACCCGCCATCGCTCCTGACCGGAGAAGGATGGGGCCCCGGGGGTGGCCCGTGGGGGCCGCAGCTCTACTTACATCAGCCTTTGGAAGGTCCTGTCCTGGTAACTCTGGTTGGTGACGTACGGTAGGTAGACCCTGCGGAAGGTGGGTTCGTGGGCGATCAGCACGTCGCACACCTGGAACTTGTACATGTTGCTCTCAAACTCTTCTTCCAGGTCAAAGAGGAAACTGATGGGAGAGAAAAACACGTCAAACGGCGCTGAAACCCGCGACAACTTACGTAAGTCTGTCCCTGGGCGAGGGGGGGGCGACAACCAACACAGCCGCCATTACAGCTGGTCGTCGGCCGGCTCTGCCGCAGATCTTCCAATCTGTGGCGCATCTACCAGTGAGGACGCCATACTGGCCGCAGCTAGGAAATGCGGAGCGCCAACCACTCATCGCAGACTCCACCCTGCAGGTGGTCGCTCCTTTCGGCTGTGTGGCAGTCGGTTGCTCTAGCGTTGGATTCCATAAGGGGCTCATCCACACAGACCAATGCTGGACACCAACAGGGACTATTCAGGGGGGGGGGGGGGGTGAAAACGCAATGCTCAAGCGCAGAACACGCTACGTATTTGCGGACCAAGACCTGCATACGTGTGAATGAGCCCCGAGTGTGGAACAAGGATGGCTGCAGCAAAAGAAACGTGACGGAGCGGCACCGCCCTGTCGTGGGAACCGCTAGCGCATGTGTAAGCAGATAACTAATCCTGAATACTACAAGAATACCTGCTTACCAACGTGTGCAAGCCCCGCCCCCACGGCAACCAGCTGTGCTGAACCACTCACCATGCTATGCAAGCCCCGCCCCCACAGCAACCAGCTGCGCCCATCCGCTCACCATCCAACGCAAGCCGCGCTCCACAGTAACCAGCTGCACCGAACCACTCACCATCCTATGCAAGCCCCGCCCCCACAACAACCAGCTGTGCTGAACCACTCACCATCCTATGCAAGCCCCGCCCCCACAACAACCAGCTGTGCTGAACCACTCACTATTCTATGCAAGGCCCGCCCCAACAGCAACCAGCTGCACCGAACCCCTCACCATCCTATGCAAGCCCCGCCCCCACAGCAACCAGCTGCGACGAACCACTCACCATCCTATGCAAGCCCCGCCCCCACAGCAACCAGCTGCGACGAACCACTCACCATCTCATGCAAGCCCCGCCCCCACAGCAACCAGCTGCGACGAACCACTCACCATCTCATGCAAGCCCCGCCCTCACAGCAAACAGCTGTGCTGAACCACTCACCATGCTATGCAAGCCCCACCCCACAACACCCAGCTGCGCCGAACCACTCATCATGCTATGCAAGCCCCGCCCCAACAGCAACCAGCTGTGCTGAATCAGTCACTATCCTATGCAAGCCCCGCCCCAACAGCAACCAGCTGCGACGAACCACTCACCATCCTATGCAAGCCCCGCCCCCACAGCAACCAGCTGCGACGAACCACTCACCATCTCATGCAAGCCCCGCCCCCACAGCAACCAGCTGCGACGAACCACTCACCATCTCATGCAAGCCCCGCCCTCACAGCAAACAGCTGTGCTGAACCACTCACCATGCTATGCAAGCCCCACCCCACAACACCCAGCTGCGCCGAACCACTCATCATGCTATGCAAGCCCCGCCCCAACAGCAACCAGCTGTGCTGAATCAGTCACTATCCTATGCAAGCCCCGCCCCAACAGCAACCAGCTGCGCCCATCCGCTCACCAACCAACGCAAGCCGCGCTCCACAGTAACTAGCTGCACCGAACCACTCACCATCCTATGCAAGCCCCACCCCAACAGCAACCAGCTGCACCGAACCCCTCACCATGCTATGCAAGCCCCGCCCCCACAGCAACCAGCTGCACCGAACCCCTCACCATACAAGCCTCGCCCCACCCTGATATACTATGTATATCAGGGGTCAGTACAGAGATCTCTCCCATCATCTATTATACCCAGGACTGTAACAAGGGGGCGCTCTAATAACTGTATAATATATCAGGGGTCAGTACAGAGATCTCTCCCATCATCTATTATACCCAGGACTGTAACAAGGGGGCGCTCTACTAACGATGTATAATATATCAGGGGTCAGTATAGAGATCTCTGCCCATCCTCTATTATACCCAGGACTGTAACAAGGGGGCGCTCTAATAACTATGTATAATATATCAGGGGTCAGTACAGAGATCTCTCCCATCATCTATTATACCCAGGACTGTAACAAGGGGGCGCTCTAATAACTATGTATAATATATCAGGGGTCAGTATAGAGATCTCTGCCCATCCTCTATTATACCCAGGACTGTAACAAGGGGGCGCTCTAATCACTATGTATAGGAATATCAGGGGTCAGTACAGAGATCTCTCCCATCATCTATTATACCCAGGACTATAACAAGGGGGCGCTCTACTAACGATGTATAATATATCAGGGGTCAGTATAGAGATCTCTGCCCATCCTCTATTATACCCAGGACTGTAACAAGGGGGCGCTCTAATAACTATGTATAGATATATCAGGAGTTAGTACAGAGATCTCTCTCATCATCTATTATACCCAGGACTGTAACAAGGGGGCACTCTAATAACTATGTATAATATATCAGGGGTCAGTATAGAGATCTCTGCCCATCCTCTATTATACCCAGGACTGTAACAAGGGGGCGCTCTAATCACTATGTATAGGAATATCAGGGGTCAGTACAGAGATCTCTCCCATCCTCTATTATACCCAGGACTGTAACAAGGGGGCGCTCTAATAACTATGTATAATATATCAGGGGTCAGTACAGAGATCTCTCCCATCATCTATTATACCCAGGACTGTAACAAGGGGGCACTCTAATAACTATGTATAATATATCAGGGGTCAGTACAGAGATCTTTCCCATCATCTATTATAGCCAGGATTGTAACAAGGGGGCGCTCTAATAACTATGTATAGATATATCAGGTCAGTACAGAGATCTCTCCCATCATCTATTATACCCAGGACTGTAACAAGGGGGCGCTCTAATAACTATGTATAATATATCAGGGGTCAGTACAGAGATCTCTACCATCATTTATTATACCCAGGACTGTAACAAGGGGGCGCTCTAATAACTATGTATAGGAATATCAGGGGTCAGTACAGAGATCTCTCCCATCCTCTATTATACCCAGGACTGTAACAAGGGGGCGCTCTAATAACTATGTATAGATATATCAGGGGTCAGTACAGAGATCTCTTCCATCATCTATTATACCCAGGACTGTAACAAGGGGGCGCTCTAATAACTATGTATAGATATATCAGGGGTCAGTACAGAGATCTCTCCCATCATCTATTATACCCAGGACTATAACAAGGAGGTGCTCTAATAACTATGTATAGATATATCAGGTCAGTACAGAGATCTCTCCATCATCTATTATACCGAGGACTGTAACAAGGGGGCGCTCTAATAACTATGTATAATATATCAGGGGTCAGTACAGAGATCTCTCCCATCATCTATTATACCCAGGACTGTAACAAAGGGGCGCTCTAATAACTATGTATAATATATCAGGGGTCAGTACAGAGATCTCTCCCATCATCTATTATACCCAGGACTGTAACAAGGAGGCGCTCTAATAACTATGTATAATATATCAGGGGTCAATACAGAGATCTCTCTCATCATCTATTATACCCAGGACTGTAACAAGGGGGCGCTCTAATAACTATGTATAATATATCAGGGGTCAGTACAGAGATCTCTCCCATCATCTATTATACCCAGGACTGTAACAAGGAGGCGCTCTAATAACTATGTATAATATATCAGGGGTCAATACAGAGATCTCTCTCATCATCTATTATACCCAGGACTGTAACAAGGGGGCGCTCTAATAACTATGTATAATATATATGGGGTCAGTACAGAGATCTCTCTCATCATCTATTATACCCAGGACTGTAACAAGGAGAAGCTCTAATAACTATGTATAATATATCAGGGGTCAGTACAGAGATCTCTCCCATCATCTATTATACCAGGACTGTAACAAGGGGGCGCTCTAATAACTATGTATAATATATCAGGGGTCAGTAGAAAGATCTCTCCCATTATCTATTATACCCAGGACTGTAACAAGGGGGCGCTCTCTACATCTGGAGGATAGACGGTTTCTACAATATAGAAGGGCTTCTTTACTGTAAGAGCAGTGAGACTGTGGACCTCTCTCCTGATGACGCAGTGACGGTGGTACGATATAAGAGGTTCTGGATGCCTGTCTTGAGTGTTACAATATTACTGATTACTCAGGAGGGTTGGGGATCCGGGGATTATTCTGATTGCGGTCGGGAAGGAATTTCTTTCCCCTTAACCCCTTCCGTCACAGGATGTAACTGTACGTCGTGGCAGGGAGGTAATTAGCGCAACAAGGTGTACAGTTACGCCCTGAGGAAAGTGCAACATCAGAAGAGAGCTCAAGCTATCCGGCAGTGGGAGTTGGCTGTTACTGATAGTGGGCCTCCCTCTGCAACAGCGGGGGTGCATAGGGACAGCGACCCTCACTGCTAACCCCTTCCCTGCCGCGATCTATGTAGATTGCAGCATGTAAAGGGTCCACAGAGGAAGAACACTCCCTCTTGTGATGAAATCGCGGAGTGCCCGAGTTACCATGGCAACAGGACGCCAGCTACAGGGGGCCTGCATTGCCATTGCCTATGATCGCTAACAGGTATGATAAAGCATTGCAGGACAGAAGTCCTGCAATGCCTAATCATAGCGATCATAGGTGTGATTGTGCAAGTCCCCCACAGGGACATAAGAAGTGTAAAAAAAAATAAAATGCTAAAAAACAAAAAACAAAAAAAAAAAAAGCTTTGTTTTTGTTTTTTCCATTATAAGCACGACATTTTTTTTTAAAGATTAAAATCCCACTTTTTGGTTTCGCCGTAACCGTAACGACCCGTACAATAAAGTGATCAATCTTTTTATTCTGCATAGCAAAAGGCGTTAAAAAAACACCGCACTAAAAAACTGCAAAATGCTTATTTTTTTTCATTTAGCCCCTCAAAAAAACACAATAAGTGATGAAAAAAGCAGCATGAACCCCAAAGAGGTACCAATAGAATCTCCAGCTCCTCCCGGAGTAAACGAACCCTCACAGAGCGCCGGCCGTGGAAAAATAAAAAGGTTACAGGTAGAGATGAGCGAGCACCAAAATGCTCGGGTGCTCGTTACTCGGGACGAAATTTTCGCGATGCTCGAGGGTTCGTTTCGAATAACGAACCCCATTGAAGTCAATGGGCGACCCGAGCATTTTTGTATATCGCCGATGCTCGCTAAGGTTTTCATGTGTGAAAATCTGGGCAATTCAAGAAAGTGATGGGAACGACACAGAAACGGATAGGGCAGGCGAGGGGCTACATGTTGGGCTGCATCTCAAGTTCACAGGTCCCACTATTAAGCCACAATAGCGGCAAGAGTGCCCCCCCCCCCTCCCAACAACTTTTACTTCTGAAAAGCCCTCATTAGCATGGCATACCTTAGCTAAGCACCACACTACCCCCAACAAAGCACAATCACTGCCTGCATGACACTCCGCTGACACTTCTCCTGGGTTACATGCTGCCAAATCCCCCCCCCCCCACGACCCAGTGTCCACAGCGCACACCAAACTGTCCCTGCCCAGCCTTCAGCTGCCCTCATGCCACGCCACCCTCATGTCTATTTATAAGTGCATCTGCCATGAGGAGGAACCGCAGGCACACACTGCAGAGGTTGGCACGGCTAGGCAGCGACCCTCTTTAAAAGGGGCGGGGCGATAGCCCAACATGCTGTACAGAAGAAATGAGAAATATAATCCTGTGCCACCTCCATCAGGAGCTGCACACGTGGGCATAGCAATGGGGAACCTATGTGCCACACACTATTCATTCTGTCAAGGTGTCTGCATCCCCCAGTCAGACTGCGGTTTTTAATTCATAGACACAGGCAGGTACAACTCCCTATTGTGAAGTCCCTGTGGACCCACAGCATGGGTGGCTCCCTGGAACCCACCGGTGGTACACAGAAATATCCCATTGCATTGCCCATCACAGCTGAGGTAATGTCATGTTTAATGCAGGTGGGCTTCGGCCCACACTGCATGCCCCAGTCAGACTGGGGTTCTTTAGAAGTGGACACATGTAGTTACAACTCCCTGTGGACCCACAGCATGGGTGAGTGCCAGGAAGCCACCGGCGGTACATAAATATATCCCATTGCAGTGCCCAGCACAGCTGAGGTAACGTCAGCTGTAATGCAGGTGGGCTAAAAATTAATTGGATTACACTGTAGGCGAGGGCCCACAAAAATTGGTGTACCAACAGTACTAATGTACCTGAGAAAAATTGCCCATGCCCAACCAAGAGGGCAGGTGAAACCCATTAATCGCTTTGGTTAATGTGGCTTAATTGGTAACTAGGCCTGGAGGCAGCCCAGTTAAAATAAAAATTGGTTGAGAAGAAAGTTCCAACGCTTTAATGAGCATTGAAACGTATAAAAATTGTTTAGAAAAATTATATGACTGAGCCTTGTGGGCCGAAGAAAAATTGCCCATTCGGCGTGATTATGTGAGGTTTCAGGAGGAGGAGCAGGAGGAGGAGGAATATTATACACAGATTGATGAAGCAAAAAGGTCCCCGTTTTTGATGGGGATAGAGAACGATGCTTCCATCCGCGGGTGCAGCCTACGTATTGCTTACGTATCGCTGCTGTCCGCTGGTGGAGAAGAGAAGTCTGGGGAAATCCAGGCTTTGTTCATCTTGATGAGTGTAAGCCTGTCGGCACTGTCGGTTGACAGGTGGGTACGCTTATCCGTGATGATTCCCCCAGCCGCACTAAACACCCTCTCTGACAAGACGCTAGCCGCAGGACAAGCAAGCACCTCCAGGGCATACAGCGTGAGTTCAGGCCACGTGTCCAGCTTCGACACCCAGTAGTTGTAGGGGGTAGAGGCGTCACGGAGGACGGTCGTGCGATCGGCTACGTACTCCCTCACCATCCTTTTACAGTGCTCCCGCCGACTCAGCCTTGACTGGGGACCGGTGACACAGTCTTGCTGGGGAGCCATAAAGCTGGCAAAGGCCTTGGAGAATGTTCCCCTGCCTGCGCTGTACATGCTGCCTGATCTCTGCGCCTCCCCTGCTACCTGGCCCTCGGAACTGCGCCTTCTGCCACTAGCGCTGTCGGATGGGAAGTTTACCATCAGTTTGTCCGCCAGGGTCCTGTGGTATAGCATCATTCTCGAACCCCTTTCCTCTTCAGGTATGAGAGTGGGAAGGTTCTCCTTATACCGTGGGTCGAGCAGTGTGTACACCCAGTAATCCGTAGTGGCCAGAATGCGTGTAACGCGAGGGTCACGAGAAAGGCATCCTAACATGAAGTCCGCCATGTGTGCTAGGGTACCTGTACGCAACACATGGCTGTCCTCGCTAGGAAGATCACTTTCAGGATCCTCCTCCTCCTCGTATGCTGTGAGCTGCTTAAGAAAACAGCAGGTGACTGGGGACAAGAGGTAGGAGAGTGGGAGGGAAAGTAGGTGAGCGAGCCAAGGGGGGGCGGAGCTTAGGACAGGATGTAGAAAGGAGGGAGCGGAAGAAGGGAAGCAGAAGAAGAAAGGCACGAGGAGAAGAGGTGATCGGTGAACGGAGAAGACGCCCGCCCGCCCGCCCGGTAAGTAGGGTAGAGAGGTGGAGGATGCAGAGTAGGTGGTTAGTTAGGAAGTCGTCACAGCTAGTGGTTGGCCCGGAAGTAGTCCATGCTGGGTTAGGGTTAGAGAGGAAGGTTCGCAAGCCCAAGGACCGGGGCTTACGAACGTCCTTGGCAGACGGTTATGGACTGTAATATACCAGCTTTGCAGCATGGATAGGGTTTTTCAGAAAAGTTATGAACATTAATGTTATTTACAAGTTATTCAATAAAGCTGTGGCCTACCCCACGTTTTACAGCAAGAAGTGGTAGATGGTTATTTTGTAATTAGGTAAGCGAGCGGTTTAAGTAAGTTATTTGTCCCCAGTCTCCTCCTCCTCCTCAGGCCATACACACTGAAAGGATGACAGGCAAGCAGCATGGGTACCCTCAGCAGTGGGCCAAGCTGTCTCTTCCCCCTCCTCCTCATGCTCCTCCCCCCCCTCCTCCTCCTCAACGCGCTGAGATATAGACATGAGGGTGCTCTGACTATCCAGCGACATACTGTCTTCCCCCGCCTCTGTTTCCGAGTGCAAAGCGTCTGCCTTTATGCTTTGCAGGGAACTTCTCAAGAGGCATAGCAGAGGAATGATGACGCTGATGATTGCAGCATCCCCGCTCACCATCTGGGTAGACTCCTCAAGGTTTCTAAGGACCTGGCAGATGTCTGCCAACCAGGCCCACTCTTCTGTAAAGAATTGAGGAGGCTGACTCCCACTACGCCGCCCATGTTGGAGTTGGTATTCCACTATAGCTCTACGCTGCTCATAGAGCCTGGCTAACATGTGGAGCGTAGAGTTCCACCGTGTGGGCACGTCGCACAGCAGTCGGTGCACTGGCAGCTTAAAGTGATGTTGCAGGGTCCGCAGGGTGGCAGCGTCCGTGTGGGACTTGCGGAAATGTGCGCAGAGCCGGCGCGCCTTTACGAGCAGGTCTGACAAGCGTGGGTAGCTTTTCAGAAAGCGCTGAACCACCAAATTAAAGACGTGGGCCAGGCATGGCACGTGCGTGAGGCTGCCGAGCTGCAGAGCCGCCACCAGCTTACGGCTGTTGTCACACACGACCATGCCCGGTTGGAGGCTCAGCGGCGCAAGCCAGCGGTCAGTCTGCTCTGTCAGACCCTGCAGCAGTTCGTGGGCCATGTGCCTCTTCTCTCCTAAGCTGAGTAGTTTCAGCACGGTCTGCTGACGCTTGCCCACCGCTGTGCTGCCACACCGCGCGACACCGACTGCTGGCGACGTGCTGCTGCTTACACATCTTGATTGCGAGACAGAGGTTGCGTAGGAGGAGGAGGAGGGTGGTTTAGTGGAGGAAGCATACACCTCCGCAGATACCACCACCGAGCTGTGGCCCGCAATTCTGGGGGTGGGTAGGACGTGAGCGGTCCCAGGCTCTGACTCTGTCCCAGCCTCCACTAAATTCACCCAATGTGCCGTCAGGGAGATATAGTGGCCCTGCCCGCCTGTGCTTGTCCACGTGTCCGTTGTTAAGTGGACCGTGGCAGTAACCGCGTTGGTGAGGGCGCGTACAATGTTGCGGGAGACGTGGTCGTGCAGGGCTGGGACGGCACATCAGGAAAATTAGTGGCAACTGGGAACTGAGTAGCGCGGGGCCGCCGCCGCCATCATGTTTTTGAGAGCTTCCGTTTCCACAAGCCTATACGGCAGCATCTCTAGGCTGATCAATTTTGCAATGTGCACGTTTAACGCTTGAGCGTGCGGGTGCGTGGAGGCGTACTTGCGCTCAAACAGTGGCGCTAGCGACGTCTGGACGCTGCGCTGAGAGACATTGCTGGATGGGGCCGAGGACAGCGGAGGTGAGGGTGTGGGTGCAGGCCGGGAGGCGCTCGTGCCTGTGTCCTCAGAGGGGGGTTGGATCTCAGTGGCAGGTTGGGGCACAGGGGGTGAGGCAGTGGTGCAAACCAGAGGCGGTGAACGGCCTTCGTCCCACCTTGTGGGGTGCTTGGCCATCATATGTCTGCGCATGCTGGTGGTGGTGAGGCTGGTGGTGGTGGCTCCCCGGCTGATCTTGGCGCGACAAAGGTTGCACACCACTGTTCGTCGGTCGTCAGTAGTCTCTGTGAAAAACTGCCACACCGTAGAGCACCTTGACCTCTGCAGGGTGGCATGGCGCGAGGGGGTGCTTTGGGAAACAGTTGGTGGATTATTCGGTCTGGCCCTGCCTCTATCCCTGGCCACCGCACTGGCTCGGCCTGTGCCCACACCCTGACTTGGGCCTCCACGTCCTCGCCCGCGTCCACGTCCTATAGGCCTACCCCTACCCCTCAGCATGGTGTATTACCAGTAGTGCAGAAACAGAACGCTGTAATTAAATGTGCCGCTTATTGGCCTGTGGTTGGAGGCTGACTTCGCTTACGGAACGCACAGCAGAGACAGGAAATAATTTTGCGCAAGCCTGCTGTAACACTTAGCTGGCTGCGTATGAATTAGGAGGACTACCCCCAGCACAGACTCAGTACACTGAGGACAGTCACAGGCAGCCCAAATAGATTTTTTTTCCCAAATTTTTTAGCAAAGGCCCACTGCCTATATTCAATCAATATGTCTTCTGTCCCTGCCTACGCGCTTCTGGCCCTGGAGTATGTATAATTACTGCAGGACGCATTGCTCTGCACGGCCGATATACAAAAAAAAAAATGTGCAACACTGCAAAACGCAGCCTCCACAGTACTGCACACGGTTAGATGTGGCCCTAAGATGTGGCCCTAAGAACCGTTGGGGTTCTTGAAGCCTAAAATAATCCTAACGCTCTCCCTATAGCAGCTCCGGCACCAGCAGCACTGTCCCTGATCTCTGTCAGAATGCATCTGTGGCGAGCCGCGGGAGGGGCCGATTTATATACTCGGGTGACACCTGATCTCCCCAGCCACTCACTGCAGGGGGGTGGGATAGGGCTTGAACGTCGCAGGGGGAAGTTGTAATGCCTTCCCTGTCTTTCTATTGGCCAGAAAAGCGCGCTAACGTCTCAGAGATGAAAGTGAAAGTAACTCGAACATCGCGTGGTGCTCGCCTCTAGTAACGAGCATCTCGAACACGCTAATACTCGAACGAGTATCAAGCTCGGACGAGTACGTTCGCTCATCTCTAGTTACAGGACTTTGAATGCAGCGATTTAGAAAAAGAATAAAAGGGTTTTTATTGCAGAAAAGTGGAAAAACCAAAAAAAAACAAACAAACATAAGGATTATGGTATCGTCGTAATCGTACCGACCCGCAGAAAAAACGGATTGTGTCGTTTAGGCTGCAGGATTAACGCTGTGAAAAAACACAAAAAAGATAAAAGTTACAATACAGTCAATGGACCCAAAAATGGCACCCATACAAACCACAGCTCGTCTCGCAAAAAACAGCCCTCCTGCGGCCGCAGCGACGGGAAAGAACAAGAGTATGGCTATTGAAAATACGCCAAAAATCGGTGCGTCCTTAAGGGGTTAAAGGAGGATTAAGGGGTTAGTTTCTACTTCATTGGGTTCTTTTTCCCTTCCTCTGGAACAACATTGGAGTTAGCGGGCTGAACTGGATGGACAAGGGGGGGGGGGGGCAGAAAGACGGCCGCGAGCGCGAGGAGTGGGAAAAGTAAAAAAAAAAGACCCAAAGATCAGATTGATAACCTAAAACAGTTAAATAAAGTTGCAGCGGCGCCCGGCATACAACGTGCGGCGGCGGCACTCACTCGGAGCTGGCGTCTCGGACTTCGGACAGGCGGGAGAACAGCCATTGGCGGTCCTGAGCGCTCAGCACCTCCTGCAGTTCGACGCTTCGCTGGAAGTGATCCACGGCGATGTTCAGACTGCGCAGGTAAAGCGCCTCCGACATGATGAGCTCAAACTTGGCCTGCATATGGGGAGACATCAGAAAGTGTTAGGGGGTCCCCGAGCGCCCTGCGGGGTCCGGCCCGCTCACCGCCATCTTTGTGTCACCCGCTGAAGACGATCCTCTGATACACTTGGTACTACTTCGCAGCCTTGTTCAAGACCTCTGCTTGCCATCAGTGAAGAAAAAGGGAAGATCCAGAGGCAGAAACCTCCCATGTTCTCCTCAGGCAGCTGTGCAAGATCACCTGCACCGACACACTGCGCCAAACACTCAGCTGTGCGAGTAGGGTTTCAACGGATATCCAGCTGCCTTGGAAGAGCCCATCGAGGGGCATGCGATCCACAGGCACCCCCCACCCTCTCACCTCCTGCAGCTTCTGCTCCTCGCGGGTCATGGACAGGAAGGTGACGCTGTCGCGGATCTTGGGGATGTCCTGCCACAGGGAGTCGGCGGAGGAGATGGAGAGCCGCTGCAGGTAGGAGTCCTGGGACGAGAGGATCCTCCGCCGCACCCGCGGGGAGCTGGGCAGACTGTCCTCCGCAGGGGAGTCACCCGGCTTCTGTCTCTGGATCTCCTGGTTGAGGGCCACATCGCTGTACTCCTGGTATAGTAGGTTGGCTGCGGGGCGAGAAGAGAGTCACAGCGACATCAGCAGGCTGCAGGCAGGAACTGCACATCCCGCTGCCATTATTGAGATAGACATAAAGAATGATGGAAATGGCAATGAAGGCGCCAGCGCAGACAGCAAATGGTCAGGTTACCTGCAGCGCCGCCACAGGTGAAATCAAGTATTACAGTCTGAAATCAAGGGGCTGCTAGGCATGAAACCCCAAGTCCAGCAAAGGGAAAGACCCCTTTATAGAACAGCGGAGGGCGTCAGCAGGCGACGGCGGGGAGAGCGCCCGGGGAAAGGGCTAGAGCGCCCGGGGAAAGGGCTAGAGCGCCCGGGGAAAGGGCTAGAGCGCCCGGGGAAAGGGCTAGAGCGCCCGGGGCGTCTGGGGAAAGGGCTAGAGCGCCCGGGGCGTCAGAGGGCGACGGCGCAGAGGGCGTCAGAGGAAAGGGCAAGAGTGCCCTGGACTTCAGAGGAGAGGGCAACGGTGAAATACTCACAGGAGTTTATCAGCGTGGAATACCGTCGCTGGAAACTTTGTGATGGATCAGGGGGAGGCGGCTTCATCTCCCTGCGGGTCCCTCTGGGAAGAGAACAGTCACAGCATTATATAATATGTACACAGTGACTCCACTAGCATAATAGTGAGTGCAGCTCTGGATTATAATACAGGATATAGAGGATGATGATTAACCCCCTTTGACTAATGCATATTATATATATATATATACACACACACACACACACACACACACACACACACACACTAGCTGATATACCCGGCTTCGCCCGAGTTAATTTGGTACTGGTGTTTATCTGGTGGTCACACGGAAATCTTATGAAGTCGTGGTTACTTTAGAGATACCGGAAAAACATATGTTCACCATTTTGCATAGTTCTCTGCGTTACCCAGGAAACACCACGGGGAGGTAACCATGCGACGTTTCCTTCATATAAAATGACATCAGGAAGTGAGAGAATTAGATTCCATATGTAAAATTTGGACGCTAATTCTTTTGCGCATAGAATTTAATAATCGAGTTGGGACCCATTAGCTTTTCCTATTTATGACATAATCAATGCTCGTGCCAAATTTCATGTTTCTATGACATTGGGAAGTGAGAGATTTAGATTCCGTACGTAAAATTTTGACACCAATTCTTTTGCGCATAGAATTGAATAATCGAGTTAGGACCCAATTTATTTTCCTATTTTGGAGATAATCTATGCCCGTGCCAAAATTCATGTTTCTACGATATCGGGAAGTTGGAGAACTTTTGGCGAGTCAGTCAGTCAGTCAGGGCTTTCAGCATATATATATATATATATATATATATATATATATATATATATAAATAAAAGGGTCAAGGACATTTGCATAGCAGAGTGAAGGGCTGTTTACACGGGACAATTATTGCTCCACCTGTGGAAGGTGTCCAACTATTGAGCCTCTATCAAACCAAAAAAAAAAAAAATGCAGGATAATCGTTGCGTCTAAGTGCAAAAACATTGCAGTATTATTGTATCTTGTCACCACCGGAAGCTAGGGGGTTTAACCGTGCTTGCATGGAGGAACGGCCCTGTCACACCCCTAGCTTCTGAGTGCTAGACATTTTTCAGGTCCTGGAAGGTTGTACCAGGTTGGTAGTGATTGTTCCGCGCCCTGCAGGGTTAGGGATTGGGATTCCAGTTAGGCTTACATTATTTGCTGTAAATGCTTGTATGTTACAGCAGTAAGCCTAATTGCAATAGTAATCCCTAACCTTCCGGGGCACGGTTCTATCACTACCCACGCTGTGCTCCCCCATGGTGTAGCGCATGGAATGTTATGCGGCAGGGTGGCCGGCCAGAAACACAGTTTTGTGGGCGGGTAACATGCACCCCGACGCCGCTGTCGTACCTCGTGCTTTAGCGCTGGCATGCGGTCGCTGAGGGCTACTCTGCTCCCCAGCTGCCTCTCAGCTGCAGCACCGCTGACATGTGCTGAAGGGAGAGGAGGCAGAGGAGCAGAGTAGCCGCATCCCCTCTAACTGTGGAGCAAGGGAGCGTGTTGGCGGCGGCGTTCATTCACCGCTAGCCAGCAGCACAATGCAGATGGCCGGGGTGACGGAACAGTGGTAAACAACTGCTACAACAGCGGGAAGTGGGCAGTCTAGTAGAGAACATCAGCGATTGTAGGAAGGGGCGAGTGTGAGCTGCGGAACAGCAGGGTGAACATCACCGTGCTGCTAGGACCTTCCAGGACCTGAAAAACGTCTACCACTCGGGAGCTAGGGGTGTGACAGGGCCGTTCCTCCATGGAAGCCCTGTCAAACCCCCTAGATTCCGGTGGTGACAAGGTACAATAATACCAAGCATAGCTTCCTATTCATTTGCTTCTCATTATCGCTTTCAACCACTATGAAAACCATCACTGGATTGCGGACGTTTCGCCGCGTGTAAATGCTCCCCGCTTCGTATTATACATAGGCCAGTAATTATTAGGAAATTATAGTACCAGCGTTTCTGGTGGTGCGATGTGCCACACAGCTCTGCTACATGGTACATGCATTAGGATCTCCACACATCACACACAGCTTGGCTCCTCCCACAGCAGTGACATCACCACGGATCTCTGTAGTGGCGGTAGGTCGGTGTCTCTTGTCAGGACTGCTAAGTTGTGTCTGACATAATAATGGCTTAGTTGTATTCTTAGTGTGTTAGGACTTGCCATAACGATGCCAGGAGGCGGGGCTATGACTGGGCCAGTGAGCCAAACACACACACACACACACACACACACACACACACACACACACACTAGTAATTAGTAGGAAATTATAATACTAGTGTTTCTAATGGCGCAATGCGCCACACAGCTCTCCTACATGGCATGCGCGTCACAGACACAGCTTTGGTGTATGACATGTGGCGCTTGGTACAAACACAGCTCTACTACATTATATGCGCTTGACTGATACAACTGTGCTACAGTACATGTGCATGTTACAAACTCAGCTCTGCTATATGACATGCCCGTCACTGACACACCTTTGGTACATAACATGTGCCCCACATGACATGTGCACGGTACAAACACAGCTCTGCTACATGACAAGCATCCATGCTGACTATACACATTACATACAAAACACATTAGACAAAAAGCCACTCGCAGCTCTACTACATTTATGCTGACTGCACACGACACACACAGCTCCTGGGTACAACGATCAGCCCCTGGTCATGTGACCCCTGACTCCACCCACACAGAGGTGATCACATGATGGTGACATCATCACAGGTCCTTTCTGTCAGTTTATCCAGTAGACAGCACGCATATATTTATTTTCAGCACTATTCACCAATCATGTTGCTGGACTGCACAATAACCCCTCCCACAGCAGTGACATCACCACAGCTCCTTCAGCCCACTTGATCTCTGTGGTGACGGTAGGTCGGTGTTTCCTGTCAGGACCGCTGACATTATAACGGCTCAGTTGTATTCTCAGTGTGTTAGGACCTGCAATGCCGTCACCAGCGGCAGAGCCATGTAGCCACAGGGGGTGGGGCTATGAGATTCACTCACATACATACAGACAAGTGGTCGTTAGTAGTTTGAAGGTGAAGCGCCGAGCGAGAAGTCAGCAGCAATCATCCTGTCTAAAGGCTCTGCACGACCACGAACAACTAGCGGTGACGTCAGCAGTCAGTTAGCTGACCGTCGTCCCGTGTAAATGTAGCATTAGATGGAGGGGTTCTGCTGCTCCTCTAGAACAGGAGCACCTTGGGGCGGCACGTAGACGTCCTACTACAAGGCTGCATGGTGTGCCATCGGCAGGTTTCATCTCAGTAGCGGCTGCCAGAAGCCCCTCATGAGCACCTCATGGCACCACGCTGCAGGCGGACGCTCCTCAGTCGGCCACGGTGTCAGGGGGGGGGGGGGGGGGGCTCAGATGCTGGACCTACCTCAGTAGTACGGATTCAGGTCTGTTGGCCGGCTGTCCTTCCTCTGCAGAGAAATAGAACATCTGTCAAACACCTACTAGAGAATGCCCAAATACTACAGCGCCCCCTCCAGACCCCCTGTGGTCCCTGCATTACCGGAGACCAGGTCATTTACAGCTCGGGATCCCCACCAATCTGCCGATGGCCTGCACATACTCAAGGGCTTTAGGGTCTTTTGGACAGGTCATAAAGGGCACCTAAACCCAACCAGTCCTGGTTCTGCTTCTGACCCCATAGAGAGCATTTCCTCCAACACAGAGGGATCTGGAAGAAAGCCTTGTCCACTCTGGACCATCCCTTTTAATGAGGTGGGCCGTGGATTCATTCAGCCCATCCGGTCAGTGAAATCCATCATAGACAGCAACAAAGGTCAGGCGGGGGAGGCGAGGGACGACGGCAAAAGGGGGAGGCGGGGGAAGCGAGGGACGACGGCAAAAGGGTGAGGCGGGTGGTGTCTGGTTTAGAACCCCCTGTTCAAATACTTTATTAGGAAAATCAGAGTTAATAGCCAGGACCCTCATCTGTTGGCAGGAGCAAAAAGCACCTCCAACTCTGGAGGACCCAACACCTTCTACATCGACAGCTCATCAATTTCAATGAGCACCATGTAATACTTCATTTATCCTGTGGCGGCGCTGCAGCGGATTACAATCCTGCAGATTAGAGGTGATCACTAGGAGTCTCTCACAGGGATTGTTATAGCTAATCATATGGGGATCCTTCTGACAAAAATCGACCAGATGGACAGTCCTCTTAGAGGGTTCACGCTGGAGAACAGAGTCAGAAATTTGAAATCTGCAACCGAGAGACCCTGCTGTCCGCATGAGCAGGGCTGCCGGCACAATGACCCCGCTGCAGCTTGGGACACCTACCAGGGATTATTACCTAGTGATGGCACTGAGGGACCTTGCAGAGTGGTGTAACCGGTATTCAGGGCGCAGCCACCTGACAGACAGTAATTATCGGAGCCGCATCTCCTCTTCTGATGGGAAGGTCTGCAGCGCTCAACCTTCTTGGGTGTAATTAAGATGAACCTTCACAATACATCTATGGGGTTAGTTTGCCCCTCCGGTTGTGCAACAACCTCACTAACAGCTGTAATGGTGACCATGCTGGTTGTCAGCACACTCCTTCACAGAAAAAATGGCGGTAGAGCCGGCACTGACAAGTTTGGTTCAGTTGCATTGTGGCAAGTCCAGGTAATACAGCCAAAAGACACCGGAGTGGGAAGTTCTCTGTATGGAGGCGTCACTCATCCCAGTCTGAGATCCCTCATTAAAGGCCCAATTATCTTCGTCAGCCGGTCGATGCTCGCTGGTCCGCTTCCCGTGTGAATAGAGATGTACAGCCGCCTTTATGGGGTGAAGCAACGCTAATCTATCGCCACACCAGCCATCGTCAGCCCGGGTAAACAAGGTCACCGATCCACATGCCAATCGGCACTCAGCCAAGAATCAGCCGGGGGAGAGAACGAACACACGAACCAAGAAAAAACAAACAATAATAAAAGCTCGGGACCCGGCGGCCCACCTACAAAAATGCTGGAGTCTCCCATTGGAGTCAATGGGGTTCGTTACTTGAGTCGAGCTCTCGAATTTTACAAAAAGCTCGACTCAAATAACGCAACCCGAGCATTTGGGTGCTCGCTCATCTCTAGTCCCAAAGGAACTAATTATCATCAATGCGCCACCGATTACCATCAAACCGAAGAAATCCTTGTAGGCGGCACAATGCAGAGATGGGTGGGAGGGGGGCTGCCAACAAGGCCGACCATCTGAGGACGGTGAAGGATGGTTGTCCACTAATGGAGTCTGAATGGCCTTGTGAGATCTGGCTAATCGGCGGCTCCATGCCGGGGGAAGCAACGCCTCACTGTGGGGGGTGGACTTCTGGAGAGTCTCTTCAACCACTTTGGCCAGCTGCAGAGTCCGTGGCCGGCGCGGAGGATCCGCAGCAAATACCTTTCAAAGCATGCTGCATAGAGTCACTTGTTCCTGTACAAACGAATCGCGATTTCCGCAGAGGAAAAACAAAACAAAAACAACTCAATATGTTCTATTCTGCGCGGACGGCTTCCATGGAATTCAATTCACAGTGCAGATAGGCTGCGGGTACAAGTGTCATCGCCTAGCAACAACGTGGGAAAAAACATAAAAAAATATATATCTGTACTGTGCATGACCGATGGCAAGCATCTGCAGCACAGCCAAAGCAGGAACGCAGGGTCGCCGGCCGCGGTCAGAGCCGCCATCGGCTGCAGGAACCCACATGGGGAATCTGGCTCTGCCGTGTGCAGGCGGCTGTGTGTCAGGATGTACTAAGGAGCTCTCCATAGGCACCCGCTGGCCAATCGTCTTACAACTACACAGATAGAAGCGGCTGATCAGACTGAAGGAGACCCAACCGTATATTTACCACCCCATCAGCCAATCACCCGCTGACGTAGGGGAACACAAACATCGAGTGCAGTAAATTAATACTGTCACTCTTGCATCAGCCAAGTTGGTCAAATCGCTTCTTTTGGCCAAGGGCTAGATTAAAGTCTAATGGCACAGAGGCGCAGCAGGTCTGTGTGGTTAATGGGGAATGCGGCTCTACTGTTGTCTATGGTGGTTTTCATACCTCGTGGGATGCGAGCTTACGGCCTCGTTCACACGAGCTACAAAATCAGCACTACAAAGCGCATGTATGTGAAGCGTTTCCAACGGGGTCTTTCAGGCTATAAAACATCTCATGTGGAAGACCCCATGGGAAACCATCATCTTCACATACATGCAATGAATAGGGAGATACTTGTACCCCGTGTGGAAGAGGCCGAAATCAGAGGCTTAGTTTGTGCATCCATAGCAGCAGATGGGGCATCTTTTTATATGGTCATCCACATGAGGTCACAATTTAGTCCTTTACACATTCATCACCAACAGAGGGCACTAGACTAGAACAAAGCAACTTCTCAAGCCATGATAATATTCTCCCTCCACCTACCTCTTACTGTTTCCATAGCAGATAACCTTCTTGATTGGCCAGTCTCTTCTGAACTCACTTGCTGATGAGGTAAAGGTCTATTTTTGGCAGAAATTTCGATCTTGCTGACGTTTACTGACTGAATCTTTGGCAAGTTGCTTGTATTTGGTCCCGCTGCATACTCTTTCTGAGGTATGGGAGGTAGGTGCAGGTTACTGAACCTTTTAGCCGTTGGTTTAACCCCAGCGTTGCTCCGTTTGTGCCTTATGGTGGCTCGTCTCACCAGGGAAGTCTCTGGTGTTTTCATAGTTCTGATTTCATCTGCCCCACTGGGGTCTCCTATGTAACGTGTGCGTTGAGGAGGAAGCCATACAGGGGCAACTGAAGGAGCCAACGTTGGTTTGGTATTTGAGGCATCCACAGTAGATTTAGGGAAAGTATTGCGTTTTACAGCAATGATTTCAGGGTTCTGGGTGTGCCGAAGGATTGAATTATCTTGAGGTGGTGATGGCAAGGGCCTTTGAGTTGCATTCTCCATGCTGTTGTGGCTAAAGGTCTCTGCCTGGTAGAACCCAGATTCTTCTTCAGCATGGCCTAGCAAAAGCATGGGGTTAAATATTTGTGTAGGGTAGAATGTATATGCCTTTACTGATGTAGCTTTTACCTTGTGTGAATTTGTATCTTCATCCGTCATTGGGTACAAGAGAGAGGTTGTGAATGGCTCCAGAGGTTTGGGTGGAGTAGAGGCGTAACTGGAGGTAAATTTGTCACAAGGAGGTGTTCTACTTCTCACTCTTCCCCTGGAAGAACCTTCAGTATTGGAGCTGGCCTGCAACTTTTCTTCGTGGAGTTGACTCAGGCCGGGATCGGTGTTACTCCGCTGCCTTCTGAACAACTTGATATTTTCAGAGTTTATAGTTGTCTTTTCAGTATCGAAACCAGAGGTCATCAAATCTTGGTCAAAGCCAGTCTCAGGTTTAGCATCACCCAAAGGTCTTTCTTGTTGACTTGACTCTTGTGTAGATTCTTGGCTGGCTATACATTCTGTGTCTATACTGTCTGGTAAGAAATGATGTGCAGATACAACAACACCAGTCCCTTTCAATGTAATGGGAAAAAATTCTAGTTTGTGGAGATCAGGCTTATCCCCAGAAACTTCTTGAGTGCTTTGCTCTTGATCCATCTGTGAACATAATGGTTTATGAGGAGGGTCTAACATTTCCACAGTTATGGACTCTTCCAGAAGTGGTTTTGGATCATCCAACCCCTGATGCTGGACACCAATGCTCAAGTCATCATTTGAGCGAGAGTCTCGTTCTGTATGTACTCCCGATAGCTGTAAACATGGTCCACTAATTTCTTGGCCATCAGAGGATACTACTCGAACCTCTGGCATTGCATTGTAACTAAAACCTAGAGTATTGGAAGGCTCATTTTGAGTATCTGTAGATCTATCTTTAGACTCTATACACTTAGTTTCAGTATTGCTCCAAGTCTCTTCTTCCATCAGTGGTGGACCACTAACATCCATTTGGGCTTCTATATCCATTGTACAACCCATGTAAGAAGAGTCATCAATAGTAACTGGTGTACTGAATTGTGACTCAAGCACTGTTTCTTGGCTCATTATATTTGGAAGACCCTCTAAAAGTCCTTCACCAGTCCCTACAAGTGGATTAATGTTACGTAGCTCCTCTTTAAGTCTCTCACATTCTAGATCCGTGATCTCTATAGCCTCAGTTAGCTCATATTTACTGAATGTTTCTGCCAAATCCCACCTCTGCTTATCCTCATCTTCATCGGTGGGATCTTCAACAAGGACTTTTGAATCTTCGAAGAACACATCATTGCGTTCACCATTCTCATTGTATTTCATCTGAACTGTTATTGTCATTTCCCTTTCTTCACTGGATGGTTCATTGATGATTCTTTCCTTATTCCGGACTTCCTCCATCCTTTTGGATATCCCAACCATCCCAGCATCTACAACCTCAGTATCCTCAGAGTCCGATGTTTTTTGTAAAGCATTTTTCTCAACAGTCTGTTTATAGATGCCCTGTATCGCATTATTGTCCATCACTTTGTTGACCTCCTGCTTTTCTTCATGGTCTCTTTCCATGTAGATAACCAGTGTATCTTCAGGAAAGGTCTCTTTGTAGACATCTCGAGCCTTGAAGGGGTTGCCGTCTGTTCCATCACCAAAAGTCGCTTTACTGACCCCCACATCATATGTACAGTCACTTTTGATCTCATCTATATGGGTCTCTAGTATTTCCTCACTATCACTCTCTTTATTTTCGTCTGGACTAAAGGGCTCTTCATCATCTGAGGTCTGTTCATTCACAGTTACTATATTTTCATCTGCCATCCGGTCAAGAACATCGGTTGGTCTTATCTTACCATCTTCATCATACTCTTCACTCTCTTCCCCACTTACTGTTTCATTGCCCTGTAGCTCAGCACCATGAGGCCAAGTCACATCATAAGCGGTCTCATTATCTGAAGGCCCAACTAACTCACCGTCTGTTTCTTTGTCACAATTAGTCAAGTCAGTGACGGTTTCAGTTTTTTCTTCATTATGTGACGCAGTCTCCTCATTGACCGTCTCTTGACCACGAGGCTCTTCCTCCTTATTGACTGTCTCCTGACCATAAGATCCAGTATCATTAGATGTTTCCAGGCTGTGGAGGGAGGCCTCTCTGTTATCATGACCAAGTGGTTCAGTCACCTTCTCACCAATAGACTCCAAACCATGAAGTTCATCCACCTCGTTTACAGTTTCCTGACCTTGAGGCCAAGCATCCGTACTGACTATCTGATGACCATGAGTCCAAGCATCTTCACAGACTTCATCATGACCATGAGTCCAAGCATCTTCACAGACTTCATCATGACCACGAGGATCAGCTTCCTCACTGATGGTTTCCTGACCACGAGGATCAGCTTCCTCACTGATGGTTTCCTGACCACGAGGATCAGCTTCCTCACTGATGGTTTCCTGACCACGAGGATCAGCTTCCTCACTGATGGTTTCCTGACCACGAGGATCAGCTTCCTCACTGATGGTTTCCTGACCACGAGGATCAGCTTCCTCACTGATGGTTTCCTGACCACGAGGATCAGCTTCCTCACTGATGGTTTCCTGACCACGAGGATCAGCTTCCTCACTGATGGTTTCCTGACCACGAGGATCAGCTTCCTCACTGATGGTTTCCTGACCACGAGGATCAGCTTCCTCACTGATGGTTTCCTGACCACGAGGATCAGCTTCCTCACTGATGGTTTCCGGACCACAAAGCCCAGCTTCCTCACTGATGGTTTCCGGACCACAAAGCCCAGCTTCCTCACTGATGGTTTCCGGACCACAAAGCCCAGCTTCCTCACTGATGGTTTCCGGACCACAAAGCCCAGCTTCCTCACTGATGGTTTCCGGACCACAAAGCCCAGCTTCCTCACTGATGGTTTCCAGACCACAAAGCCCAGCTTCCTCACTGATGGTTTCCTGACCAGTGTTGTCACTCAGTGTCTCATTACCATAAACCCCAGCATGCTCACTGATGGTTTTTGGAGCATAAAGCCCGGCATCTTCATTGTATCTCTCTTGACTATATGACCCAGTTTCCATTCTGACCCTGTGTGGATCATGAGGCTCCAGATCAAGTGCCAGACTCTTCTCGCTGGCAGTCTCCCAATCATCCGTATCATCACTGGATGTCTCGGACTCTCTCAGACATGCCTTTTTTTCCTCCTTAAGCGGTCTCATTTCACCGGCAGCATGTCTCTCCTCTGTAGCAGAGCGAGACGCCTCAAGGTCACCGGGGAAGGTGGCATGGGGTATTCCTTGTGCCATATCGGTAGATGATGACCCATCATGTGATGGTTGGCAGGGAGTCGCGGTGGCTCGAGTCCCAGTGTTTACGACCTCATTAGTCAGCATTTCCCAGGTAGTCGGTGGCAGTAAACCAGAGTCCATAGCTGTGTCATCACTGGGGCCTCTCTCCGCAGATGTCCCCTTCCTCTGAGAGCTGATGGTCTCCTGTCCCGCTATATGTGCATCTTCTACAACACTTTCCATCGTCACGCCATCTGGAAGAAGCAAAAGACGTTACAAAAGGAAAAACAAGGACAACACAGCAATAAAAAAGTGGTTCTCTGAAAGGATTGTCCCTTGTAGGATAGGTGGGAGGATGGCGAGCCCATCGTATTCCACATCTACAGAGGTCACCGCCGCCCGGCCCACCATGATGTATTCGGAGGGGAGTGTGAGGGGCACCATCCCTTGTAGGATAGGTGGGAGGATGGCGAGCCATCGTATTCCACACCTACAGAGGTCACCGCCGCCTGGCCCACCATGATGTGTTCGGAGGGGAGTGTGAGGGGCACCATCCCTTGTAGGATAGGTGGGAGGACGGCGAGCCCATCGTATTCCACACCTACAGAGGTCACCGCCGCCCGGCCCACCACGATGTATTCGGAGGGGAGTGTGAGGGGCACCATCCCTTGTAGGATAGGTGGGAGGATGGCAAGCCCATCGTATTCCACACCTGCAGAGGTCACCGCCGCCCGGCCCACCATGATGTATTCGGAGGGGAGTGTGAGGGGCACCATCCCTTGTAGGATAGGTGGGAGGATGGCGAGCCATCGTATTCCACACCTACAGAGGTCACCGCCGCCCGGCCCACCACGATCTATTTGGAGGGGAGTGTGAGGGGCACCACCCCTTGTAGGATAGGTGGGAGGACAGCGAACCCATCGTATTCCACACCCACAGAGGTCACCGCTGCCCGGCCCACCACGATGTATTCGGAGGGGAGCGTGAGGGGCACCACCCCTTGTAGGATGGGTGGGAGGATGGCGAGCAATCGTATTCCACACCTACAGAGGTCACCATCGCCCGGCCCACCACGATGTATTCGGAGGGGAGCGTGAGGGGCGCCATCCCTTGTAGCATGGGTGGGAGGATGGCGAGCCCATCGTATTCCACACCTACAGAGGTCACCATCGCCCGGCCCACCGCGGCATATTTGGAGGCACGCCAACTCTCGTAGGCAGACGTTAGCGTGACAAAGCCAGATATCTGACAGTTTGCTTGCGGCGGTAAGGCTGCTGTTGTTCACGGTTCAGTCTTCTGTGGCGCAGATCAGGAGGACTTCCCGGCGCCAATGGAGGCCGCTGTCAAGGCATAAAAGACCTTTTATTGCCCGTTGCACCCCGTAGTATAAAACTGTGCAGCTCTGTTTTTACTTTGCGCCTCTACGCAGAATATCATTATCTACTGTTGGGACTAGAATGTTAAGTCACCGTTTCCCTTCCCCCACGTAACCGGGGCGGACAGAACGGCCGGGTCAATAGAGACCTGTGAATACACAGTGAACGGCGCGGGCCGCCCCGCAGCACACCATGTGCGCAGAGAAACCGCATCCCAATCCGCACGGATCACTAGCGGATGCTCGCAGATTAACCGGCTGCAGATTTAAAACGCACATCACAGGCGATTATAGTTCTGGGACGCAAGTGTCATCGGACGCCGCGCGGACACCCCGTTCATGTGCTGCTCGTCCGAGTGAGAAAGTGCGCTACCCCCATCGCAGCGAGTGGCTCCCCGGACGTCCGCAGGCTGCAGCCTTCTGCTGCGTCTCCTGTGGCGTCTGGATGGGATTTCTTCCGCTGCTGCGTGAACACAAAACGCCACAGAATCTGCGACAGAAATCCGAGGCCGCCTGCAGATTCCCGCCGTGGATCCTTACGTGGATTCAGGCCTGCAGCGCGCATGTGATGCACCTTTCCCCGATTTCCTATGTGCTATGGATGATCCGTATGAACCACGACGCGATTCACAGGAGTGAGACGCCGCTGTGACGGGGACTTCATGGTGCAAATTGCGCTCCGTGAACCTTAAACGCCGATACATTTTTGCAGATAGTTCCTTTCGCCGCTGGAACGCAGCTGGAAACGTGTCCGCCAGGAGGCCAGAGCAACAAACCCTCAGCTGTGAGCGTCAGCCCGCTGTCCTGCGCAAGTCTACAAAATGGCGCCATTTCCTCTGCAGCGTCTGGTCTTTGCTACCAGAACACACGTTGGGAGTTGTAGTCGCTGAATCATCTTTCCTGATTGTTTCCAGCCAATGGCCGCGGCAAACCGCCATTAACCCTTGCGGCACAGAGCAGTCTGGTCTCAGGGAGCATCGCGCTCCCAGCCCCGCTGGCGGCTGACGCAGGCGCGTCAGCCGCCATTTATACGATCCTTCATCCCGCGAATTTTGTAAAAACCGACACAGTTTTGCTACAAACAGCTCCACGGGAATGCGCCGCCGCGGCTTCCTGTGATGGCGGTAAGGGGGGGAGGGGTTGTGCCACTGCCATATTGTAGCTGCACAACACGTAGATACAGACGGCGCGGAGCATGAAGGCGATGCAATCCAGACGCGCGGCAACTCAGAGCGCACTTATGGGAGCAACGAGGTGTCCTCCGGTACTGCATAAATAAAGTTTATTGAAACGAGCAGGATGGGCCGTTGCCCGTAGCAACCACGTTGCAGCTTTTATGTCTGCAGCTCTGATTGGTTCTCCATAGCGCAGATCTCAGAGGTCACAGCGACATACGGCTCATCACATGACCAACGCTGTTCTCTTCCGCCCGTGTCAAGAAATAACGTGGCGAGAAACGTGTTTGTGGCGAAGTGCGCTAAATCTATCAGACACCGCCCTCGCGCTCGTTCCCCGCAGTAAGGCCTGGACGCCGAGCAGCTCCACAGGTTGGACATCAGCCGGGGGGTGTGCGCCGCGCCGATTCTAGGGGACCGTTCACACAGCGGAATCCATGACAGAAATCCGCAGCCGCGTTACGCATTTCTAACCACACTTGGACTGAACCCGTCGCCGACCTCGCCAACGCTTCTCATCTGCGCCACATAAACTGCGGCACGGATTCCCATCCAAACCAACCAGACGCTTTACTGCCGCGGATGCCGCATAAATCTGCGAACGCCGCGAAGTCCACGACACGGGTGCGTCCTCCGCCTGTACGTACTGCGCAGGAGGCGTCGCCCTGATAGATCGCAGGTTACATGGAGGGTGATCGGCTAATCGTAGTGTCAGAATGCGTTATAGAAACCGCAATGCGATTGGCGCGTACGTGTAACCGCCGTGGAGCTCCGACCTAAAGGGATCGCTGCCCAAACGGTCGGCCCCCGGTGCTGCCGCCATTCATTCACGGACCGCCACTGGAAAACTCATCGCATGCCGTATTCCTGTCCGTCCGTGTATCGCGCCGGCAGCTGTCCGCAGGTCGTCCAATCAAGATGCGCCCCAACCTCACAGGCACAACTCACACGTTCGGCAAGGGTGCGCTGACGGGGGTCCGACGGCTGTGAGACCACCCTGCACAAAAGCGGAGGTCCTGATGGTGGTCGGCAGTGCAGATGGGGAGAAGACCCCGGGAACTGCTGGACATCCGAAGGCACAGCTGCCCGTGCGCTGGGAGACGCCGATATGGCAGTCCGGGGGGCTCAACGTCACAAGATCCCACTTTGTTGGGATACTTGCAGGCCCCCCAGGTTTCCAGTCAGGACCCCCGAGGTCTCCCAGTGACAGACGCCATACCGAGCGGCCAGGAAGCAACAAAAAGCGTGTTATCATGGCCGCCGCCTGATGGGACAGTAAAGTGCGGTAACGGTTGCCCACCTGATGAGCGGCCCCCCGGTCCGCGCCGCTCGGGGTTAACCCTTTCTGGGAAGCTGCCGTGTTCAGGTCTGCGAGTGGAATCTGACCCCGCGGCCGCCGTCTGTCCGGTTACACATTACCCTGCCTGTCATCACTGCACTTCACGGATCGTCACCCCACAAACTCCATAGCAAGAGACAGCCAAGTTCTGCGGTCTCCAGCGGGTGGGACTACAAGTCCCAGCAGTCAGAGAGTACACTTACCTGTGTGGCGGGGGTCCGCTGCGGCTTCTCAGCCCCCCAGGGATGTGACATTCAGTGGCGGCCCAGCAGGGATAAAGGGATTTCCTGTAATGGAGAGCAGGCAGGTGAGGCGTCAGAGGGTGGGGGAGGGGAGCCCAGGTGAGACACACCTTCCCGGACGTCAGCAACAGCCGACAGGCAGAGACAGGCAGCTCTGCTGGAAGCTTCTGCTCACTTGCGTACCCAGGAAAGCTGGGTGATGACCAACATGGCGGCCTCCAGGGCGAGGGCTGCGGCGCAGATCTGTCCGTGGCCGAATATTCCTCCAAATACCCTTAAGGGGCGGCCGGGTGTGCGGCGCCCTCCCCTGCGACCCTTTATATACCGCTATGTTCACACAGCAGAATTCGCATCAAATCCGCGTCCTCCTGTGAAGGAGAATCTGCGCCGTGGTAGCGCCCCCCGCGGGGTCCGCTGAGTAGTCTACACCTGGATGCGCCCGTTGAGAAGCGCGGAATCTGCCGCCGTCTCAGGTCATTAGCGGATCGCTGCTGTGGAGGGAGAGCGAAAAAAACTGCGCCAGCGATGCCGCCACTGCGACAAAGACGGACACGGAAGCGTAACGATGACGACTCGCGTCTTAAGATGTTTGACGAAGATATCTGTGCAGATGTGAGTGCGAATCCATCGGAGTCGGCGCGTAAAACACGGAGGAGGGGAAATCTGCGGCGCAACGAATTCTGCCACCATTTTTGGTGCAGCTTTTGCTCTGTCCGTGGGAAACATACGCAGGCGGAAACCGGCGCTGGTGATGCGGGACGTCAGCACATGGAAACTCTCCCAAGTGCAATCTTCTACATCACAATCCCGAGCACGGAACAAAAACAGCAGCAGAATGCCTCCGTGTAAACGTGCCGAACGGCGCTCATCTCACACGCGGCGTCTCCGTTGATGTGGGGTTTTCATGCACGCATTTACACGCTTAAAAAGAACCACGGCGCATCCTGTTGTGGTCCGTATTACAGGGTGAAGTAGTCCGTAAATACGCCATTAGGTCACATGATACATGCGCTGCGTATTTACACGTGAATTCCCCACGACCGCCTGTGGCTGCTTGCATGCCGGACAAAGACTGCTGACTACTGCACCAAAAAAAGGTTGCAAGCAGAACAAACACGCGGGAAACAGGCGGGGAACACGTGAGGGACACGCAGGGAAAACACAGGGAGCACACGAGAAATACACATGAAACATGCATGGAACACATGGGAAACACATAAGGGACACACAGGCAACAGGCCGGGAACACATGAGGGACACGCAGGGAAAATGCAGGGAACACATGGGAAACACATGAGGGACACGTAGGAAACATGCAGGGAACACAAGTGACATGCAAAAAACATGCAGGGAACACATGATGGACACGCAGGGAGCACATGAGGGACACGCAGGGAGCACATGAGGGACACGCAGGGAGCACATGAGGGACACGCAGGGAACACATGAGGGACACGCAGGGAAAACACAGGGAACACACGAGAAATACACATGAAACATGCATGGAACTCATGGGAAACACATAAGGGACACACAGGGAACACATGAGGGACACACAGGGAACACATAAGGGACACGCGGGGAAAATGCAGGGAACACATGGGAAACACATGAGGGACAAGCAGGGAACACGAGGGACACGTAGGAAACATGCAGGGAACACACAGGGAACACAAGTGACATGCAGGGAACACATGATGGACACGCAGGGAACACATGATGGACACGCAGGGAGCACATGATGGACACGCAGGGAGCACATGAGGGACTCGCAGGGAGCACATGAGGGACTCGCAGGGAGCACATGAGGGACTCGCAGGGAACCCATGAGGGACTCACAGGGAACACATGAGGGACACGCAGGAAACACATGAGGGACACGCAGGAAACACAGGAGGGACACGCAGGAAACACATGAGGGACACACAGGGAATACATGAGGGACACGCAGGGAACACATGGGAAACACATGAGGGACTCGCAGGGAACACATGAGGGACTCGCAGGGAACACCTGAGGGACACGCAGGAAACACAGGAGGGACACGCAGGAAACACAGGAGGGACATGCAGGAAACACAGGAGGGACATGCAGGAAATACATGAGGGACACACAGGGAATACATGAGGGACACGCAGGGAACACATGGGAAACACATGAGGGACACGCAGGGAACACATGAGGGACACTCAGGAAACATGCAGGGAACACATGGGAAACACATGAGGGACACGCAGGGAACACATGAGGGACACGCAGGAAACACACAAGGAACACGAGGGACACGCAAGGAACACATAAGGGACACGCAGGGAACACATGAGGGACACGCAGGGAACACATGAGGGACACGCAGGAAAAACATATGGAACACACAAGAAACACACAGGAAACATGCAGGGAACACATGGAAAACACATGAGGGACACGCAGGAAAAATGCAGGGAACACATGGGAAACACATAAGGGACACACAGGGAACAGGCCGGGAACACATGAGGGACACGCAGGGAAAATGCAGGGAACACATAGGAAACACATGAGGGACAAGCAGAGAACACGAGGGACACGTAGGAAACATGCAGGGAACACAAGTGACACGCAGGAAACATGCAGGGAACACATGAGGGACATGCAGGAAACACATGAGGGACACGCAGGGAACACATGAGGGACACCCAGGGAACACATGAGGGACACGCAGGGAACATGCAGGGAACACACGAGAAATACACATGAAACATCCATGGAACACATGGGAAACACATAAGGGACACACAGGGAGCACATGAGGGACACACAGGGAACACATGAGGGACACGCAGGGAAAATGCAGGGAACACATGAGGGACACGCAGGGAACACATGAGGGACACGCAGGGAAAATGCAGGAAACACACATGGAAGACGAGGGACACGCAGGGCACACATAAGGGACATGCAGGGAACACATGAGGGACACGCAGGGAACACATGAGGGACACGCAGGGATCACATGAGGGACATGCAGGAAAAACATATGGAACACACAAGAAACACACAGGAAACATGCAGGGAACACATGGGAAACACATGAGGAACACACGGAACACATGAGGGACACGCAGGAAACATGCACGGAACACATGGGAAACACATAAGGGACGCAGGGAACACATAAGGGACACGCAGGAAACACATGAGGGACACACAGGGAAAACACATGGAACACACGAGAAACACACAGGAAACATGCAGGGAACACATGGGAAACACATGAGGGACACGCAGGGAACATGCAGGGAACACATGGGAAACACATAAGGGACACTGAGGGAACACATGAGGGACACGCAGGAAACACATGAGGGACACACAGGGAAAACACATGGAACACATGAGAAACACACAGGAAACATGCAGGGAACACATGGGAAACATATGAGGGACACACAGGTAACAGGCAGGGAACACATGAGGGACACGCAGGAAAAATTCAGGGAACACATGGGAAACACATGAGGGACACGCAGGAAAAATACATGGAACATACGAGGAAAACACAGGGAACACACGAGGGACAGGCAGGAAACATGCAGGGAACACATGAGGGACACACAAGGAACACATGAGGGACACACAAGGAACACATGAGGGACACGCAGGGAAAACACATGGAACACATGAGAAACACACAGGAAACATGCAGGGAACACATGGGAAACATATCAGGGACACACAGGTAACAGGCAGGGAACACGAGGGACACGCAGAAAACACATGAGAGACACGCAAGAAACATGCAGGGAACACATGGGAAACACATGAGGGACACGCAGGAAAAACACATGGAACACACGAGGAAAACGCAGGGAACATGAGTGACACGCAGGGAACACATGAGGGACACGTAAGGAACACATGGGGGACACGCAGGGTACACATGAGGGAAACGCAGGGACATGCAGGGAACACATGAGGGACAAGCAGGAACACGAGGGACACATAGGAAACATGCAGGGAGCACACAGGGAACACGAGGGACGCGCAGGAAACATGCAGGGAACACATGATGGACATGCAGGGAGCACATGAGGGACACGCAGGGAACACATGAGGGACACGCAGGGAGCACATGAGGGACACGCAGGGAGCACATGAGGGACTCGCAGGGAGCACATGAGGGACACACAGGGAGCACATGAGGGACATGCAGAGAACACATGAGGGACACGCAGAGAACACATGAGGGACACGAAGGAAACATGCAGGGAACACATGGGAAACACATGAGGGACACACAGGGAACACATGAGGGACACGCAGGGAACACACAGGGAACACATGAGGGACACGCAGAGAACACACAGGGAACACATGGGAAACACATGAGGGACACGCAGGAAACATGTAGGGAACACATGAGGGACACGCAGGGAACACATGAGGGACACGCAGGAAACATGCAGGGAACATATGGGAAACATATGAGGGACACGCAGGAACCATGCAGTGAACATATGAGGGACACGCAGGAAACATGCAGGGAACACGAGGGACACAGGGAACACATGAGGAACACGCAGGAAACACATGAGGGACACACAGGAAACATGCAGGGAACATATGGGAAACATATGAGGGACACGCAGGAACCATGCAGTGAACATATGAGGGACACACAGGGAACACGAAGGACATGCAGGGAACACATGAGGGATATGCAAGGAACACATTGGAAACACATGAGGGACACGCAGGAAACATTCAGGGAACACGAGGGACACAGGGAACACATGAGGAACACGCAGGAAACACATGAGGGACACGCAGGAAACATGCAGGGAACATATGAGAAACATATGAGGGACACGCAGGAAACATGCAGTGAACATATGAGGGACACGCAGGGAACACATGAGGGACACACAGGGAACACGAAGGACATGCAGGGAACACATAGGGAAAACATGAGGGATATGCGGGGAACACATGGGGGACACGCAGGAAACATGCAGGGAACACATTGGAAACACGAGGGACATGCAGGAAACATGCAGGGAACACACAGGGAACACATGAGGGACACGCAGGGAACACATGAGGGACACGCAGGAAACTAGCAAGGAACATATGAGGGACACACAGGGAACACGAAGGACATGCAGGGAACACATAGGGAAAACATGAGGGACATGCGGGGAACACAGGAGGAACACACAGGGAACATGAAGGACATGCAGGGAACACATAGGGAAAACATGAGAGATATGCAGGGAACACATGAGGGACACACATGAAACATGCAGGGAAAACATGAAGGACATGCAGGGACACGCAGGGAACACATGAAAGACACGCAGGGAACACATGAGGGACGCGCAGAAAGAACACATGGGACACACAGGAAACATGTAGGGAATACATGGGAAAATCATGAGGGACACGCAGGGAACACCAGAGGGATACGCAGGAAAAACACATGGAACACACAAGGAACACAGAGGAAACATGCAGGAAATATGGGAAACACATGACAGACACACAGGGAACACATGAGGGACACGCAAGGAACACACAGGGAACACGAGGGACATGCACAGGGAACACGAAGGACATGCAGGGAACACATGAGGGAAAACATGGGGGATATGCAGGGAACACATGAGGGACATGCAGGGAACATGCAGGGAACACATGAGGGACACGCAGAGAACACACGAGGGACACGCAGAGAACACATGAGGGACACACAGGGAACATGCAGGGAACACATGGGTAACACATAAGGGACACACAGGGAACACATGAGGGACACGCAGGAAACACATGAGGGACACGCAGGAAAACACATGGAACACATGAGAAACACACAGGAAACATGCAGGGAACACATGGGAAACATATGAGGGACACACAGGTAACAGGCAGGGAACACAAGAGGGACACGCAGGAAAAACACGAGGGACACGCAGGAAACATGCAGGGAACACATGGGAAACACATGAGGGACACGCAGGAAAAACTCATGGAACACACGAGAAAAACGCAGGGAACATGAGGGACATGCAGGAAACATGCAGGGAACACATGAGGGACACGCAGGAAACACATGAGGGACACGCAGGGAAAACACATGGAACACATGAGAAACACACAGAAAACATGCAGGGAACACATGGGAAACATATGAGGGACACGCAGGGAACATGCAGGGAACACATGGGAAATACATAAGGGACACACAGGGAACACATGAGGGACACGCAGGTAACACATGAGGGACACGCAGGGAAAACACATGGAACACATGATAAACACACAGGAAACATGCAGGGAACACATGGGAAACATATGAGGGACACACAGGTAACAGGCAGGGAACATAAGAGGGACACGCAGGAAACACATGAGGAACACGCAGAAAACATGCAGGGAACACATGGGAAACACATGAGGGACACGCAGGAAAAATACATGGAACACACCAGGAAAACGCAGGGAGCACACGAGGGACACGCAGGAAACATGCAGGGAACACATGAGGGACACGCAGGAAACACATGAGGGACACGCAAGGAACACCTGAGGGACACGCAGGAAAAACACATGGAACACATGAGAAATACAGGAAACATGCAGGGAACACATGGGAAACATATGAGGGACACACAGGTAACAGGCAGGGAACACAAGAGGGACACGCAGAAAACACATGAGGGACACACAAGAAACATGCAGGGAACACATGGGAAACACATGAGGGACACGCAGGAAAAACACATGGAACACACGAGGAAAACGCAGGGAACATGAGGGACACGCAGGGAACACATGAGGGACACGCAGGGAACATGCAGGGAACACATGGGAAACACATGACGGACAAGCAGGGAACACGAGGGACACGTAGGAAACATGCAGGGAACACACAGGGAACATGAGGGACATGCAGGGAACACATGATGGACATGCAGGGAGCACATGAGGGACACGCAGGGAACACATGAGGGGCACGCAGGGAGCACATGAGGGACTCGCAGGGAGCACATGAGGGACACACAGGGAGCACATGAGGGACACACAGGGAGCACATGAGGGACACGCAGAGAACACATGAGGGACACGCAGAGAAAACATGAGGGATACGCATGAAACCTGCAGGGAACACATGGGAAGCACATGAGGGACACACAGGGAACACATGAGGGACACACAGGGAACACACAGGGAACACATGAGGGACACGCAGAGAACACACAGGGAACACATGGGAAACACATGAGGGATACGCAGGAAACATGTAGGGAACACATGAGGGACACTCAGGAAACATGCAGGGAACACATGAGGAACACGCAGGAAACACATGAGGGACACGCAGGAAACATGCAGGGAACACATGAGGGACACACAGGGAACACATGGGAAACACATGAGGGATACGCAGGAAACATGTAGGGAACACATGAGGGACACTCAGGAAACATGCAGGGAACACATGAGGAACACGCAGGAAACACATGAGGGACACGCAGGAAACATGCAGGGAACATATGGGAAACATATGAGGGACACTCAGGAAACATGCAGTGAACATATGAGGGACACGCAGGGAACACATGAGGGACACAAAGGGAACACGAAGGAAATGCAGGGAACACATAGGGAAAACATGAGGGATATGCAGGGAACACATGGGGGACACGCAGGAAACATGCAGGGAACACATTGGAAACACATGAGGGACACGCAGGAGACATGCAGGGAACACACAGGGAACACGAGGGACATGCAGGGAACACATGAGGGACACGCAGGAAACATACAAGGAACATATGAGGGACACGCAGGGAACATACGAGGGACACACAGGGAACGCGAAGGACATGCAGGGAACACATAGGGAAAACATGAGGAACATGCAGGGAACACAGGAGGAACACACAGGGAACACGAAGGACATGCAGGGAACACATAGGAAAAACATGAGGGATATGCAGGGAACACATGAGGGACACATAGGGAACACATGAGGGACACGCAGGGAACACAAGAGGGGCACGCAGGAAAAACACATGGAACACACAAGGGACACAGAGGAAACATGCAGGAAACATGAGGAACACATGACGGACACACAGGGAACACATGAGGGACACGCAAGGAACACACAGGGAACACATGAGGGACATGCAGGGAACACGAAGGACATGCAGGGAACACATGAGGGAAAACATGGGGGATATGCAGGGAACACATGAGGGACACGCAGGAAACATGCAGGGAAAACATGAGGGACACACAGGGAAGACATGAGGGACACGCAGGGAACATGCAGGGAACACATGGGTAACATATAAGGGACACACAGGGAACACATGAGGGACACGCAGGAAACACATGAGGGACAAGCAGGAAAACACATGGAACACATGAGAAACACACAGGAAACATGCAGGGAACACATGAGGGACACGCAGGAAAAATACATGGAACATACGAGGAAAACGCAGGGAACATGAGGGACTTGCAGGAAACATGCAGGGAATACATGAGGGACAAGCAGGAAACACATGAGGGACACGCAGGGAAAACACATGGAACACATGAGAAACACACAGAAAACATGCAGGGAACACATGGGAAACATATGAGGGACACACAGGTAACAGGCAGGGAACACACGAGGGACACGAAGGAAACATGCAGGGAACACATGGGAAACACATGAGGGACACGCAGAAAAAACACATGGAACACACGAGGAAAAAGCAGGGAACATGAGGGACATGCCAGAAACACATGAGGGACACGCAGGGAACACATGAGGGACATGCAGGGAACATGCAGGGAACACATGGGAAACACATGAGGGACAAGCAGGGAACACGCGGGACACGTAGGAAACATGCAGGGAACACATGAGGGACACGCAGGGAACACATGAGGGACACGCAGGGAACACATGAGGGACTCGCAGGGAGCACATGAGGGACATGCAGGGAGCACATGAGGGACACACAGGGAACACAGGAGGGACACGCAGGGAACCCACAGGGAACACATTCAGGGAATACATGAGGGACACGCCGGGAACACATGGGAAACACATGAGGGACACGCAGGGAACACATGAGGGACACTCAGGAAACATGCAGGGAACACATGGGAAACACATGAGGGACACGCAGGGAACACATGAGGGACACGCAGGAAACATGCAGAAAACACACATGCAACACGAGGGACACGCAGGGAACACATAAGGGACACGCAGGGAACACATGAGGGACACGCAGGGAACACATGAGGGACACGCAGGAAAAACATATGGAACACACAAGAAACACACAGGAAGCATGCAGGGAACACATGGGAAACACATGAGGGACACAGGGAACACATAAGGGACATGCAGGAAACACATGAGGGACACGCAGGAAACACATGAGGGACACACAGGGAACACAGGAGGGACACGCAGGGAACACACAGGGAACACATTCAGGGAATACATGAGGGACACGCAGGGAACATGCAGGGAACACAGGGGAAACACATAAGGGACACACAGGGAACACATAAGGGAATGCAGGAAACACATGAGGGACACGCAGGGAAAACACATGGAACACACGAGAAACACACAGAAAACATGCAGGGAACACATGGGAAACACATGAGGGACACGCAGGGAACATGCAGGGAACACATGGGAAACACATAAGGGACACACAGGGAACACATGAGGGACATGCAGGAAACACATGAGGGACACACAGGGAAAACACATGGAACACATGAGAAACACACAGGAAACATGCAGGGAACACATGGGAAACATATGAGGGACGCACAGGTAACAGGCAGGGAACACAAGAGGGACACGCAGGAAACATGCAGGGAACACATGGGAAACACATGAGGGACACGCAGGAAAAAGACATGGAACACACAAGGAAAACGCAGGGAACACATGATGGACATGCAGGGAGCACATGAGGGACACGCAGGGAACACATGAGGGACACGCAGGGAGCACATGAGGGACACACAGGGAGCACATGAGGGACACGCAGAGAACACATGAGGGACACGCAGAGAACACATGAGGGACATGCAGGGAACACACAGGGAACACATGAGGGACACGCAGAGAACACACAGGGAATACATGGGAAACACATAAGGGACACAGGGAACACATAAGGGACATGCAGGAAACACCTGAGGGACACGCAGGAAACACATGAGGGACACACAGGGAACACAGGAGGGACACGCAGGGAACACACAGGGAACACATTCAGGGAATAAATGAGGGACACGCAGGGAGCACATGGGAAACACATGAGGGACACGCAGGGAACACATGAGGGACACGCAGGGAACACATGAGGGACACTCAGGAAACATGCAGGGAACACATGGGAAACACATGAGGGACACGCAGGGAACACATGAGGTACACGCAGGAAACATGCAGGAAACACACGAGGGACACGCAGGGAACACATAAGGGACACGCAGGGAACACATGAGGGACACGCAGGGAACACATGAGGGACACGCAGGAAAAACATATGGAACACACAAGAAACACACAGGAAGCATGCAGGGAACGCATGGGAAACACATGAGGGACACAGAGGGAACACATGAGGGACACGCAGGAAACATGCAGAGAACACATGGGAAACACATAAGGGACACAGGGAACACATAAGGGACATGCAGGAAACACATGAGGGACACGCAGGGAAAACACATGGAACACACGAGAAACACACAGGAAACATGCAGGGAACACATGGGAAACACATGAGGGACACGCAGGGAACATGCATGGAACACATGGGAAACACATAAGGGACACACAGGGAACACATGAGGGACACGCAGGGAAAATGCAGGGAACACATGGGAAATATATGAGGGACACACAGGTAACAGGCAGGGAACACATGGGAAACACATGAGGGACACGCAGGAAACATGCAGGGAACACATGGGAAACACATGAGGGACACGCAGGAAAAAGACATGGAACACACGAGGAAAACGAAGGGAACACATGGTGGACATGCAGGGAGCACATGAGGGACACGCAGGGAACACATGAGGGACACGCAGGGAGCACATGAGGGACACACAGGGAGCACATGAGGGACACGCAGAGAACACATGAGGGACACGCAGAGAACACATGAGGGAAACGCAGAGAACACATGAGGGAAACGCAGAGAACACATGAGGGAAACGCAGAGAACACACAGCGAATACATGGGAAACACATGAGGGACACGCAGGAAACACATGAGGGACACTCAGAAAAAACATGCAGGGAACACATTGGAAACACATGAGGGACACGCAGGAAACATGCAGGGAACACACAGGGAACACGAGGGACACACAGGGAACACATGAGGAACACGCAGGAAACACATGAGGGACACGCAGGAAACATGCAGGGAACACATGGGAAACATATGAGGGACACGCAGGAAACATGCAGTGAACATATGAGGGACACGCAGGGAACACATGAGGGACACACAGGGAAGACGAAGGACATGCAGGGAACACATAGGGAAAACATGAGGGATATGCAGGGAACACATGGGGGACACGCAGGAAACATGCAGGCAACACATTCGAAACACATGAGGGACACGCAGGAAACATGCAGGGAGCACACAGGGAACACGAGGGACACACAGGGAACACATGAGGAACACGCAGGGAACACATGAGGGATACGCAGGAAACACATGAGGGACATGCAGGGAACACATGAGGGACACACAGGGAACACATGAGGGACACACAGGGAACACGAGGGACACGCAGCAAACATGCAGGAAACACATAAGGCACATGCAGGTAACACATGGAGGACACTAAAGGACACGTAGGGAACAGGCAGGGAACACATGAGGGACACAAAGGGAACAAATGGGGAACACGTGGGGGACACGTAGGAAACAGGCAGGGAACACATGAGGGACACGCAGGGAACATGTAGGGAACGCATGAGGGATATGCAGGGAATGCATGGAGGACACGTAGAGAACAGGCAGGGAATACATGAGGGACATGCAGGGAAAACATGAGGGATACACATTAAAAACACACGAGGGACACACAGAAAACATGCAGGGAACACATAGGAAACACATGAGGGACACACAGGAAACATGCAGGAAACACGCATTGAACACGAGGGACATGCAGGAAACAGGCAGGGAACATATTAGGAACACATAGGGAACACATGCGGGGTATGCATTGAACACATGAGAAACACGCTGGGAACACATGAGGGACACGCAGGGAACTTGCAGGGAACACATGAGGGACATGCAGGAAACAGGCAGGGCACATATTATGGGCTCAGAGGAAACACGCCGGGAACACATGAGGGACACGCAAGGGAACACATTAGGGATATGCAGGGAATACATGGAGGACACGTAAATGGACACGTAGGGAACAGGCAGCAAATACATGAGGGACATGCAGGTAACACATGAGGAACATGCAGGGAACAAATGGAGGACACATGAGGGACACGTAGGGAACAGGCAGGGAACACATGAGAGACACGCAGGAAACACATGGGGAACGCATAAAGGACACGTAGGGAACAGGCAGGTAACACATAAGAGACACGCAGGAAAAACACAGGGAACATGTGAGGGACACGTAGGGAACACATGGGGAACACATGAGGGACACGCAGGAAACATGCAGGGAACACATGGGGAACACGCAGGAAACATGCAGGGAACAGGCAGTGTTCTGGTCTGTGGGAAGGCTGCATACTAAGGACCGTGTGAATGAGCCCTAAATCCACTGCGTGTGCAGGCAGCCGAGGTTTATTCATATCCGTCTACAATCCATGGCTTCAAGAACACGCCAAACTGAAATAACTGGACCGTACGGTTTTGTTTCATGCCCGCGCCGGATTGTTCCGCTGCTCGGCGCCATCTTAGGAGCCAAACAAAAAGTGGAAGTTTGGGATTAGTCGCATGCGGGAGCCCGACGGACCCCAAAGACACCCTTTTCTGGGTTTCATTCCAGTTTTGGCGTGTCAGAGATGCTAATCAGGTGGAAACCCCAATGGAGGCAACCAGCAGGGTTGTGGAGTGAGGCGAGTGTATAATATACCCCCACACAAGCTAATGGGGTCCGAGACCCCAAGCCTCTATTCATTCCAGTCTTTGACGAGGGGCACACAAGCGCACGCTCAGCTGATCCCACGGAACGCTTGCACCCCGTTATACCGTCAGGACATGCAATGCACGGAATTGGCGTCGTCCGTATGACATCTGATACCGGTTACATCGGAAGCAGCTATGGTGATTTGCGCCAGCCGCCATAACAAGCTGCAGTTCGTAGTTGTTAGCACCTTCTGTTTTTCTGACCGCGAGATGCAACCGAACTGTAAAACACCAGCAAGTTTCGCTAATGTTGTGTATACTGCCCCCTACGTGCCAACATTAATGGCCGCACCGTTCTGTCGGTGCAGCGTCCGAGGAGACAGCAGTAGATAGGGGCCTTGTCACGGGGCTCTACCATCCCCTCCCCTGGGGATAGCTCGGGGCCCAACCAAGTACTGCTGGAGGAGATCAAGGGAGTTGTATCTAGGGGTTACCTGTAGTTCAGTTGCCACTCGTGACGCCATTGTTCCGTCCTCTGCGGCGGATCTCCCAGATGTAATAAAGTAGTCCACACACAGGGTAACTTTCTGAACAAGAATCGGGAAAGGTCGGCTCTGTCCATTTACTGCAAACTATTGAACATAAATCCACATAAACAGTCTGTACAGAAACAAGTCAGAGTGGTGCAAACGGGAGGATTCTCGGGGCATCCGGATAGTCCACAGTCTCAGTTATCTGCGACACTCCTCTACTCACTCTCACACGCTCCCACTCTTCCTCTCGCTATCAAGCGGTTTGTCTTTCCCTCGGCGCTCAGCAGAAACCCCGAGGCTTCCTGGGTTGGATGGGCCCAGGCTGAGCATCTGGCCATCGCTCGGCCTCCCCCATGCTCCACGCACGGACCGATCTGCGTCTGAGTGGCTGACTCGCGCCCAGACAGCCCGTCTCCCTTCTCTCTCTTTCTCCTTCTTATTTCTTTTCTTCCCTCTCTCTCTCTTGCTCTGTTTTCTTACAAGCACACACTCACACACACACATATTATATATATATTGTAGCAGGGTGAGAGGGGTGGTCTGGAATGGAAGCTGTATGTCACAGAGGTTGTTAGCTTCTGTGTTGTATATCGGTCCAATATTACTCCTGGCCTGATCTTACACCTAAACCAGCAAGCTATGTAAAGGGACAGGTGGAGGTGAGGAGGAGGTGTGTGTGTCTGGGAGAACCAGACTTGTGTTGTAAGCAGGGAGACGCTGTGGACAAAGGGAGAGCTACGTTGTTCCAGCAGGACACTTGGGGGACCCCGGCCCTAGGATTGGGGTCTGGAGATGCTACGACTTAAAGACCAGCTGCGCTCTTGACAACTACAGGTCTGTGAAAACAAGCGGACTTATTACTGTTTCACTCAGCTGTGGACTTACTTGCTCCTCCTGGGGACTGCGGAGGGTTAAATTGAAAGGCCTTTGCAAAGTTTAGCATTTGTCTGGAGACCCAGTCGTTTCGGTTCTGCTAAAACTTACGTTGAATAAACTAACAGCGAAGTAAAAGTGACCCTTGGCGACTCCTTAACCCCCGTGGCGTTACTATATATATATATATATATATATATCCTAATCACGTGACCACAAACGTTACACTGAATACGATACATTTTCTAGACAGGACAGAACATACCGACATTAACCCTCTCAGTCCTGCAACCATTCAATACACATAAATCCAGTGCTTTCCACAAAGAAGACACTGACAGGACAGTGGCACGAGACCAGTGGAACCCTGCAGAAGTCTGCGCCAATTCTGTACTGGTCACTTGTCCCCCCATCCGGCGCGGAAAGAAAAATCCCACCAGTCCCGGAAAAAGCTGCAGCGGTCACATGCCGTTCATTTCCACGTAACCACGAGGCCACTGCTGTTCATGGCAGAATACCTGCTGGAGCCTGTGATTGGCTGCGGGGTCACATGTGAGTGTAAGGGGTTAGCCTGAAATGGTTAAAGGGTTGTCTGGGCATCAAATTCATTACATGTGTCAAAATGTCGCAATGTATTCCTGAGTGTGCCCAATGAGGGTGACATCAGGACTATAAGAGGCAGGCTGAGCCCCCGAGCCTAGGGGGGGCCCTAACACCATCTCAGGGCCCCCTGTTTCAACTGGTGTAGTCGGTAACATAGGGGTCCCTGCCTCAGCGCTACCGGGTGTGGACACGGTTGTACACAAATATAAGGGGATGCCCCCTTATCACTTATTGCTGGTGACCGAGAGGAAGAATCGAAGGAACAGCCGCGCCTATGAAACCGTCTACCTCAAATGTTGTTACTGCGAGAAATTGGACACTGTCCCCGACCCGCCACGAGACTACTCCGTGGGGGAGACAGCGGCTGCGAATGCTACACTGAGGGAACCTACTGGAGAACATGGGCACAGGGGTGGTTACAAGGGACAAACTGTGCGCGAGGCAGTACACCATCCCGAGGAGCCGTTACACCAGAAACCCTGCAGTAGTGGCCAGAGAACCCAATGAGCCGAGCACCTCGGTGCTGGATGTCCCATGGAAGGGGGTTGGCTGCCTTGTGGGTACAGGTTGGAAAGTGATGACGATCCTCGAAGCCGTCTTCCCCTGACACTTCCAGGCCGCGATCAAACCCGAAAGAGAAACGGAGATCATCTGGGCCGCAGCAAATCAGTCACCAGTTCCCGTCTCGCCTGCATGAAAATGTGAATATGTGGCTAAGGCATCGGCAAAAAATGGATTATTGTTCGTGAGCCCATCAGAGAGGGAGTTCCTGTAAGTCTAGGCATGAACTTCTTCTGAGCATTGGACCAGACTGTTTGCCAAAACCTAGCCGTGGGCAGTCATCCATATACGCCGGTCCCAAGCCAGGATAAATGGGGAGGGTTAGGGGACACCTGGCGACCTACCCTGTAGAAACCTCGCCTTGTAAACCCTATGTAAGAGCCCTCTGATGACGCAGATATGGTGTCCAATGGCAGCCACACACACCTTTTCCCTCCTCCCACAGGACAAAGGATTTTCTACAAGCTACTGGGGAAGAGCGAGGTCTTAGTACAAGTAGTCGGGATTTTCCTCATGACACAACTGGGGGAGGCCCAGCTGCTGATGCACCTCATGATGGAAGGACAGGACTGTGCTGCACCAAAGCTCACATACAAGCAACATGTTATGTGCGTGGCAGGGGGAAACTGCCCATTGGGAAACACAAAAGGACAAGACTTAACATTGATATTGTTGGGATTAGTGAATTGCACTGGACGGGTAATGGATATTTTCAGACTGATGCCTTCACATTGCACTACGCTGGACATGAGAACATCAAGAGGAATGGAGTCGCCTTTGTTACGAGCAAGCGGACCTCAAAGGCAGTAGAAAGTTCTAGAACAATCAGCGACGGTATCATTGCTATCCGGATACATGGTAAACCAGTGAACATCTCAATCTTACCGGTCTATGCCCAACGACGGATGCCAATGAGGAAAACTCTAAATGAAGTGCCAAAGAAGGACGTCATTCACATTATGGACGACTTCAATTCCAAAGTCGGCAGGAAGATTTGGGCTCGGTGAATAAAGCCACGATCGCCTGATGCAGTTCTGCCAAGAAAATAGTCTCAGAATAGCAAATACATCATTTATGGAACCCAAACGCCAAATGTCCACGTGGACAACCCCTCTATAAGTGTCATGCATGTAATGTCTTGTGTGAGTGAGTCTTCAGCAGAGATCCACATGGGGGTACCTTCAACCCTCATGTGGTGAAGAGATGGAAGACCCGGATCATCGTACAGATGTACCGTGTCCAGGGGATATCTGTGGAGAGTCTACCCCTTCCCTTTTTCCAGGAGCGGTCCCGGACAGATAACTTGGACTGTCGGGACGGTGTCATCCTGAGTATACCCCTTCCAGGAGTGGCTCCGTACAAGTCCTAAGGATTGTAGGACCAGCATCATCCTTAGTTCCTCCCAGATCTTCCTTTTGTTGCCTGCATTGGTGTATCAGTGTACCTTTTGTAAAGTGTTCCAGGTATTACAGTAAAGTTCTCCCAGGCCCTGACCATTCCCCGGGACTAAGCTACTAAAAAGTTAATAATGTGTGGTCTTATTACCGCTGAGGGTCATACTGGTGGGTAAAAGGAACGGTGGCGTCACCCATGACAACCTGCAAATCCTGTTGTATGTTTATTGGTCATCCCTATCCAAGGAGTGTCTGGAAGAGGCCCGGTGGTACTTGAGCCAAGGTCGCATGTAGCCCTTCGGAAAGGAGACTAGTGAGTGCCGCCGTGAAAAGTGACAGCTTTACCCTCCCAGCTCCTCCACGTGGGTCTCATGTACCGAGTGGACCCTCCGGGTCACCACACATTCCACAAATGTCGACTGTCCACGTGGACATCCCCCCCCCCAAACGTCGACTGTCCACGTGGACATCCCCCCCACCAAATGTCGACTGTCCACGTGGACATCCCCCCACCAAACGTCGACTGTCCACGTGGACATCGCCCGCCCCCAAACGTCGACTGTCCACGTGGACATCCCCCCCCCCAAACGTCGACTGTCCACGTGGACATCCCCCCCCCAAACGTCGACTGTCCACGTGGACATCTCCCAATGGCCTCCATCAAAATCAGATTGATTATATCCTGTGTAATCATCGTTGGCAAAGTTCAGTGGTTGCAATAAGAACCTCTCCTGGCGCCGACTGCCACTGATCATGAACTCCTTGCAGCTAAGATCAAGATCAAATTCCATATCATTAAGAAAAGTGCTCCATTAAGAAAATCCGACACTCTATCATCCCCCAATCATACACTATGGAGGTAGCAAACCGATTCGAACTGCTTGACACCTCAGAGAAGCATCCAGAGGAACTATGGCCCAATATACAGTTCATGGTTATGGAAACAGCCAGGAAGCATCTCACCTATAATAATAGTAATCTTTATATAGCGCCCACATATTCCGCAGAGCTTACAAAAACGGGGGATATAGAAAGACAAAAGTACAAAAATACAAAGTCTGGTTACATGTAGTAATCAGCTGATGGAGACAGTAGGGGTGCGGGGCTCCAACAAGCATACATACTACAGATAATGGGGGGTACAGAAGGTAAAGGGTCAGGAAATGTGCCCGGTATGGCGGGGTGGAGATGGGCACGGTATGGCGGGGTGGAGATGGGCACGGTATGGCGGGGTGGAGAATGAGGGATGCTATACACGTAGACAATGGTCAGGCCGTATAGTGGCTGAATTGGTATGACTGCAGGGGGCAGTTGTTGGTGGCTAGCAGGGATTGCAGGCAGTAGGTCAGAGAGCATGTTATCAGGCCAAGGATATGGTACGCCTCCCTAAAGAGGTGCATTTCTAGAGCACAACTAAAGATAAGTGTGTTGGGCATTGCCCGGATAGTTTGGGGTAGCTCGTTCCAGAGGACAGGTGCTGCTCTGGAGAAGTCTTGGAGGCGGTAATGAGAGGTTCGAATTAGAGGGGCATTTAGTCTAATTTCATTAGCTGAGTGGAGGGAGTGGGCTGGATGGTGGATTTGGATGAGGGAGGCAATGGAGGGCGGCACAGTGCTGTGGATGAGGGATACAATGTTGGGCGGCAGGGTGCTGTGGATGAGAGATACAATGTAGGGCGGAGCGGTGCTGTGGATGAGGGATACAATGTAGGGCGGAGCGGTGCTGTGGATAAAGGATACAATGGAGGGCGGCGCGGTGCTGTGGATAAAGGATACAATGGAGGGCGGCGCGGTGCTGTGGATGAGGGATGCAATGTAGGGCGGAGCGGTGCTGTGGATAAAGGATACAATGTAGGGCAGCGCAGTGCTGTGGATGAGGGATGCAATGTAGGGCGGAGCGGTGCTGTGGATAAAGGATACAATGTAGGGCAGCGCAGTGCTGTGGATGAGGGATGCAATGTAGGGCGGCGCGGTGCTGTGGATAAAGGATACAATGGAGGGCGGCGCGGTGCTGTGGATAAAGGATACAATGGAGGGCGGCGCGGTGCTGTGGATGAGGGATGCAATGTAGGGCGGAGCGGTGCTGTGGATAAAGGATACAATGTAGGGCAGCGCAGTGCTGTGGATGAGGGATGCAATGTAGGGCGGCGCGGTGCTGTGGATGAGGGATACAATGTAGGGCAGCGCAGTGCTGTGGATGAGGGATACGATGCAGGGTGGCGTGGTGCTGTGGATGAGGGATACGATGCAGGGCGGCACGGTGCTGTGGATGAGGGATACGATGTAGGGCGGTGCGGCGCTGTGGATGAGGGATACGATGTAAGGCTGCACAGCACTGTGGATGAGGAATGCGATGTAGGGCAGCGTGGCGCTGTGGATGAGGGATACAAACTAGGGCGACACGGCGCTGTGGATGAGGGATACAATGTAGGGCGGCGCGGCGCTGTGGATGAGGGATACAATGTAGGGCGGTGCTGTGGATGAGGGATACAATGTAGGGCGGTGCTGTGGATGAGGGATACAATGTAGGGCGGCACGGTGCTGTGGATGAGGGATACGATGTAGGGCGGCACGGTACTGTGGATGAGGGATACAATGTAGGGCGGCGCAGCGCTGTGGATGAGGGATACAATGTAGGTGGGCACTGTGGATGAGGGATACAATGTAGGGCGGTGCTGTGGATGAGGGATACAATGTAGGGTGGTGCTGTGGATGAGGGATACAATGTAGGGCGGTGCTGTGGATGAGGGATACAATGTAGGGCGGTGCTGTGGATGAGAAATACAATGTAGGGCGGTGCTGTGGATGAGGGATACAATGTAGAGCGGTGCTGTGGATGAGGATTACAATGTAGGGTAGAGCGGTGCTGTGGATGAGGGATACAATGTAGGGTAGAGCGGTGCTGTGGATGAGGATTACAATGTAGGGTAGAGCGGTGCTGTGGATGTGGGATACAATGTAGGGTAGAGCGGTGCTGTGGATAATGGATATAATGTAGGGCAGTGCTGTGGATAAGGGATACAATGTAGGGCGGTGCTGTGGATGAGGAATACAATGTAGGGCGGTGCTGTGGATGAGGGATACAATGTAGGGCGGTGCTGTGGATGAGGGATACAATGTACGGCGGTGCTGTGGATGAGGGATACAATGTACGGCGGTGCTGTGGATGAGGAATACAATGTAGGGCGGTGCTGTGGATGAGGGATACAATGTAGAGTGGTGCTGTGGATGAGGGATACAATGTAGGGCGGTGCTGTGGATGAGGGATACAATGTAGGGCGGTGCTGTGGATGAGGGATACAATGTACGGCGGTGCTGTGGATGAGGGATACAATGTGCGGCGGTGCTGTGGATGAGGGATACAATGTAGGGCGGTGCTGTGGATGAGGGATACAATGAAGGGTGGTGCTGTAGATGAGGGATACAATGTAGGGTGGTGCTGTGGATAAGGGATATAATGTAGGGTGGTGCTGTGGATGAGGAATACAATGTAGGGCGGTGCTGTGGATGAGGGATACAATGTAGAGTGGTGCTGTGGATGAGGGATACAATGTAGAGTGGTGCTGTGGATGAGGGATACAATGTAGGGCAGTGCTGTGGATGAGGGATACAATGTAGGGCGGTGCTGTGGATAAGGGATATAATGTAGGGCGGTGCTGTGGATAAGGGATATAATGTAGGGCGGTGCTGTGGATGAGGGATACAATGTAGAGCGGTGCTGTGAATGAGGATTTCATGGGGCGGATTCTTGCGATGTTCCACACAATGGCCACAGCACTGGAAAAGATTTGTCTTCAATCCTCTACGGAAGAAAGGGATTGCTCCAACTACCGAACAATAACCCTTATTCCACATACAAGCAAGAGGCTTCTCAAAATCATACAAGACAGACAGATCAGTAGTTGAAGCTGTGCTCCCGAATGTGCAGGCAGGATTAAGGCGAGGATGTGGCACCCGCCACCATATTGCAAACCTGCAATGGATCATGGAAAAAGCTTGAATACCAAAAGAATATCTACATGTGCTTCATTGACTACACCAAGGTCCTTGACTGCGTTGACCATGACAAGTTATGGCGCCCCCTACAAGAGCCAGGTGTATCGGCACATCTAGTCAAGCAGATAAAATCACTTAATACCAATCAAGAAGCCCCTGTGAGAACACAGTATGGAGACACAGATTGGTTTGAGATCAGCAAAGGCGTCCGACAGGGCTGCATCCTCTCATCCTTCTTGTTTAACCTATATGCAAAAGTGATCATGCGGAAAGTGGACCGAGACGAATTGGAAATTGGGGGGGGGGGGGGAATAAGTGACAGAAACATCAACAATCTCCATTCTACAGAAGACACAAGTCTGCTTACAGAAACAGAAGCCGGTCTGAAGCCGCTGATATGGAAGATTAAAACTGAAGGTGATAAAATGGGCCTCTACCTGAATGTAAGGAAGACTAAAATTATGACAAAGGCAAAAGAATGCAGAAAAATTTGCAAAAAAACAGAGCTGACCTCTCCTGCAACGCCTCAATGTTCTGGTGGAAGATGTAATGGGAGCTAAATCCTCATAGAGCTGAAGTCCAGTAAAGAGCAAAGGAAAAGGTGGAGGACGGCTGCAACCATGAAACTTCTCCCTTATTAACAAAAGAGCATTGCACACACGGATGAGTTGTGAGGACCCTAAACATGTATCCACCGGAGGGTCTTCCTCAACATCATTTTCTCTAAACTTATGACCACTGCAAAAAACTTTAAAATTCAATTCAAAATCAACAATGAGGTCATAGAATGCCTGCGAGACTTCATCTCCCTTGGTGTGAACATTGACCAGGCTGGAGAGTCTATGGCAGAGATAAAACGTAGGATAGCATTGGGGGGGGTGGAGCTACACCTAGACAAAATCTGGGAAAGTAGGGATATCGGTATAGCAACCAAACGCAGGATAGTGCATACCACCGTTTACCCCCGAGCCATGTATGGATGTAAGAGCTGCACTGCGAGGGAAGCTGACGTGTTGGAGCTGCTCTATATGGACGGCAAAAGTAACAAACAGAGAAGTCCTGAATCATATAGGCCCCTATATATCACTGGAGGATAGGATGGCCGCACTCGGACCCGCGGAGCACAAGATGGCCACACTCGGACCCGCGGAGGACAAGATGGCCGCACTCGGACCCGCAAAGGACAAGATGGGCGCACTCGGACCCGCGAAAGACAAGATGGCCGCACTCGGACCCGTGAAAGACAAGATGGCCACACTCGGACTCGCGGAGGACAAGATGGCCACACTCGGACTCGCGGAGGACAAGATGGCCGCACTCGGACTCGCGGAGGACAAGATGGCCACACTCGGACTCGCGGAGGACAAGATGGTTGGGCAGAGACTCATGGTGTCAGGACCGGCAGCTCTCAGGGTCTCCGTGCCTGCACTGCCGATCCTACTATACAGGCTGCAGGGGTGCGGCGCAGGGGAGCCCTGCTCTTAGTTACCTCCCCTGGCTGCTGGCTCCGGCCGCATGCTCCGCTTGTCAGCCGGGTTGCTAGGTACGCGGCGGGTGCCGTCCTGTGCCGCGGCCCATTGCCATGACACCCGGGCACGCTGTCCTATGTCCGCTTGTTGTACAGGCCCCTGGGGTGCTTCCTTTCTGCAGCCTGTTATTGATTCCTCCTGCTGGCAGGCTCCCCGCCCCAATCAGCTACCGATGAAAGTTCTGACAGCTTTTAAAGCTTCCAGTTTCCTGCAGCATTGCCAGTGTATGTCTCCAGGCTTCACCCGCGGTATGGGATTGTGTTCCCGGCCTCTGACCCACTTGCTGTGGACCTGACCCTGCCTTCGCCTGACCCCTTGTACTGCGTTATTCTCTGTTGTCGGCCCGGATTGCCAGACCTGATCATCCAAACAGTAAATATCACAGCAGCACTCCTTTGGATCCAAACACCCCTATGGTGGGAGATAGGAGAAAAAGCTCATATGTGAGGACCCGAGTCCCTTGGATCCTCCAATAGCCGTCAATTCCAAAGGATAGTAATGAGCAGCGCCACAAGTCGGTAGATTTCCTTAAAAGTGCATCAACAGATGCTTCTTTATTGAATCAGAAAAGTCCAGTAAAACACAACGTTTCGACCCGACAGAGGGTCTTTTTCAAGTGCATAAAGTTTGCATGTTACACACAGAATATTTGTGCAGCCCCCCCACCTATCAGCACACAAACCATGTGGTTACCATCATCTATGCTTCCACAACCATTGCACCAACTCTCACATGGAAACGGCGTCCGATGTCATGAAGGGGCGCCACGCCGTTTGGGTATGTCATCACCTCCCCCGGTATTCTGAATCTGCGCATGCGTTCAGGATTCCAAATTCACGCAATGTTTAGCGCGTGATGAAGGCAACCACTTAGTGACCGCTCGTTGCTATAAACGGTATAGGGAGGTAAGCTCTCGCGAGACCTCACGTGTGAGCTCAACGCTCTATCTACCTACAGCTACGGCTACAGTGGGTCGTAACCATGGAAACCACAAACTGTCTTTGTTCCGTACTGCTCACATGCATAAAGAAGCTGCAGAGGGATGCTCCCATCCGAAGCGGTCCATACAGTACGGATATTTAGAATAAAATTCGAGAAAAAAGATTATTTTCAATGCGGACAAACACTTTTTCATGATGCAATATCCCATGAAAACCTGCATTACTAATCCCTATTAGAGGGGATCGCTAGATCTACATAAACACAAGCACCGATCTGCGAATACAACTTCTTTTACTGATACGGAGTACATTGTAAATACTTAGTACATTTAACCATTAGTTCCCCAAAAGGTAGTCATACACCTTCTGGTGGCCATATACAATAATCATAGAGTGGTACGTTGGCGATGTGAATGGTGTGGCAGGTTGTGGACACAGCAGCGGTGGCCGACATGATCTGTGGGAACACAAGACAAAAGATTAAAAAATATATACAAAAATGGATGGACTCAATATTCAGAGCAATGATAAGGGTCATATTGAGCCCATTGGGTTGCAATACATCTAACCCGAAGATCCACCGTGCTTCCCTGAGTCTTAATCGTCTCTCTATCGCCCCCTCTATTATTGGGTGGCTCACAATCTATTATTTGACACCTAAGTTGACTTATGGCGTGATGGGATTCCATAAAGTGTTTGGCCACAGGAACATCAGATATTTCTGTACGAATCGTGCTTCTATGCCTCGATATTCTAGTTCTACACTCCTTCGTTGTCTCGCCTACGTATATAAGGCCGCACAGGCATGTGACGACATAAATGACGTAAGTTGTGCTACACGTAAACCTGTATTTAATCGGGTAACGTTTCCCCGTCCGAGGATGTGTAAGTGAGCTACCTTTGGTCATGTTATGGCAGCTGGAGCAGCCGAGGCATGGGAATTCCCCAGTCTAGGAGGCACAAGCACCATCTGAGTTGACACCTGTGTCTTTTTTTGTACCGTATGCACTAATTTGTCCCTAAAGTTGGGACCTCGTCTGTAGGACATGAGGAGTGGATGTTTGAATTCTTCAACCTCGGGGTGCCAATGGTTCAAAATCGACCAATGCCTCCTCAAAATGTTGGCTATACGTCCACTCATCAGACCAAAGGTGGTCACATATGGGCTTCGCATCAATGTGTTGTCCCTTTGTGTCACAGTGAGGAGGGCGTCGTGTTTGATATCACGTGCTTTTTTGACCAGAGGCTTAACCACCCCTTCCGGGTATCCTCTTAACTTAAACTTTTTATACATTTCGTTAAGCCTGTGGTCAACATGTTCATCTCCAACTATCCTGCGTACTCGCAGGAGTTGGCTCCAAGGTAAAGAGTCACGCATCTTTGGCGGGTGGAAACTACTATATAATAGTAGACTGTTTCTGTCCGTGTCCTTTGTATAAAGGTCCGTCTTAAGGAACCCTCCATCTTTATACACCATGACATCAAGAAATTGAACCCGTCCCCTTGATTGTGTAAGCGTGAATTTAAGGTCGGGAAGGACGCTGTTCAATTCATGATGAAAAAGTTGTAACTCAGCTTCAGTCCCGTCCCAAATGATGAATATGTCGTCGATATATCTTGTCCACAACCGTACTTTCGACCAATGCGAAGATGTATATACACTAGATTCTTCAAAATGTGTCATGTACAGGTTAGCGTATGTCGGGGCTAGGTTCGTCCCCATCGCGGTTCCGCACCGCTGTTTGTAATAAGCATCACCGTACAGGAAACAATTGTTTGTAAGGATAAGTTCTAGTAATGTCAATATCAATGTCAACTTCGCATTGTCAAAGTTGGAATCAATCAAGAAGGTGCGGACCGCATCTAAACCTGCCTCATGAGGAATGTTGGTATATAGCGCAACGACGTCAAAAGACCCCAAGATGGAATTCGGTAAAATGTCAACATCACGTAATTTTATCAAAAAATCGGTGGTGTCCAAAAAGACAGAGACTCTACTGTACAAGGAATCTCTACCTGAGATGATGGGTCTGCCCGGTGGCTGATGTAGATTCTTGTGTATCTTGGGTAGAGTGTAAATGACTGGTGTAGTCGGGTGTGAGACAAGCAGAAAGTCATGTAGCCTCTTATCAGTGATACCTGCTTTGTAAGCCTCATCCAATATCTGTCGCAGTTCGTTTTGCAACCTAAATATCGGGTTACTGTCCAATCGCTCATACGTGGTATCATCAGTAATTGTGTCATCATTTCATGATGATAGTAGGTTGAGTCCATTACCACTATAGCGCCCCCTTTGTCGGCAGATCTGATGGTAACCGCATCATCTTTGTCTCAGTTTACACACATCACGCGATTCCAATTTCGAGAAGGCCTCTACTCCACCATATGTACCAGGTGGTTGAAAAGAGCTTTTATTACGTAGCCCTAATTTAATTGATGTAAAGCCCGCCTCAGAATGTACATTAGAGGAAGAACCCTCCACAACTGTGGAAAAATGAGCCTTGAGTTTCAATGATCTAAATAAGCGGCGACAGTCAATATCAACCTGGAACCAATCAGTCCTGGGGACCTCACAGACCGACAAACCCCGAGAGAACCTTAATGTCAGTCTCATCTAGAATTTAGAGGATATATTTACCACCAGGAGTCGTTCTGTGGTTAACTCCTCTGTTTCCTGTTCGATCTCGTTTGGACCCCTGGTCCTCGTCTTCCTCCATCGATGGTGTCGCTTTCCACCACGCCTGCTACGCTTCCATTTCCCAAACAAGCCCTCAAACGTGGAGGGCGTTGCTCTAAACAATTAGATCTCCCATTATCAATTGTTGGGGGATTTTCATCCATAGACTCTGAGCTGGCGGATGTGAAACCCAATTTCTGCGGAGGTCTTGGTCGCCGTGGGTTTCTCGGGCCCCGTGTTCGTCTCGGGCCCTGTGGATTCTGTCTCAGTTTGCCAGATGACTGCCAATTAAATATTCGGCCACTTCTAGAATCTTCTGTATCCCGGAACCATTTATTCCTCTTCATGCTTTCAGTGTCTTCCCTCTACTTTTTGAGGAAAACCTCGCATTTATTCTTGAGCTGTTCTAAATCGTCCGGTTTCATAGTCATCATGAGTTCATCATCAAAGCTCTTTAGTTGTTCCTGGCATGTTTTAATTTCCACCTGCAAAAACTCCATATTGAGAAGCATCAAGTGAAATGCGTATTTGTTCGTAATTTTTATAAATTTAGAGCAAAAATCATCATTGTCAGCAAACAGCGTTGGTCTTATATGTGATCTAAGACCCCGTGGGATCCACCAGACCTGCCTTTGTGTTGTGTGTACCTTGTTTGTCTGTAAGCCTGACTCCTGCCCCGCATCCCCAGTGAGGTTAGGGACTGTCACCATAGGGGGGCCAGTAGGTAGGGACAGGGGCTGCGGGTAATTTTTAGGGACTTCCAGGTACCCGGACCCTAGCCCCCTGACACATGGATTGTGGCCATGTAATGTGAGCAGAATCACTAGAAAAATCTATAATGCTTGGACAGGTCAGCGGCAAAAGAAGACCTGGAGCCAAAAAACACGATGGTTGATACATCAGAGCTGATACTGGCATGGATATCAGACAACTGAAAGACGTAAAGCCGAAAAACATGGCGGGAGCTCGTCTGTAGGGCTGCCGAGGGGCGTGAACGACTACATGGCTAACAACAACATGTTTGTGAAACGAGGGCCTGGATACTGGAAACAGGCAACACCCCATTGGCCAATGCAGAAAGTCCTTCAGCAGTTAAAACAAGTGTGTGGATTACAAGCAGCCGGGCAGTGGAGACTGTGAGAGCTTCTAGAAAGGCTGTCCTCTTCTACCTCCCCGAAATGAAACTATTCTGACCCTGCTGGTTGAAATAAACTGAAGATTGGAGGGAATTGGTTATACTGGAGCCGGTCGGACTTGGAAAGTTGGGCCAAAACACGCTAGTGGCCCAAACATGGCTGTAGTCCAGAATGGATGACTCCCTATACGATGTGTCAATTCAGGATCTGAAGATGTTACTGTAGAACCAGGAGTGGAGTAAAATGGGCTGTTGTGACTTCATTCAGTGTTGAACCAACTAACACCACTGAAGACGTAGGGCTCCTTCAGACGTAGGGCTCCTTCAGACGTAGGGCTCCTTCAGACGAAGGGCTCCTTCAGACGTAGGGCTCCTTCAGACGTAGGGCTCCTTCAGACGTTGGGCTCCTTCAGACGTAGGGCTCCTTCAGACGTAGGGCTCCTTCAGACGTAGGGCTCCTTCAGACGTAGGGCTCCTTCAGATGTAGGGCTCCTTCAGACGTAGGGCTCCTTCAGACGTAGGGCTCCTTCAGACGTAGGGCTCCTTCAGACGAAGGGCTCCTTCAGACGTAGGGCTCCTTCAGACGTAGGGCTCCTTCAGATGTAGGGCTCCTTCAGACGTAGGGCTCCTTCAGACGAAGGGCTCCTTCAGACATAGGGCTCCTTCAGACGTAGGGCTCCTTCAGACGTAGGGCTCCTTCAGACGTAGGGCTCCTTCAGACGTCGGGCTCCTTCAGACGTAGGGCTCCTTCAGACGTAGGGCTCCTTCAGACGTAGGGCTCCTTCAGACGTAGGGCTCCTTCAGACGTAGGGCTCCTTCAGATGTAGGGCTCCTTCAGACGTAGGGCTCCTTCAGACGTAGGGCTCCTTCAGATGTAGGGCTCCTTCAGACGTAGGGCTCCTTCAGACGTAGGGCTCCTTCAGACGTAGGGCTCCTTCAGACGTGGGGCTCCTTCAGACGTAGGGCTCCTTCAGACGAAGGGCTCCTTCAGACATAGGGCTCCTTCAGACGTAGGGCTCCTTCAGACGTAGGGCTCCTTCAGATGTAGGGCTCCTTCAGACGTAGGGCTCCTTCAGACGTAGGGCTCCTTCAGACGTAGGGCTCCTTCAGACGTAGGTCTCCTTCAGACGTAGGGCTCCTTCAGACGTAGGGCTCCTTCTGACGTAGGGCTCCTTCAGACGGCTGTATTTGTGCAGGTAAAATCTGTGTGCGCGATACGCAGAGAAAAGAAGCCATTGATTTGAGCGGGTTCGTTCTAATTAGTGTTTTTGTGCGTGAATCTATACACAGCACGCTCTATTTTGTTGCGCACCAAACTTCCCCATGGTAGACTCGCAATCACACAGGAAAAGAACAGATCTGGAACTCATCATGCTAAATAGGCTTTAATAGCATGGCATGGGGGTGTGCTTCGCCCATGTGAACTGGCCCTACAAGCGCTAGAAGTACAGTAATAACCAAGAGAAACAAGAATGCCTAGATCACGGCACAAGTGCACGGCGCATACACTAACTGGGGAATATCAAACAGCGTTGGCCTGACGTGCCGAAGACTGGGTGTACGGATGCCATCCGGCATGAAATACTGACCAGAGACCCGCTGCCCATACGAGTATCGTCACATTCCCCGTAAGTTGTGGCGTCCCCGGGCCGCCCCAGCAGCGCTTGTCAAGAGGAAGGCCGGAAGCAGCTGTAAACCCATGGCGTGCGTTGTCCGAGGCTCCTGCCCGCTGCCACGGATTGAAGAGTCCCTTTGCCTTGGGAAAAGCAAAGCATGTCTTAACGCATCCAGTGGGAATAGCAGAGAGAGGCAAAGCAAAAACTCTGTCTGCTTTACCAATGAGACTGTATGAGTTCAACCTTTTGCCATTCGGGTGCCCAACGGGACATTTCAGTGGCTCATGGAAAAGGGCCTTGGGGATCTTAACTCCCCTGCCACCTGGATGACATGACTGCGTCCCCCAGCACTGGTAGGGAGCGAAGCTTCAGGCTGCAGAGAAGACTGATGAGAACGCTGGACATGTGACATCTGTTTAATCGAATCCTTAAGCCCCATTGTGTCCAAAGGCGAGTCCTGCCCCCCGGAGATAAAGCAGGACAATAAAGGCCGAGGACTCGCGACGTTAGTGCTCCTTTTTAGATGAGCCGTGTTTTGTGTGAATGAGTGAGTGACGTCACCGATAATTCATCTAGACTGGCAGATACATCGCTGGCTCATTCAAAGGAGAATCAGTCGCCATATAAGTGAATGAGAGGGAATGAAGGAGCGTTTAAACCAAACCATAAGCGAATGAGCCAACGATGCTGGGAGAAACTGAACGATGAGCAAACAGCCAATGATTGTCCGTCGCCGGTCGGCGTTGGCTGCCTTTAGACTGAACGATTATCATTCACTTTCGCTCGTTTGAATGATTTGTTTTGACCGATAATCGCTCTGTCTATAAGCACCTTTAGAGCATTTCTGGCCTAACGGGGCTTTGCTAAAATTGCAGCTTCCCTCTATGAACTATTAAGGGGAAGAACTGGTGGTCCCACGTCTTTTGGGATCGAGCTCAGGAGGAGGCGTTGCAGACCTTAGAAGAAGCCCTGACCACAGCCCCCATAGAAGTGTATGTAGATGTCGGCCAACCCTTACTGCTTTACATGGATGGCACGCTCTGTTGGCTAGAAGCCGTGCGGGTACAAGTCCAAGGCAGGCACAAAAAAGTAACGGCATATGCCAGTCAGTCCCTGGGAGAGTCCCAGTGCAATACCAACAACTGCAGTTTTTATAAACTAGAACTAGTGTTCGTCTGGGCCATGACCAAGAGGTTTGCTGAGATACAAGTCAGGACTCCTAACAACCCACTGGCCAAAACTGGTGGCTCAGCTTGCAAAGTACAACTTCACCGTCCGGAAGAGGTCAAAGACTGGAAATACGAGCATTGATGCCCTATTGCCGGTGACACTAGAGATCCCTGTGGAAGAAGTAGATGAACAATCTGAGGGTGAAGAAACTCCTGACTTTCAATGATTTGCATCCTCTACAGTAGCAGCACAGACCCGTGAGGACGGCCGGCCAACTCGAGCATTGCTGGCAAAGATGAAGGCTGAATGGAGTCAAATTCAAAATGAGTCTCTGGGATTGTCACAAATCAAAGTCTGAGTGGCCCAGAAAGCACTTGGCCAGGAAATATCCCCTGTGTTACACCAGTAGGGGCGCCTGCAAGTAATGCTGTAGTGTCCCAGAACACCATCCTGGTCCCTCCATAATTGTCATACATGTCTGTCTCATGTGGATGCACTGTGCAAAGCTGTCATGTCTGTCTTCTGTATGTGTGTTGCACAGCTGCAGCGTCTGAAGGGTTAACTCCCTTATAATCATCGCCTGTCAGCTCTGCTGCTGAATGTATCTGTCCTCCTGTATCATGGGGTACAAGTGAGGTTATATAAGTGAGGGTCTGAGAACAGGAAGGGGTCGTCTTCTATCTGTGTTAGAGCAGGGTTCCATCTTATCTGCTGTGGGGACTAACACAGAGCCGCATGGGAGCACCTTTAGCTTCCATGTTGGTGAAGATGGAGGAAGAGGAGCGACATCCCGTAACATCTGGAGAGAGGATGTGAGAGGAGCGCGACCCTTCCAAAGAGAGAGCACATTACCCTGGTCCATTAAACCAGGCACCCGTTCACACTGCAGGCATTATTTTTCCTGTGTGGCCGTCCGCCAATAGGATCCCCACACAGAGGTACGGGATGGTGACCCCCACGCGGATGATGTGCGGGGGGCATCTAGGCTAAGCCTTTCTTCAGTAATTGTCTGCTAGAGACTGGATTATCGATCAAAATGTGCTCAAAAGCCGTCTTTTGAGCGATAATCGTTGTGACTGCGCTGACATCCGGCAGTTTTCGTTCCCCCGTCGCTCGTTGTTGCCTGTCAGCGTGCTGACCATCAGCCTCATCAGGGATTCACAGCGGGATACAGCTGATACTATTGTTTCATCCCGCTCCCTGATGACAGGTATGAAGAACACAACGGTCCAGCTGTGTTCTTCATACCGGGCACGGTATAACAGCCGGGCGCTCCATGCAGAAAACATCTGGATGCAGAAGACAAGCTGGGACACCCCGCTTGTCTTCTGCATCCTCCGCTGGCAGCGCACGGGGATCGATCATCTTGCACTGTAAATGACACAACGATGATCGCTCAAAAGTTGCTTGAGCGAAATCTTTTGAGCGATTATCGTTGTGTCTAAATGGGCCTTAAGTGGAGAGACCCCTACCTTCTACCTCCTCCGGAGTATATATAATGTCCAGGACCGCTGACATATAGATAATGTGGACTATAGGGCCGTATTGTTCCTCCCAACCTCTCAGCTTCTGCCTGTAACTGCTGCCCTGAATCTACCTGTAATCACCTGTATGCAAAGTTTATCTAAGTAAAGTTTTACCGGGCCCCAACTGTTCCTGAGGACCCGAAATACGACACACTTGTCCAGTGTGCATTACTTCACCGCATAGAATAACGGTGGGTGGAACAGTGGCGTCACGACGTGATATACATATAGACTTCCATAAGCATTGCCCCTGTGCTACCACTCGGTTACACCATGACAAGGACGAGGCCTCCGGCCATACCCGCTGTAAGTGAGCTGGCAGCAGTGGGGTTCTGTAGTCCGCCCTGGGAACTGTTGCAATAACGTTCTGTATAGATTAGTACAACTTCCTACAGACCGTGAGCACCAAGGCCAGCAGTGATTTCAATCTAGTTAGCGAAGGATGTCACCCGAGAGGCTCATAAGGAAGGAACCACTTTGTGACCAACAAGACATTCCGGTGGCTGCAGATTGTTCCCAGCAAGAGAAACCGAGTCATCTTGTAGATATGAGACCTATTAATGGCTACAAACAGACATGAGGTTACAGCAGCTTTCGGGATATCGCGCCCGTTGTCACGCTAATGAATGAAACTAGTTTGGATGGCACATAATAAGCATACAGATGCAGAGGGGAGCGGGGGCACCCCTCTTGATCTAAATAAGACATAGAATGGTGGGGTTGGAAGGGTCCTCCGGGGTCATCAGGTCCTCCGGGGTCATCGGGTCCGACCCCCTGATCAGTGCAGGATCACTAAATCATCCCAGTCAGATGTCTGTCGAGCCTCTGAAGACTTCCATTGAAGGAGAACTCCCCACCTCCCATGACAACCTGTTCCACTCATTGATCCCCCTCACTGTCTAATATCTAACCTGTGTCTCCTCCCTTTCATCCCATTGCTTCTAGTCCTTCCTTGTGCAGATGAGAATAGGGCTGATCCCTCTGCACTGTGACAGCCCTTCAGATATTTGTAGACCGCTATTAAGTCTCCTCACAGCCTTCTCTTCTGCAAGCTAAACATTCCCAGATCCTTTACCCGTTCCTCATAGGACATGATTTGCAGACCGCTCACCATCTTGGTAACTCTTCTCTGAACTTGCTCCACTTTGTCTTTGTCTATTATAAAGTGGGGTGCCCAGAACTGGACCCAGTATTCCAGATGAGGTCTGACTAAGGAAGAGTAGAGGGGATAATGACCTCACGTGATCTAGACTCTGTGCTTCTCTTAATACATCCCAGAACTGGACCCAGTATTCCAGATGAGGTCTGACTAAGGAAGAGTAGAGGAGATAATGACCTCACGGGATCTAGACTCTGTGCTTCTGCACCACACTGTAGGGTGACTCCGGATACAGGGCATATGTTGAGGTGCGGGGAGGTTAAGATGCTGGCTTGTCACGGTGGCACTTACCATGCTCTCTCCCTGAGGGACGCACATAGCCTCGACCAGGGCAGTGCTGGGCTTCTTCTGGACACCTCTAGTCTATGGATGCCCAATAAACTGGAGAACAGGGATAGTAGTTGTCACATGTGATGCCACCATTCCACTACACATCAGAATGACCTTCGGCAGAGAATAAAGGTGCCACAGACAGATTTAATGTACCTCAGGTCCCTGGGAACGGTCAGGGCCTGGCAAATCCTTATTTAAATAAACTACAATAGTGCAAGGCAGAATAAACAATGCTCTAAGTGCAGACATTAAGACAGACTTGAGTAAGAGTACCTCTACCCGACGGTCCCAGACTTCAGGACGCCAGATGTTTGAATTAAAGATGAGTACCTCTGCACTGGGCCTTGGAAAAAACTCACTCACGGTTTGCACACCCTCGCTCTCCACTTGGGGGCAGTATTATAGTAGTTATATTCTTGTACATAGGGGGCAGTATTATAGTAGTTATATTCTTGTACATAGGAGGCAGTATTATAGTAGTTATATTCTTGTACATAGGGGGCAGTATTATAGTAGTTATATTCTTGTACATAGGGGGCAGTATTATAGTAGTTATATTCCTGTACATAGGAGCAGTATTATAGTAGTTATATTCTTGTGCATAGGGGGCAGTATTATAGTAGTTATATTCTTGTACATAGGGGGCAGTATTATAGTAGTTATATTCTTGTACATAGGAGCAGTATTATAGTAGTTATATTCTTGTACATAGGGGGCAGTATTATAGTAGTTATATTCTTGTACATAGGGGGCAGTATTATAGTAGTTGTATTCTTGTACATAGGAGGCAGTATTATAGTAGTTATATTCTTGTACATAGGGGGCAGTATTATAGTAGTTATATTCTTGTACATAGGGGGCAGTATTATAGTAGTTATATTCCTGTACATAGGAGCAGTATTATAGTAGTTATATTCTTGTGCATAGGGGGCAGTATTATAGTAGTTATATTCTTGTACATAGGGGGCAGTATTATAGTAGTTATATTCTTGTACATAGGGGGCAGTATTATAGTAGTTATATTCTTGTACATAGGAGCAGTATTATAGTAGTTATATTCTTGTACATAGGGGGCAGTATTATAGTAGTTATATTCTTGTACATAGGGGGCAGTATTATAGTAGTTGTATTCTTGTACATAGGAGGCAGTATTATAGTAGTTATATTCTTGTACATAGGGGGCAGTATTATAGTAGTTATATTCTTGTACATAGGGGGCAGTATTATAGTAGTTATATTCCTGTACATAGGAGCAGTATTATAGTAGTTATATTCTTGTGCATAGGGGGCAGTATTATAGTAGTTATATTCTTGTACATAGGGGGCAGTATTATAGTAGTTATATTCTTGTACATAGGAGCAGTATTATAGTAGTTATATTCTTGTACATAGGGGGCAGTATTATAGTAGTTATATTCTTGTACATAGGGGGCAGTATTATAGTAGTTATATTCTTGTACATGGGAGCAGTATTATAGTAGTTGTATTCTTGGACATAGGGGGCAGTATTATAGTAGTTATATTCCTGTACATAGGGGGCAGTATTATAGTAGTTATATTCTTGTACATAGGGGGCAGTATTATAGTAGTTATATTCTTGTACATAGGAACAGTATTATAGTAGTTATATTCTTGTATATAGGGAGCAGTATTATAGTAGTTATATTCTTGTACATAGGAGCAGTATTATAGTAGTTATATTCTTGTACATAGGGGCAGTATTATAGTAGTTATATCCTTGTACATAGGAGGCAGTATTATAGTAGTTATATTCTTGTACATAGGGGGCAGTATTATAGTAGTTATATTCTTGTACATAGGGGACAGTATTATAGTAGTTATATTCTTGTACATAGGGGGCAGTATTATAGTAGTTATATTCTTGTACATAGGGGTAGTATTATAGTAGTTATATTCTTGTACATAGAGGGCAGTATTATAGTAGTTATATTCTTGTACATAGGGGGCAGTATTATAGTAGTTATATTCTTGTACATAGGGTGCAGTATTATAGTAGTTATATTCTTGTACATAGGCGGCAGTATTATAGTAGTTATATTCTTGTACATAGGGTGCAGTATTATAGTAGTTATATTCTTGTACATAGGGGGTAGTATTATAGTAGGTATATTCTTGTACATAGGGGGCAGTATTATAGTAGTTATATTCTTGTACATAGGGAGCAGTATTATAGTAGCTATATTCTTGTACATAGGGGGCAGTATTATAGTAGTTATATTCTTGTACATAGGAGTAGCATTATAGTAGTTATATTCTTGTACATAGGGGGCAGTATTATAGTAGTTATATTCCTGTACATAGGGGGCAGTATTATAGTAGTTATATTCTTGTACATAGAGGGCAGTATTATAGTAGTTATATTCTTGTACATAGGGGGCAGTATTATAGTAGTTATATTCTTGTACATAGGGGGCAGTATTATAGTAGTTATATTCTTGTACATAGAGGGCAGTATTATAGTAGTCATATTCTTGTACATAGGAGCAGTATTATAGTAGTTATATTCTTGTACATAGAGGGCAGTATTATAGTAGTTATATTCTTGTACATAGGGGGCAGTATTATAGTAGTTATATTCTTGTACAAAGGGGGCATTATTATAGTAATTATATTCTTGTACATAGGAGGCAGTATTATAGTAGTTATATTCTTATACATAGGGGCCAGTATTATAGTAGTTATATTCTTGTACATAGGAGGCAGTATTATAGTAGTTATATTCTTGTACATAGGCTGCAGTATTATAGTAGTTATATTCTTGTACATAGGGGGTAGTATTATAGTAGTTATATTCTTGTACATAGTAGCAGTATTATAGTAGTTATATTCTTGTACATTGGGGGCAGTATTATAGTAGTTATATTCTTGTACATAGGGAGCAGTATTATAGTAGTTATATTCTTGTACATAGGGGGCAGTATTATAGTAGTTATATTCTTGTACATAGTAGCAGTATTATAGTAGTTATATTCTTGTACATAGGGAGCAGTATTATAGTAGTTATATTCTTGTACATAGTAGCAGTATTATAGTAGTTATATTCTTGTACATTGGGGGCAGTATTATAGTAGTTATATTCTTGTACATAGGGAGCAGTATTATAGTAGTTATATTCTTGTACATAGGGGCAGTATTATAGTAGTTATATTCTTGTACATTAGGGGGCAGTATTATAGTAGTTATATTCTTGTACATTGGGGGCAGTATTATAGTAGTTATATTCTTGCACATAGGGGCAGTATTATAGTAGTTATATTCTTGTACATTAGGGGGCAGTATTATAGTAGTTATATTCTTGTACATAGGAGGCAGTATTATAGTAGTTATATCCTTGTACATAGGGGGCAGTATTATAGTAGTTATATTCTTGTACATAGGGGCAGTATTATAGTAGTTATATTCTTGTACATTGGGGGCAGTATTATAGTAGTTATATTCTTATACATAGGGGCCAGTATTATAGTAGTTATATTCTTGTACATAGGAGGCAGTATTATAGTAGTTATATTCTTGTACATAGGCTGCAGTATTATAGTAGTTATATTCTTGTACATAGGGGGTAGTATTATAGTAGTTATATTCTTGTACATAGTAGCAGTATTATAGTAGTTATATTCTTGTACATAGGGAGCAGTATTATAGTAGTTATATTCTTGTACATAGTAGCAGTATTATAGTAGTTATATTCTTGTACATTGGGGGCAGTATTATAGTAGTTATATTCTTGTACATAGGGAGCAGTATTATAGTAGTTATATTCTTGTGCATAGGGGCAGTATTATAGTAGTTATATTCTTGTACATTAGGGGGCAGTATTATAGTAGTTATATTCTTGTACATTGGGGGCAGTATTATAGTAGTTATATTCTTGCACATAGGGGCAGTATTATAGTAGTTATATTCTTGTACATTAGGGGGCAGTATTATAGTAGTTATATTCTTGTACATAGGAGGCAGTATTATAGTAGTTATATTCTTGTACATAGGGGGCAGTATTATAGTAGTTATATTCTTGTACATAGGAGCAGTATTATAGTAGTTATATTCTTGTACATAGGGGGCAGTATTATAGTAGTTATATTCTTGTACATAGGGGGCAGTATTATAGTAGTTATGTTCTTGTACATAGGGGGCAGTATTATAGTAGTTATATTCTTGTACATGGGGAGCAGTATTATAGTAGTTATATTCTTGTACATAGAGGGCAGTATTATAGTAGTTATATTCTTGTACATAGGGGGCAGTATTATAGTAGTTATATTCTTGTACATAGGATGCAGTATTATAGTAGTTATATTCTTGTACATAGAGGGCAGTATTATAGTAGTTATATTCTTGTACATGGGAGCAGTATTATAGTAGTTATATTCTTGTACATAGGGGGCAGTATTATAGTAGTTATATTCTTGTACATAGGAGGCAGTATTATAGTAGTTATATTCTTCTACATAGGGGGCAGTATTATAGTAGTTATATTCTTGTACATAGGGGCAGTATTATAGTAGTTATATTCTTGTACATAGGGGCAGTATTATAGCAGTTATATTCTTGTACATAGGGAGCAGTATTATAGTAGTTATATTCTTGTACATAGGGGGCAGTATTATAGTAGTTATATTCTTGTACACAGGAGGCAGTATTATAGTAGTTATATTCTTGTACATAGGGGGCAGTATTATAGTAGTTATATTCTTGTACATAGGGGGCAGTATTATAGTAGTTATATTTTTGTACATAGGGGCAGTATTATAGTAGTTATATTCTTGTACATAGGAGGCAGTATTATAGTAGTTATATTCTTGTACATAGGAGGCAGTATTATAGTAGTTATATTCTTGTACATAGGGGGCAGTATTATAGTAGTTATATTCTTGTACATAGGAGGCAGTATTATAGTAGTTATATTCTTGTACATAGGAGGCAGTATTACAGTAGTTATATTCTTGTACATAGGGGGCAGTATTATAGTAGTTATATTCTTGTACATAGGAGGCAGTATTATAGTAGTTATATTCTTGTACATAGGGGGCAGTATTATAGTAGTTATATTCTTGTACATAGGGGGCAGTATTATAGTAGATATATTCTTGTACATAGGGGGCAGTATTATAGTAGTTATATTCTTGTACATAGGAGCAGTATTATAGTAGTTATATTCTTGTACATAGAGGGCAGTATTATAGTAGTTATATCCTTGTACATAGGGGGCAGTATTATAGTAGTTATATTCTTGTACATAGGAGCGGTATTCATATTAATGGTTCACACTGTATTTGAATAGCTAAGATTTTCTAATTTTCTGTTTTTTCAAGCATATGGCCGTTTGGTCTTGAAAAGTGTCAAGCAATTGTGTGAGTGAATGCGTTCTGAGAACGGTTATCACTTTCTTCTTCCACTCCTTCTGGCTTCCCACTGTGGGATCATCCATTAAATAAAGTCTCAGTACAACAACCCTACTTTGAGCTTGTAGCTGGCATGTCCACCAGTTGGTTGCTGCAGAGTCGGCTTGTTTATCTCATGTTGAGCAGCTGCTTTCGGCAGGGGATGACTATATTCTGGCTAGACATTTTCCCTTTGGCTGAGGAGAAGCTAGATATACATTACTGCCTGGTTGAGCGGGGTCTTCCTGTTCTGTCCTAGATTGGGGTCCTGAGCGGGGGTCACCCTTAATAGGGTATATTTAGACTACCAGACTGATGGACCGGTCCACCACGATCCGGCCCATGCTGCCCACTGTTCTGCCTCCTATTGGTGATCATTGGAATAAGAAAAGCAAACACATCAGAAGTTTTATCATTAACCTTTTTTGCAAATGGAATCAAACTAACAGCAAAATGAAAAATAAATAATGTAAAAGACCTCCAAAAATATTTGCAGAAGTATTTGTCAATCACAATGGTGGACCCATCGCCTCCATGTAGACAGAAATACATGAAACAGGTCAACATCTGGGATCAACTTGTGGAATGGACATATAATGCACCCGGAAAGTCCTCACCCCCTCTGACATGTTGTTCTAATGTGTCCCCCTCATTCTGCACTCAGTACCCCATAAGGACAAAGTGACAGCAGACCCCCAGAAACCTAGGGACAGATTTTGAAAATGAAAAACTACCATTTTTCAATGATCCAAGTATAAAACATTTCTGCTGCCCTGAACGTTCCTGAGAACCCAGCGGCCCCCATAATACTTATATGGAAGAGCAACCAGGACTCTTCCTAGAACCGCTGACCCACCAATCTAAGGGGAGAAGGGTCTTGTGAAAGAGGAGACCAAGAACCCAGCGGCCCCCATAATACTTATATGGAAGAACAACCAGGACTCTTCCTAGAACCGCTGACCCACCAATCTAAGGAGAGAAGGGTCTTGTGAAAGAGGAGACCAAGAACCCAGCGGCCCCCATAATACTTATATGGAAGAACAACCAGGACTCTTCCTAGAACCGCTAACCCACCAATCTAAGGAGAGAAGGGTCTTGTGAGAGAGGAGACCAAGTGTTCTGTCTGGAGAAAACCAGTAGGCGGAACAACTCTGTGAATGTCCTTGATGGCCCGGCCAAAGCTCTGAACCCAATGGGGCATCTCTAGGGAGACCTAACAATGGCTGTCCGCAGACGGCCCCCATCCAACCGGGCAGGAAACCTCCAAACCCAGGGGGGCCAATCTTGTGGCATCATCCACAAGACGACTAGACGACGGAATCACTGCCAAAGGGGCTCCGTCTAATGCCGATTACAGGGTGTGAATACTTATGTCGCTGCGGAATGGGGGGGTTTTCATTAAAAAAAAAAATGTACAAAGATTTCCTGGCTTTTGCTGTCACTTTGTTATTATGGGGTGCTGAGTGCAGAATGAGGGGGTCACAGCATAACATGTAGGACCGTGCGGACATTCTGGGCGCAGTGTATAATGTATGCGCTCTCACTGTAATTTAGGCCGCCTGCACACGGCAGAGCAGGATTCTACATGTGTGAGCCCGCAGTGGAATCCGGCCCTGGCAGCAGCAGCGGCGTACCTGTCTTTCCTTCTCTTCAGCTGTACTGCGGATGGTCCGCTCGGCTCGACCGTTGGAAATGCGCAATACAGATTTTTTTTTTTAAATCCTGCCTTTTCCGCATCATTGCCTAGCGATAATGCGGAATCCGCAACCTTTCTGCAATGTCCATTGCGGACGGGCCGTGGGTCGGAGTTCAATGGAAGGCGTCCGCGCAGACTCCGCTCAAAAATTGAGCATGCTGTGATTTTTCCTTCGTGAGCGGAAACAATTGTTTTCTGCTCGTGTACAGGAGAAATCTAGTTCCCATAGCATGCTGTGGGCGGTATGTGCCGCGGTACCTGGAGGCGGACGCCCGCTGCGGATTCTGCAATGCAAATTTGCCTGTGTGCAGGCGGCAACCGGGACTGTTGGGTCAGAATTCTAGTATAAAACATATGACAAGTCCTCGGCAGGTAGGTGGTCAGTGGGCAGGTTTACTGGCGCTTCCGTTGGGCAGGTGTAAGCTGTATTCATTGATCATGACAGTCGCGTTCTTCAACATCTCGTAGAACATGGAGAGCGTTTGCTGATAAAGGTCCCGATTTAGAACAAAAGACCGGAAAAGGTTAACAGGTTCTGCTACTCGAAAGTGTTGAGGAAGATTCACGGTGTCCGGCAGTTTCCAGTTTCCAACCATGAAGTGGAGGAGCTTCTTCTCCAGGAGACTTTTCTCCAAGCTCCTGAACATGTCTCGTAATCGCTCTTCCAGCATGACGTTGGCCCAACCTGAGCAGGGTTGACTAAGAAGAAGATGCATAAGGACTGTCTTTAGATGGTAGGTGGTGAGACCACTCGGTCCCGTTATGTGACACTGCTTGGAGCGGAGAAAAGTCATTATCTGCAGGCAACTGAGGTGGCAGGAATTGTCGGGAAGCTTTTTAGCAAAGTCCTTGAGGAAGCTTCTCTCGTAGACCGCGAAGGACAACATCCACTGGATACTGGAAGAGACTTCACGTGGCATGCTGGGAAAGTGGGAAATAAAATAAAGGTTTGTGTCCTCATACCGGACCACCGGGGTCACGTTGAGGCTGATGACTTTTCCAGACTTGAATTTGACTCTCAGAGCTCCAGGCGAGTCCAGGTTGCTGAAGGTGACCTCAAACTCATATTTGTGGGAGATTTTGCTCCATGCTTTAGTCACGGTGGTCTGGAACCACTTCATCACCTGGTCAACGTCCAAGTAGTTGGAGTTTTTACAACACAGCAAATTTATCTCCTCGTTCACTTTCTTATCATTGGTCGTCAGATTGTGAAGGAGACACAACATATCTTCTCCAAGTCTCTTCTTGTCACATACACAGCCAGAAGGATTGTCGTCTCGGCCGCAGACAAGAATTGTTCCAAAACTCTGTCTGTCTGGTCTGATGGATGGATCAGAGACCCAGGGCTGGCACCGGAAGTGGTACGGTTCTGGAGGAGCGAAGGGTACCAGGAGGTCACAGATCAAGGGCTTGTTCACTCTCCAGTTTTCGTACATACTCCCAACGCAGATGCTGTCCTCAACTTCCATGTCGGTATCACGATTGCAGACACTTCTTAACGCCTCTAGCAGGTCATCTGCAAAGCCTTCCACAAACTCCCTGCTTCTCACTGCATCGTGGGTGGTGGCTCGGATGTATTGGTCATGGAAGATGGTCAGCATCGGCTTGTTGGGCAGAGTCACACCGTGACAGTGATTCCCGATGAACACCAGATCCTCCTCCTCCTTGCTTTGCTCATGGGAGTTGTCCTTAAAGTCTTGTCGCCATACCTCAATCATCAGAAATATGACCATAGACACAGTGCTCCACAGGTCCCACGGCGCTCCACCCTCGGGCTCCTCGCTCTCCGTCTTGGCGTCTCCTGCTGGTTCCTGCTCACGAAATAAAAGTTCTTCGAGTTCCAGCTGCTGTTTTTTTAGGATTTCTTCTCTCTCCCGTAATTTCTGCACAATAAGGTCGTCATTAGCCGGGACGGAGGTGTCATTATTTGGGAAGAGGAGCGGATGGTTGATAATCGCGGTCACCACCACCAGGCACACCTTAAATATCCCAGAGTGCATTGTGCTCCTAAGGAGAAAGAGAAGAAAAGGATGTTATAAGGAAGGTCGAAAATCAGGAACACAAAAAATGCTGCTCAATCCAGTCCTGCACCCCAAATGTCAGCGTGTCATTATCCCGTCCCCCAAGGATCAGCGTGTCATTATCCCGTCCCCCAAGGATCAGCCTGTCATTATCCTGTTCCCCAAGTGTCAGCGTGTCATTATCCCATCCCCCAAGTGTCAGCGTGTCATTATCCCGTCCCCCAAGTGTCAGCGTGTCATTATCCCGTCCCCCAACAGTCAGCGTGTCATTATCCCGTCCCCCAAGTGTCAGCCTGTCATTATCCTGTCCCCCAAGTATCAGCGTGTCATTATCCCGTCCCCCAAGAGTCAGCGTGTCATTATCCCGTCCCCCAAGTGTCAGCGTGTCATTATCCCGTCCCCCAAGTATCAGCGTGTCATTATCCCGTCCCCCAAGTATCAGCGTGTCATTATCCCGTCCCCCAAGTGTCAGCGTGTCATTATCCCGTCCCCCAAGTATCAGCGTGTCATTATCCCGTCCCCCAAGTGTCAGCGTGTCATTATCCCGTCCCCCAAATGTCAGCGTGTCATTATCCCATCCCCCCAAATGTCAGCGTGTCATTATCCCGTCCCCCAAGTGTCAGTGTGTCATTATCCCGTCCCCCAAGTGTCAGCGTGTCATTATCCTGTCCCCTAAGTATCAGCCTGTCATTATCCCGTCCCCCAAATGTCAGCGTGTCATTATCCCGTCCCCCAAGTGTCAGCGTGTCATTATCCCGTCCCCCAAGTGTCAGCGTGTCATTATCCCGTCCCCCAAGTGTCAGCGTGTCATTATCCCGTCCCCCAAGTGTCAGCGTGTCATTATCCTGTCCCCCAAGTGTCAGCGTGTCATTATCCCGTCCCCCAAGTGTCAGCGTGTCATTATCCCGTCCCCCAAGTGTCAGCGTGTCATTATCCCGTCCCCCAAGTATCAGAGTGTCATTATCCTGTCCCCCAAGTGTCAGCGTGTCATTATCCCGTCCCCCAAGTGTCAGCGTGTCATTATCCCGTCCCCCAAGTGTCAGCGTGTCATTATCCCGTCCCCCAAGTGTCAGCGTGTCATTATCCCGTCCCCCAAGTGTCAGCGTGTCATTATCCCGTCCCCCAAGTGTCAGCGTGTCATTATTCCGTCCCCCAAGTGTCAGCGTGTCATTATCCCATCCCCCCAAGTGTCAGCGTGTCATTAACCCGTCCTCCAAGTGTCAGCGTGTCATTATCCTGTCCCCCAAGTGTCAGCGTGTCATTATCCCGTCCCCCAAGTGTCAGCGTGTCATTATCCCGTCCCCCAAGTGTCAGGGTGTCATTATCCCGCCCCCCCAAGTGTCAGCGTGTCATTATCCCGTCCCCCAAGTATCAGCGTGTCATTATCCCGTCCCCCAAGTGTCAGCGTGTCATTATCCCGTCCCCCAAGTGTCAGGGTGTCATTATCCCGTCCCCCAAGTGTCAGGGTGTCATTATCCCGTCCCCCCAGTGTCAGCGTGTCATTATCCTGTCCCCCAAGTGTCGGAGTGTCATTATCCCGTCCCCCAAGTGTCAGCGTGTCATTATTCCGTCCCCCAAGTGTCAGCGTGTCATTATCCCATCCCCCAAGTATCAGCGTGTCATTATCCCGTCCCCCAAGTATCAGGGAGTCATTATCCCGTCCCCCAAGTGTCAGCGTGTCATTATCCCGTCCCCCAAGTGTCAGCGTGTCATTATCCCGTCCCCCAAGTGTCAGTGTGTCATTATCCCGTCCCCCAAGTGTCAGCGTGTCATTATCCTGTCCCCCAAGTGTCAGCCTGTCATTATCCCGTCCCCCAAGTGTCAGCGTGTCATTATCCTGTCCCCCAAGTGTCAGCGTGTCATTATCCTGTCCCCCAAGTGTCAGCGTGTCATTATCCCGTCCCCCAAGTGTCAGCGTGTCATTATCCCATCCCCCAAGTGTCAGCGTGTCATTATCCCATCCCCCAAGTGTCAGCGTGTCATTATCCCGTCCCCCAAGTGTCAGCGTGTCATTATCCCGCCCCCCAAGTGTCAGCGTGTCATTATCCTGTCCCCCAAGTATCAGCGTGTCATTATCCCGTCCCCCAAGTGTCAGCGTGTCATTATCCCGTCCCCCAAGTGTCAGCGTGTCATTATCCTGTCCCCCAAGTGTCAGCGTGTCATTATCCTGTCCCCCAAGTGTCAGCGTGTCATTATCCCGTCCCCCAAGTGTCAGCGTGTCATTATCCCGTCCCCCCAGTGTCAGCGTGTCATTATCCCGTCCCCCAAGTATCAGCGTATCATTATCCCGTCCCCCAAGTGTCAGTGTGTCATTATCCCGTCCCCCAAGTGTCAGCGTGTCATTATCCTTTCCCCCAAGTATCAGCGTGTCATTATCCCGTCCCCCCAAGTGTCAGTGTGTCATTATCCTGTCCCCCAAGTGTCAGCATGTCATTATCCCGTCCCCCAAGTGTCAGCGTGTCATTATCCCGTCCCCCAAGTGTCAGCGTGTCATTATCCCGTCCCCCAAGTATCAGCGTGTCATTATCCCGTCCCCCAAGTGTCAGCGTGTCATTATCCCGTCCCCCAAGTGTCAGCGTGTCATTATCCCGTCCCCCAAGTGTCAGCGTGTCATTATCCCGTCCCCCAAGTGTCAGCGTGTCATTATCCTGTCCCCCAAGTGTCAGCCTGTCATTATCCCGTCCCCCAAGTGTCAGCGTGTCATTATCCCGTCCCCCAAGTGTCAGCGTGTCATTATCCCGTCCCCCAAGTGTCAGCGTGTCATTATCCCATCCCCCAAGTGTCAGCGTGTCATTATCCCGTCCCCCAAGTATCAGCGTGTCATTATCCCGTCCCCCAAGTGTCAGGGTGTCATTATCCCGTCCCCCAAGTGTCAGGGTGTCATTATCCCGTCCCCCCAGTATCAGCGTGTCATTATCCCGTCCCCCAAGTATCAGCATGTCATTATCCCGTCCCCCAAGTGTCGGCGTGTCATTATCCCGTCCCCCAAGTGTCAGCGTGTCATTTTCCCGTCCCCCAAGTATCAGCGTGTCATTATCCCGTCCCCCAAGTGTCAGCGTGTCATTATCCCGTCCCCCAAGTATCAGCGTGTCATTATCCCGTCCCCCAAGTATCAGCGTGTCATTATCCCGTCCCCCAAGTGTCAGCGTGTCATTATCCCGTCCCCCAAGTATCAGCGTGTCATTATCCCGTCCCCCAAGTGTCAGCGTGTCATTATCCCGTCCCCCAAATGTCAGCGTGTCATTATCCCATCCCCCCAAATGTCAGCGTGTCATTATCCCGTCCCCCAAGTGTCAGTGTGTCATTATCCCGTCCCCCAAGTGTCAGCGTGTCATTATCCTGTCCCCTAAGTATCAGCCTGTCATTATCCCGTCCCCCAAATGTCAGCGTGTCATTATCCCGTCCCCCAAGTGTCAGCGTGTCATTATCCCGTCCCCCAAGTGTCAGCGTGTCATTATCCCGTCCCCCAAGTGTCAGCGTGTCATTATCCCGTCCCCCAAGTGTCAGCGTGTCATTATCCCGTCCCCCAAGTGTCAGCGTGTCATTATCCTGTCCCCCAAGTGTCAGCGTGTCATTATCCCGTCCCCCAAGTGTCAGCGTGTCATTATCCCGTCCCCCAAGTGTCAGCGTGTCATTATCCCATCCCCCAAGTATCAGAGTGTCATTATCCTGTCCCCCAAGTGTCAGCGTGTCATTATCCCGTCCCCCAAGTGTCAGCGTGTCATTATCCCGTCCCCCAAGTGTCAGCGTGTCATTATCCCGTCCCCCAAGTGTCAGCGTGTCATTATCCCGTCCCCCAAGTGTCAGCGTGTCATTATCCCGTCCCCCAAGTGTCAGCGTGTCATTATTCCGTCCCCCAAGTGTCAGCGTGTCATTATCCCATCCCCCCAAGTGTCAGCGTGTCATTAACCCGTCCTCCAAGTGTCAGCGTGTCATTATCCTGTCCCCCAAGTGTCAGCGTGTCATTATCCCGTCCCCCAAGTGTCAGCGTGTCATTATCCCGTCCCCCAAGTGTCAGGGTGTCATTATCCCGCCCCCCCAAGTGTCAGCGTGTCATTATCCCGTCCCCCAAGTATCAGCGTGTCATTATCCCGTCCCCCAAGTGTCAGCGTGTCATTATCCCGTCCCCCAAGTGTCAGGGTGTCATTATCCCGTCCCCCAAGTGTCAGGGTGTCATTATCCCGTCCCCCCAGTGTCAGCGTGTCATTATCCTGTCCCCCAAGTGTCGGAGTGTCATTATCCCGTCCCCCAAGTGTCAGCGTGTCATTATTCCGTCCCCCAAGTGTCAGCGTGTCATTATCCCGTCCCCCAAGTGTCAGCGTGTCATTATCCCGTCCCCCAAGTGTCAGGGTGTCATTATCCCGTCCCCCAAGTGTCAGGGTGTCATTATCCCGTCCCCCCAGTGTCAGCGTGTCATTATCCTGTCCCCCAAGTGTCAGCGTGTCATTATTCCGTCCCCCAAGTGTCAGCGTGTCATTATCCCGTCCCCCAAGTGTCAGCGTGTCATTATCCCATCCCCCAAGTATCAGCGTGTCATTATCCCGTCCCCCAAGTATCAGGGAGTCATTATCCCGTCCCCCAAGTGTCAGCGTGTCATTATCCCGTCCCCCAAGTGTCAGCGTGTCATTATCCCGTCCCCCAAGTGTCAGTGTGTCATTATCCCGTCCCCCAAGTGTCAGCGTGTCATTATCCTGTCCCCCAAGTGTCAGCCTGTCATTATCCCGTCCCCCAAGTGTCAGCGTGTCATTATCCTGTCCCCCAAGTGTCAGCGTGTCATTATCCTGTCCCCCAAGTGTCAGCGTGTCATTATCCCGTCCCCCAAGTGTCAGCGTGTCATTATCCCATCCCCCAAGTGTCAGCGTGTCATTATCCCATCCCCCAAGTGTCAGCGTGTCATTATCCCGTCCCCCAAGTGTCAGCGTGTCATTATCCCGCCCCCCAAGTGTCAGCGTGTCATTATCCTGTCCCCCAAGTATCAGCGTGTCATTATCCCGTCCCCCAAGTGTCAGCGTGTCATTATCCCGTCCCCCAAGTGTCAGCGTGTCATTATCCTGTCCCCCAAGTGTCAGCGTGTCATTATCCTGTCCCCCAAGTGTCAGCGTGTCATTATCCCGTCCCCCAAGTGTCAGCGTGTCATTATCCCATCCCCCAAGTGTCAGCGTGTCATTATCCCGTCCCCCCAGTGTCAGCGTGTCATTATCCCGTCCCCCAAGTATCAGCGTATCATTATCCCGTCCCCCAAGTGTCAGTGTGTCATTATCCCGTCCCCCAAGTGTCAGCGTGTCATTATCCTTTCCCCCAAGTATCAGCGTGTCATTATCCCGTCCCCCCAAGTGTCAGTGTGTCATTATCCTGTCCCCCAAGTGTCAGCATGTCATTATCCCGTCCCCCAAGTGTCAGCGTGTCATTATCCCGTCCCCCAAGTGTCAGCGTGTCATTATCCCGTCCCCCAAGTATCAGCGTGTCATTATCCCGTCCCCCAAGTGTCAGCGTGTCATTATCCCGTCCCCCAAGTGTCAGCGTGTCATTATCCCGTCCCCCAAGTGTCAGCGTGTCATTATCCCGTCCCCCAAGTGTCAGCGTGTCATTATCCCGTCCCCCAAGTGTCAGCGTGTCATTATCCTGTCCCCCAAGTGTCAGCCTGTCATTATCCCGTCCCCCAAGTGTCAGCGTGTCATTATCCCGTCCCCCAAGTGTCAGCGTGTCATTATCCTGTCCCCCAAGTGTCAGCCTGTCATTATCCCGTCCCCCAAGTGTCAGCGTGTCATTATCCTGTCCCCCAAGTGTCAGCGTGTCATTATCCTGTCCCCCAAGTGTCAGCGTGTCATTATCCCGTCCCCCAAGTGTCAGCGTGTCATTATCCCATCCCCCAAGTGTCAGCGTGTCATTATCCCGTCCCCCAAGTGTCAGCGTGTCATTATCCTGTCCCCCAAGTGTCAGCGTGTCATTATCCCGTCCCCCAAGTGTCAGCGTGTCATTATCCCATCCCCCAAGTGTCAGCGTGTCATTATCCCGTCCCCCAAGTGTCAGCGTGTCATTATCCCATCCCCCAAGTGTCAGCGTGTCATTATCCCGTCCCCCCAGTGTCAGCGTGTCATTATCCCGTCCCCCAAGTATCAGCGTATCATTATCCCGTCCCCCAAGTGTCAGTGTGTCATTATCCCGTCCCCAAGTGTCAGCGTGTCATTATCCTTTCCCCCAAGTATCAGCGTGTCATTATCCCGTCCCCCCAAGTGTCAGTGTGTCATTATCCTGTCCCCCAAGTGTCAGCATGTCATTATCCCGTCCCCCAAGTGTCAGCGTGTCATTATCCCGTCCCCCAAGTGTCAGCGTGTCATTATCCCGTCCCCCAAGTGTCAGCGTGTCATTATCCCGTCCCCCAAGTATCAGCGTGTCATTATCCCGTCCCCCAAGTGTCAGGGTGTCATTATCCCGTCCCCCAAGTGTCAGGGTGTCATTATCCCGTCCCCCCAGTATCAGCGTGTCATTATCCCGTCCCCCAAGTATCGGCATGTCATTATCCCGTCCCCCAAGTGTCGGCGTGTCATTATCCCGTCCCCCAAGTGTCAGCGTGTCATTTTCCCGTCCCCCCAAGTGTCAGCGTGTCATTAACCCGTCCTCCAAGTGTCAGCGTGTCATTATCCTGTCCCCCAAGTGTCAGCGTGTCATTATCCCGTCCCCCAAGTGTCAGCGTGTCATTATCCCGTCCCCCAAGTGTCAGGGTGTCATTATCCCGCCCCCCCAAGTGTCAGCGTGTCATTATCCCGTCCCCCAAGTATCAGCGTGTCATTATCCCGTCCCCCAAGTGTCAGCGTGTCATTATCCCGTCCCCCAAGTGTCAGGGTGTCATTATCCCGTCCCCCAAGTGTCAGGGTGTCATTATCCCGTCCCCCCAGTGTCAGCGTGTCATTATCCTGTCCCCCAAGTGTCGGAGTGTCATTATCCCGTCCCCCAAGTGTCAGCGTGTCATTATTCCGTCCCCCAAGTGTCAGCGTGTCATTATCCCATCCCCCAAGTATCAGCGTGTCATTATCCCGTCCCCCAAGTATCAGGGAGTCATTATCCCGTCCCCCAAGTGTCAGCGTGTCATTATCCCGTCCCCCAAGTGTCAGCGTGTCATTATCCCGTCCCCCAAGTGTCAGTGTGTCATTATCCCGTCCCCCAAGTGTCAGCGTGTCATTATCCTGTCCCCCAAGTGTCAGCCTGTCATTATCCCGTCCCCCAAGTGTCAGCGTGTCATTATCCTGTCCCCCAAGTGTCAGCGTGTCATTATCCTGTCCCCCAAGTATCAGCGTGTCATTATCCCGTCCCCCAAGTGTCAGCGTGTCATTATCCCGTCCCCCAAGTGTCAGCGTGTCATTATCCCGTCCCCCAAGTGTCAGCGTGTCATTATCCCGTCCCCCAAGTGTCAGCGTGTCATTATCCTGTCCCCCAAGTGTCAGCCTGTCATTATCCCGTCCCCCAAGTGTCAGCGTGTCATTATCCCGTCCCCCAAGTGTCAGCGTGTCATTATCCTGTCCCCCAAGTGTCAGCCTGTCATTATCCCGTCCCCCAAGTGTCAGCGTGTCATTATCCTGTCCCCCAAGTGTCAGCGTGTCATTATCCTGTCCCCCAAGTGTCAGCGTGTCATTATCCCGTCCCCCAAGTGTCAGCGTGTCATTATCCCATCCCCCAAGTGTCAGCGTGTCATTATCCCGTCCCCCAAGTGTCAGCGTGTCATTATCCTGTCCCCCAAGTGTCAGCGTGTCATTATCCCGTCCCCCAAGTGTCAGCGTGTCATTATCCCATCCCCCAAGTGTCAGCGTGTCATTATCCCGTCCCCCAAGTGTCAGCGTGTCATTATCCCATCCCCCAAGTGTCAGCGTGTCATTATCCCGTCCCCCCAGTGTCAGCGTGTCATTATCCCGTCCCCCAAGTATCAGCGTATCATTATCCCGTCCCCCAAGTGTCAGTGTGTCATTATCCCGTCCCCAAGTGTCAGCGTGTCATTATCCTTTCCCCCAAGTATCAGCGTGTCATTATCCCGTCCCCCCAAGTGTCAGTGTGTCATTATCCTGTCCCCCAAGTGTCAGCATGTCATTATCCCGTCCCCCAAGTGTCAGCGTGTCATTATCCCGTCCCCCAAGTGTCAGCGTGTCATTATCCCGTCCCCCAAGTGTCAGCGTGTCATTATCCCATCCCCCAAGTGTCAGCGTGTCATTATCCCGTCCCCCAAGTATCAGCGTGTCATTATCCCGTCCCCCAAGTGTCAGGGTGTCATTATCCCGTCCCCCAAGTGTCAGGGTGTCATTATCCCGTCCCCCCAGTATCAGCGTGTCATTATCCCGTCCCCCAAGTATCGGCGTGTCATTATCCCGTCCCCCAAGTGTCAGCGTGTCATTTTCCCGTCCCCCAAGTGTCGGAGTGTCATTATCCCGTCCCCCAAGTGTCAGCGTGTGATTATTCCGTCCCCCAAGTGTCAGCGTGTCATTATCCCATCCCCCAAGTATCAGCGTGTCATTATCCCGTCCCCCAAGTATCAGGGAGTCATTATCCCGTCCCCCAAGTATCAGGGAGTCATTATCCCGTCCCCCAAGTGTCAGCGTGTCATTATCCCGTCCCCCAAGTGTCAGCGTGTCATTATCCCATCCCCCAAGTGTCAGCGTGTCATTATGGGGACACGCACGCGCTCGCGGCAGAGGGGGGGGGGGGCGTCTCCTCAGCTCTTTCCAACAGTTTTTGTTACGGATGACGACGAGGGACAAATGTTCACAAATATTCCGATCGCTCGCCAACCTTGAAGAGTCGCGGCGGTCTGCACAATGCGGTCGTAGGTTGTCAAGTCTATTTGTTCGTAAGCCAGAAGGTGGTGCAGAACCTGACGCCAACCTCCATGTTGGCACCGCAGGGTGTCCTATGCATCGTCTCCGCTGTCTGGAATGAGCGCGGCGTGCGCGGATCTCGGGAAGGTCATGAATCGTGCGGTCGGCTCAGTGAACAGGCAGCGTTTCTGCGCCCCGACTGCGGACGCCCCGCTGCGCTCCCGCTCTGCTGCAAGGCTCATTGATGTGGGATCTGCGGCGACACTTTGTTCCGCGGCGCGGGGTCTTCTGCTGTCTCTGCGATTTGTCAATTCCGCTCCTCGTTTTCGCTCATCCAAGATGGCCGCCACAATCACCTAAGTAATGTACACTGTGTGCTGCTCTCTGATTGGCTGGGGCTGACCACACAAGCAGCCAATCAGAAAGCAGGTGTTCGTCTGAGGGCCCATTCGCATGGGCATATACAGTGCATTCACGTAAAGACGCGGCGTATTTGCCCGTGCAGCAGGCGCATTGTGTCGCTGCACAAAAATGCGATAAATGTGTTTTGCGTATTTTGCACACGCCCAAAGCCCCGCGGCGAGGAGGGGGGGGCTGAAGACTGCAGACTGGAGGGACAATGGCGCCAAAGACCATTAGCTGGCAATGAGGGCGCTCTACAGAGTCTGCCACGAAGCATCCCGCTCTCTACTAGCTCCGCGGGACCCTCGGTCAACCCCCCGGCCCACCGCTCAGCTTTATGTGGACAGACGCTTGCTGTCAGTGAACGGGCACATCCCAGACATGGCACAGCTGCCACGCGTCCGTGCGATACAACCAACCAGCTGCCTGAGTCGTCAGCGTTCAGATTCACAGCCAGCAAGCAGAGATCCTGCAAAGGGGGAAGAACTGAGCCGAAAAGTATCCGCTGAGCGCAGATCACATGACTCGCGCAATCGAGAATTACGCTGCAGCAAAGTCTTCCTACTGACTCATTATATTGCACCACCAGGAGATAGCGGAGGGTCTAAAAGGCGCGAAGCAGAAAACGTCACGCACCGCGTGTAACTCTGACGCAAGAAGGCGAGGGCCGCATGGCGCCTGAGCGTAAGGCATCTCACGAAGCGAAGGGCCGCGGTATACACCTACGGGGGAGGGGCTTCAGCTGCAGCTCGCTCGTCCGGCAGGTTGGGATTTCCTGTGATCGTCCGTTCACGGTAATTTGCCAACCACAAGATGCGGCGATCACTCCCGCGGCCTGCGATGACGGTTCTGCCATCTTGGGCCGTGCGTCCTGCGCCGTCTACAGAACGTGCGGATCATCCCGTCATGGGGGACTATCAGCACAGGTTGGTCGCTACGAGTAACTGCGGCGTTACCTGATGGTCGCTGAGCTCACGGTCGCACGTCTTCACCCTCCACAGACACTTAGTATTCGGCGTCCCAGCCCACAGAGTCATCAGCAGGGCGCGGCGCACCTCCACCCAGGTGCACACAACGAGCCGCCATCTTTACAGGCAGGGAAACTTAACCCCGTGAAGAGCGCAGCGTCCGTGGAGATAACAGGAAGCGCTACTGCCTGCTGTTAACCCTGTCTCTCCCATATGCTTTATACTAGTCAGCGACTCCAGCTGCATTGTGGGCCGAAAGCCACGGCTCATCAGAAGCTCAGGCTGCTGCTCCGTACTCCCCATCCATGCTTTACACTGCAGCCCTCCTCCATATCCTCTCTCATCAGAAGCTCAGGCTGCTGCTCCATACTCCCCTCTATGCTTTACACTGCAGCCCTCCATCACATCCTGGCTCATCAGAAGCTCAGGCTGCTGCTCCATACTCCCCTCCATGCTTTACACTGCAGCCCTCCTCCATATCCTGGCTCTTCAGAGGCTCAGGCTGCTGCTCCATACTCCCCATCCATGCTTTACACTGCAGCCCTCCTCCATATCCTGGCTCTTCAGAGGCTCAGGCTGCTGCTCCATACTCCCCATCCATGCTTTACACTGCAGCCCTCCTCCATATCCTCTCTCATTAGAGGCTCAGGCTGCTGCTCCAACTCTTTGCCATGCTTTACACTGCAGCCCTCCTCCACATCCTCTTTCATCAGAAGCTCAGGCTGCTGCTCCATACTCCCCTCCATGCTTTACACTGCAGCCCCCCTCCACATCCTGGCTCATCAGAGGCTCAGGCTGCTTCTCCGTACTCCCCATCCATGCTTTACACTGCAGCCCCCCTCCACATCCTGGCTCATCAGAGGCTCAGGCTGCTTCTCCGTACTCCCCATCCATGCTTTACACTGCAGGCCTCCTCCATATCCTGGCTCATGAGAAGCTCAGGCTGCTGCTGCTCCGTATTCCCCATCCATGCTTTACACTGCAGCCCTCCTCCATATCCTCTCTCCTTAGAGGCTCAGGCTGCTGCTCCAACTCTTTGCCATGCTTTACACTGCAGCCCTCCCCCACACCCTCTTTCATCAGAAGCTCAGTCTGCTGCACCGTACTCCCCTCCATGCTTTACACTGCAGCCCACTTCCACATCCTTTCTCATCAGAAGCTCAGGCTGCTGCTCCATACTCCCCTCCATGCTTTACACTGCAGCCCTTCTCCACATCCTCTCTCATCAGAAGCTCAGGCTGCTGCACCATAATCCCCTTCATGCTTTACACTGCAGCCCTCCTCCACATCCTCTTTCATCAGAGGCTCAGGCTGCAGCTCCATACTCCCCTCCTTGCTTTACACCGCAGCTTTCCTCCATATCCTGGCTCATCAGAGGCTCAGGCTGCTGCTCCAACTCTTTGCCATGCTTTACACTGCAGCCCCCCTCCACATCCTCTTTCATCAGAAGCTCAGGCTGCTGCTCCATACTCCCCTCCGTGCTTTACACTGCAGCCCTCCTCTACATCCTGGCTCATCAGAGGCTCAGACTACTGCTCCGTACTCCCCTTCATGCTTTACACTGCAGCCCTCCTCCATATCGTCTCTCATCAGAGGCTCAGGCTGCTGCTCCGTACTTCCCTCCATGCTTTATACCGCAGCCCTGCTCTGTCAAGGCTCAGCTATGAGCAGGGACCCCAGCTTAGCTGCATTGCCTCAGGCTCTGTTCCTCCTCTGTACTTTACACTGCAGCTTTTTTTGGATGTTTTATTGCATAATGTGGGCAATAATTCGGAGACGGAACATGTACTGAGGGGCGGGGCCTCCGAGGGGAGGGGCCTCTGCAGGGGCTGACGTCACCGCTCCGATACACACATGTCTCTGATGATGAAATGTTGCGCCACCTCCGCCGCTGGCAGCTCAATGACAGTTTCGCTTCCCTCTTTGATGTCTGTGTGGAAACGCTGTCGCTAATTGGAAACCATCAGGAAGCAGCGCGGCGGCTGAGGGACATCCAATACCTGCAGCCCGATGAGGGGGGGAGGAGATCCGTCAGCAGCAGCTTGTTGATGGTTTCCAAGGAGCTGCAGCATCCGACCCCATCTGCTGGCCACGGCGGGCGCATATAGCTAGATTACACTACCAACCAATCAGGGTGAATCAGACGAGCCAAACAACCAATGAGGTTGCTGGAATTGCTCCACAGTGCCGAACCTGAGTGTAACAGATAGAGGGGGCGGCGCCGAGGCTTGTCACACTGTATCAGCGAAGGGAGGATCAATGGATACATTGTAACCAGAGCAGAAACTGGGGGAGGGGGGCTTCTGTGACATCACAAGTATCGGGCAGGTGATCGCCGTGACATCACAAGTATCGGGCAGGTGATCGCCGTGACATCACAAGTATTGGGCAGGTGATCGCCGTGACATCACAAGTATCGGGCAGGCGATCGCCGTGACATCACAAGTATTGGGCAGGTGATCGCCGTGACATCACAAGTATCGGGCAGGTGATCGCCGTGACATCACAAGTATTGGGCAGGTGATCGCCGTGACATCACAAGTATTGGGAAGGTGATCGCCGTGACATCACAAGTATCGGGCAGGTGATCGCCGTGACATCACAAGTATCGGGCTGGTGATCGCCGTGACATCACAAGTATTGGGAAGGTGATCGCCGTGACATCACAAGTATTGGGAAGGTGATCGCCGTGACATCACAAGTATCGGGCAGGCGATCGCCGTGACATCACAAGTATCGGGCAGGTGATCGCCATGACATCACAAGTATCGGGCAGGCGATCACCGTGACATCACAAGTATCGGGCAGGCGATCGCCGTGACATCACAAGTATCGGGCAGGTGATCGCCGTGACATCACAAGTATTGGGCAGGTGATCGCCGTGACATCACAAGTATTGGGCAGGTGATCGCTGTGACATCACAAGTATTGGGCAGGTGATCGCCGTGACATCACAAGTATCGGGCAGGCGATCGGCGTGACATCACAAGTATTGGGCAGGCGATCGCCGTGACATCACAAGTATTGGGCAGGTGATCGCCGTGACATCACAAGTATCGGGCAGGCGATCGCCGTGACATCACAAGTATCGGGCAGGCGATCGCCGTGACATCATTACCTGCTTTTCATCAGGTGAGCTGCAGTTACGTCACAAGTAGTTTACGACCTCAATCAAAAACATAGGGCTCATATTCGTGTCTCGCAACACGCAAATCTGGTGCAATCTTGGCTGTGTACAGGGGCCTTCGGGCTAGTTGACATGCCCATATGTCTCCCGTGTATTCTGCGTGCGCTGTCCGCCATGCTGTAACCCACAGGCAATCAATTACATCATCTTACGCGGTTCACCTCACATTAGCGCATCAGAATTCTGTAATACGCGAGCGCAAAAAAGAAGGCAGCGTGTTCTATCCTGCGGCGTCTGTACGCACGTGGGCGCCCGTTGTGCTCTATGCCCCTGGTGCGTGGTGACAAATACACGTATCAGCGCCGCCGCAGGGAATAGAAACAATATACCAGATGTACTGCGTGCGCAGTCAGGAGCCGTACAATCTCGCCACCATACGCCGACTCCTCAGCTGGAAGACCCCGCGAGACGCCTCCAGCATCCTCCGCACACGGCCGTGTCAGCGCAGCCGCAGGGGGATTTTTCCGTGCGAGTTTTGCACGTTTTCAGCGGCTCCACTTGCGATTTGTCTGAGTGACGCAGCGCGACAAGAACGCGCAGCGCGGCCCGCTTCTAGGCAATATTACAGAAATCTCGTGTTCGCTGTGGTGAGTTTTTAGTCTTCCTGCGTGAAAGTTGCGTGTTTAGTGGTATGACACCATTTTCTCATAAATCACGTTCCCAAGCATAATAGTGTTGCGAGTTTCTCAGTCCGATATCGTGCAGCGGTGGACTGACCAGACCCACCCCCTGCTGTGGTACCTACCCGGCGGGGTCACCCACTGAAAAGCACCAGAGTGATGCTCTGGCTGACAACAGAGGGCAATACCGGCTGTTACCAGAGGGGCTTCAGTGTTGCCCCCCAGCCAGTCACAGACCCCCATGAATAGTTCTGTCTGCAGGTGTCAGTCTTCACTGCAGCGTTCTATTCACGCGCCAGGAAGCTGCAGCTGCAGATGTAGTAGAGCAGAGTTTGTCATTCGGCGTGAACAGTCACGTGACGGACATTTCAGAACGGCGAGAGTTAAACATTCGGCATCAGATTTTGATACATTTCCCCTTTGTTGTCCCCCCCTCCGACTTACTTCATACAGTGCAGCCTAGTCCATGGCCTGTGGGGGTCCGCGGGGTGACTGGGGGTCTGTGGGGTGGCAGTCCTGCTCTGTGGGTTTCGGGGTTCCTCCTTCTTCCTGATTGTCGCAGCTGACAGAAGAAAGAACTTGTGTAACTTCTCTCTTGGCGCCTCTTAAGGTGGACCGGGGAGATTCCGGATGGAGCAGAAGACTCTTCCTTCCAGCTTGCCGGATAAGCAGCCTTTAGAGGAGTCAGAAAACAATGTTCGCTATCGGATGTCCAGACTATGACCCGCCACCACCACGCACAGCGCTGCGCACACTGCCGGCGCGGAGAACATCCCGGCGCCTCCTTAAATGGGAAGGGGGGGAGCGCTGCTGGATAAGGAAGGGTTAACAAGTGGCAATGCCTGCGATTTAAAGCCACAGCCCCCCTTTATGGGAGCAGGACTTTTCCGCTGCTTCTAGACTCTTCTTTACGGTTCGCAGTGGGAGGAGTCGCGCCACGGCAAAATATTCTGCACTTTTCTAATAGACTTTATGTTTTAATTCTGCAGTTTAAGTTCTTTGCTTGCTGTCAGTGAATGGGAACTTTCTGATTTGCATGCAGAGGCAAAAATCCTGTTCAGACCTGAGAGATGATTTGCGGTGCGTAGCAAGTGCCAATCAGTGAGATCCGTGCTCTATTACACAGCCCGACCGCGGGACAATTCAGGATCCCTGCGGGACGACCGTATACGGGATTGTTCGCACCCCGTACGCGTCCGCTACCGTGTGTTCTCAGAGCATTTGCGCAGTTGCATTCCCTTCTGTATCCGATCACAGTGCGTATTACGTATTGCACTGATGTGAATGAGCCCATGAAAGCGGCGCTTCTCTAAACTCCATATTTACGCTCGTGAGGTCTTAAAGGGCTTTTCTGATACGTTACACGATGGGCGGTCGCGCCAAAGACAACCACAAAGATAAAGAATACCTCAAGCGTTCCCTTGATTTCTGATATCTCACAATGGATATCTGCCGGCTCAGGCACGAAGGCGTCAAAGGGAAAACCGTTCTAGGCCACGGCACTCTCTGCTCCTGTCCCAGGACTTCTGGCCACGCCCCCTGTAGCGCTCTCCGCTCTTGTCCCAGAACGTCTGGCCATGCCCCCTCTAGCCCTCTCCACTCGGCCCCTGTAGCGCTCTCCGCTCTTGTCCCAGGACTTCTGGCCACGCCCCCTCTAGCCCTCTCCACTCGGCCCCTGTAGAGCTCTCCGCTTCTCACCAAGGACTTCTGGCCACGCCCCCTGTAGCGCTCTCCGCTCTTGTCCCAGAACGTCTGGCCATGCCCCCTCTAGCCCTCTCCACTCGGCCCCTGTAGAGCTCTCCGCTTCTCACCAAGGACTTCTGGCCACGCCCCCTGTAGCGCTCTCCGCTCCTGTTCCGGGACTTCTGGCCACGCCCCCTCTAGCGCTCTCTGTTTCTGACCCAGGACTTTTGGCCATGTCCCCTGTAGTGCTCCCCGCTCGTGTCCCAGGACTTCTGTCCACGGCCCCTGTAGCGCTCTCCGCTCCTGTCCCAGGACTTCTGGCCATGGCCCCTGTAGCGCTCTCTGCTTCTGACCCAGGACTTTTGGCCACGGCCCCTGTAGCGCTCTCCACCTCTGTCCCAAGACTTCTGGCCATGGCCCCCGTAGCGCTCTCCGCTTCTGACCCAGGACTTTTGGCCACGTCCCTGTAGTGCTCTCTGCTTCTGACCAAGAACTTCTGGCCACGGCCCCTGTGGTGCTCTCCGTTCCTGTCCCAGGACTTCTGGCAAAGCGCCCTGTTGCGCTCCCTGCTTCTGACCAAGGACTTCTGGCCACGGCCCCTGTAGCCCTCTCAGCTTCTGACCCGGGATTTCTGGCCACGGCCCTTGTAGCGCTCTCTGCTTCTGACCCGGGACTTCTGGCCACGGCCCTTGTAGCGCTCTCCGCTTCTGACCCGGGACTTCTGGCCACGGCCCTTGTAACGCTCTCCGCTTCTGACCCGGGACTTCTGGCCACGGCCCTTGTAGCGCTCTCCGCTTCTGACCCGGGACTTCTGGCCACGGCCCTTGAAGCGCTCTCCGCTTCTGACCCGGGACTTCTGGCCATGGCCCTTGTAGCGCTCTCCGCTTCTGACCCGGGACTTCTGGCCACGGCCCTTGTAGCGCTCTCCGCTTCTGACCCGGGACTTCTGGCCACGGCCCTTGTAGCGCTCTCCGCTTCTGACCCGGGACTTCTGGCCATGGCCCTTGTAGCGCTCTCCGCTTCTGACCCGGGACTACTGGCCACGGCCCTTGTAGCGCTCTCCGCTTCTGACCCTGGACTTCTGGCCACGGCCCTTGTAGCGCTCTCCGCTTCTGACCTGGGACTTCTGGCCACGGCCCTTGTAGCGCTCTCCTCTTCTGACCCGGGACTTCTGGCCATGGCCCTTGTAGCGCTCTCCGCTTCTGACCCGGGACTTCTGGCCACGGCCCCTGTAGTGCTCTCCGCTCGTGTCCCAAGACTTCTGGCCACGCCCCCTGTAGCGCTCTCCGCTTCCGACCCAGGATTTCTGTCCACGGCCCCTGTAGCGCTCTCCGCTTCTGACCAGGGACTTCTGGCCATGCCCCCTGTAGCGGTCTCCAGTCCTATAGCAAGACTTCTGGCCACGGCCCTGTAGCGCTCTCCACTCCCATCCCAGGACTTCTGGCCACGCCCCCTGTAGCGCTCTTCACTCCCGTCTTAAGACTTCTGGCCACGGCCCTCTAGCTCTCTCCACTCCCATCCCAGGACTTCTGGCCACGCCCCCTGTAGCGCTCTTCACTCCCGTCCCAGGATTTCTGGCCACGCCCCCTCTAGCGCTCTCCACTCCTGTCCCAGGACTTCTGGCCACGCCCCTCTAGCGCTCTCCACGCCCCTCCCAGGACTTCTGGCCACGCCCCCTCTAGCGCTCTCCACTCCTGTCCCAGGACTTCTGGCCACGCCCCTCCCAGGACTTCTGGCCACGCCCCCTCTAGCGCTCTCCACTTCTGACCCAGGACTTCTGGCCACGCCCCCTGTAGCGCTCTCCACTCCTGTCCCAGGTCTTCTGGCCACGCTCCCTCTAGCGCTCTTCACCGCATCGCGACGCAACTTTGTGTTTTTAACATTAAGAAGTCCCATTGACAATTGGAAGAAAAAATAGCAGCAAATTCGCAGAAGAAGAAAACGCCCTAAAGTGACTACAACACCCGACGTGAATACAGAAAGTCGCAAGTAGAGGAGAACGCGGCAAGTTGGGTGACTTCTCAAGGTGAGAGCTGTAGCTTTCTTCACTTTCAAGCTTGTGGTTTTTGAATAAAATTCCCAAACTGCTGAAAAGACTGACACAAAGGCAAAGTTTTTAGGAGAAATAGCTGAAGAAGTGAATGTGACCCTCCAGAATTGAGATTGGGGGGTTCTGTTGGCTGTAATGGCTGCAGCACCTCATGTCTGTAGGTGGCCAGATAATTCAGGGCGTGATTGTGATGTAATGATGCCGGTAGATCATCACCCAGCTTTCTGTGTCAGGCTGCTACCTTTCCGGTCTGGGGAAAGTTGAGTTAAACTAGACAGATTGACGTGTTTGTTCTGGCAAGCAGAGATCATCTATAGCTTCACACCAGCACCAGAGGGGTCTGTGATGTCACTTCCTGTTTCTGGATCCGGCACTAGAGGGGTCTGTGATGTCACTTCCTGTTTCTGGATCCGGCACCAGAGGGGTCTGTGACGTCACTTCCTGTTTCTGGATCCGGCACCAGAGGGGTCTGTGATGTCACTTCCTGTTTCTGGATCCGGCACCAGAGGGGTCTGTGATGTCCCTTCCTGTTTCTGGATCCGGCACCAGAGGGGTCTGTGATGTCACTTCCTGTTTCTGGGTCCGGCAAGGAAGCCCCTTGTTGTGATGTTAAGGCAGTTACCAACTAACTAGGGGATGTCAGTATTCATATCACCCAACCATGTGTCCCCCATCCAGTGCCCAACATACACAACCAGACATTGTGGCCCTCAGCCTGTAATTACCAGAGGAAGGGTTAATCCGGGGGATTATGGGCCATCGGAGGGTCCCAGCCCAACTGTGAATGGACCGCAGACCCAGTGCAGTTACTCCCCCAGAACCACATATATGTGCAGCCGATCATCTGTGGCAGATCATGTTTGCTTCCCGTGAGCGGCTGGATTCATGACGGCAGCTCTCCTATTGGAGGACCTCGCCAAAAAGTTACATTGGGGATCCATCCGGGTGATCTACATGTACATCGATGATCTCAAAGAAGGCTGGCGAACGTGTGGTTAAAACAAAGGGGTCTCCTCCCCAAAGTTTCAGACCCCGGCGTGGCATCTAACTGCCGTCACTCCACCCCTTCCTGAGCCGACTCCACGGATTATGTCAGACCGCTTCGTAGACGGGATTTTCTCTTATCTTCTCCCGTTTTGTTTCACACTGATTGTTTTATGTAGCTCCTCCCCCTTCTGTAATTATTATCTCATCACCGCTGACCCTTCTTAAAACAAAGCTTAAAACTTTATTAGTCGTCCTTGAACGCTCTAAGGGATCATAACTCCCAAGTGTATCACGTGTGTCAGCTGGTGGAAACCGCGGTGGCTGACCCACTTATTGGAAATGGTCAGTGGTGGCAGCGGGGTGCGTTGGGCATGCAAGGCCATAGAGGGTGTGATTTGGTCTCCATATTGGATAAGTGAATCGGGAAGCTGCGGTCGGCCCCTGGGTGCCATATGTCACAAGTTGGTGACTGTCGGCCCCATAAACGGCCATAAAACTCCTGTATCCATCTGATCCATCACAGATTGGTGGCCGCGCTGGATATTAAAGGGTTACTGCGTAGTTTAGGTAATTATTCCTAGTGGTTCCCTTGTGAGGATTACTGCAGCTTCACAAGGATGGACTCCAGCGCTCCCAGACAGTCTCCCCTTCTTCTTCTCTTCTGTTCTATCCTTTGCTTGATGATGGCCGCCGATCCTCAGAAGGACTTTCTGTGCGTCCGCGGTGTAGAGAGAGGTCTGGATGGGACCGGGAAGACGGAAGCACAGCGGATCGCAGTGTTGGTAATATTCTGCAGATGCCTCCCCCGCGGAGCACACCATGCATGGCGGAGCACACCATGTATCACGACCCAGGCGGCCCGTCCCAGGCGGTCCGGGCGGCCCCGACCCAGGAGCCCAGGAGGTCCAGGCAGCCCCGGCTCTCAGCAGGACTTGTCTACACAGAGGACTCTATTCTGCAGGTCCTTCTCCGGCTGCAGAGCAAGACGCTACAGTCAGCTCAACACCAGATGCAGCGTCCCACCCGAGACACGGGAATCTGGTGACACAACACCCACAAAACCCCGGGTACAACAGTTCCCTGTGATGGATGGGGACACTTAAGTACTTGGCCCACTGACCTGGAGGTATTTGCAGATCTTCCTGCAGATCAGGATGGCAACTACGAGGCCATCAAAGAGGCCTTGGTCTGCAAGTACCACCTTATTTTCAAGGCGTACCACCAAAGGTTTCAGACTCTACAGCGCAGACCCAAGGACAGCCGACCTGCTTGGTGGCCGGAGTTCTGCCCTCCAGCAGTGGATCTGCGGACTATCACCACCTCTCATGGTGTGGGGGACAGTTTCTGCAGATGTACCCGAAGGACATGCGGCTGTTGGTCATGGAGCGTGAGCCTAAGGATGCGGCTCAAGCAGCCCGGACCACTGACATCTACATCATCAACAGGAGTGCGGACATCTGCAACCAACTGGAGAGAGGGTAAGCCAACCATTAACTCGTACAGCTCTTCTCTCCTGGGGGTCAACCCCTCACTCCCCTCCAAACTGGCTGTGGATTTCTTGTAGCAAAGTGGGACTCCTCAGTGTTACCTGCCCTGACAAGAAAAAGAGCGCCCCCTCTCCCAAGCCCCCGCGTCTGCTCCAGGTTTTTTCCTTGCAGGTGGGTGTGGTGAGAGAGCCAATGACAATTTGCAATCAGTCACCGTGGGAGAGGCCGTGACTTTGGAGCTGTGCGACACTGAGATGACCCTCATCCGCCCTGAACTCGTGTCCCCCACCAATACAACTCCTGGAAAGACCGTTATAGGAATTGTGGGCACCAACCCTCCTCTGCCCATGGCCATGATTACCTGGATTAGGGGCCAGGGAGGGATGAAAGAGTAGCAACTGGTAGTGCACTACCAGATTAGGGAGGCGTTGCTCCAGGTCCCCTACGAGAACAAGCTTACACAGTGGTCGGCGACTAACAGAATGGTATTTAACAAGGAGAAATGCAAAGTCCTACATCTGGGCAAGAAAAATGAAGAAAGCGCAAACAGAATGGGAGGAATTGGGCTAAGCAGCAGCACATGTGAAAAAGACTTGGGTATACTAATAGATCATAGACTGAACATGAGTCAACAATGTGATGCAGCAGCCAAAAAGGCAAACACAATTCTGGGATGTATTAAGAGAAGCATAGAGTCTAGATCCCGTGAGGTCATTATCCCCCTCTACTCTTCCTTAGTCAGACCTCATCTGGAATACTGGGTCCAGTTCTGGGCACCCCACTTTTAAAAAGACATAGACAAACTGGAGCAAGTTCAGGGAAGAGTTACCAAGAGGGTGAACGGGTAAAGGATCTGGGAATGTTTAGCAGAAGAGAAGGCTGAGAGGAGACTTAATAGCTGTCTACAAGTATCTGAAGGGCTGTCACAGTGCAGAGGGATCAGCCCTATTCTCATCTGCACAAGGAAAGACTAGAAGCAACAAGTAGCAACTCATACAATGTTTACCTAATACTTCGCTGTTCCCACATACTAGTGCCATGCGGTGCCCACATACTAGTGCCATGCGGTGCCCACATACTAGTGCCATGCGGTGCCCACATACTAGTGCCATGCGGCGCCCACATGCTAGTGCCATGCTGTGCCCACATACTAGTTCCATGCGGTGCCAACATACTAGTGCCATGCAGTACTTACATGCTAGTGCCATGCGGTGCCCATATAATAGCGCCATGCGGTCTTTACCTAACAGTTCCCCACCGTGCTTACCACATCGTACTTTAGTGTACCCACATAATGCTGCCATAGTGGTTCGGAGGCGGCAGCCAGGGCCCGGTGTGCCAGTATTTCACATGGCAGCTGGGTGGTTCTGTTATAGATTTTCTATTGGGACCAAGGAGCTTCAAATGATGGAGCCTCCATGTAACCGCCACGCCGTGCTCACATAGCGCCATGCAGTGACCACATAAGAGAACCGCAGCTGAAAGCCTGAGAGGGGTGGATGGACGTCCTTAGAGGGGTTATCTGAGGTCATCCCCCCCTCCGCAGGACAGCAGATGGCTTTATGATTGGTGAAGGTCTGAGACCCCCAGCGGTACTGAGAACAAGGGTCCCGTGTGGGCGAGGAGGAGACGGTTGCACATGCGCAGTGCCGCTCCATAGCGGAGTACAAGCGGGCGGCTGCATTCAGCGTGATGTGGGACCCCTGTTCTCGGGATCTGTTGGATCACTGCTGATCATAAAGTTATCCACGGAGGGGGGGGGGGATGACTAGATTGTGGGATAATGCCTTTAAAGGGGAAAACATGGCACTTTCTTCCCAAACAGCGCCCCTCTGTCCTCAGGTTGTGTGCAGTACTGCAACTCAGACGCTTTCACTTCAATAGAGGTGAGCTGCAGTACCGCACACAACCTGAGGACAGGGGGGCGCTGTTCTAATAGTGGACAGTCCCTCTAAATCTGGAGCCCCCTGTGGATTCCCCTCCACCACCATACATGTAAGCGCTGAGACCAGGAGCATCCACACCCTCCATGAACATTGGCGCGGCCTCTCCTATCACTCCGGTCGCCTCCCTCGCTTCCTCTTCCTGTCCGCACAGAATAAGATTCACCCTTTTCCCGGCTATTTTTGTCCTCAGGAAGCTCCACGGTGACCGCCGGCAGATAGTCAGGTGGGGGAGGCAGATAGTCAGGTGGGGGCCGTTCTGCCGCGCCAGAGCGAGGGGGGAGGGGGTTGTTTTTGTAATTATACATGAAAAATGACAACAAAGCCAAACATTTGGAAAGGAGCGCCGCCAAGTGTTCACACTGCAGAAGCGTATAGGAGGTGATGAAGATCTATGTGAGCGTGTGCTGCCATCTAGTGGCACATTGTAGAACCGCCATTGAGGATGTCAGGAATCGTTCTGACCAACAGGCTGCACAGTCAGCTCAATACAACGCTGGAGCTCCAACTAACGTGTCCGAACGCACAACTCGCCGTTCCTCCGCACAGAAGGTATAACAGCGGGCGACCAGTTCCAGCGCCATTGTGTCTAAGAGAAACGGAAAGACTCCAGCGGGCGAAAGAGCGCAAAACTTGTATCACTGAGCAGCGGGAAAACATCTCCTGGTCAGATGGTCCAGATTTATGTTGCTGATGGGAGGGCAGAGTTTGGTGTAAGCTACGCCATGGGGAACTGCTGCGGTTCCGAAAGTGAAGGAGTCCAACGCTACTAGATGGGGGTAATAAAGGGGTGGTCGGGGTATTAGTACAGGTTGGTGGCCACGGTGTCAGCAGAGTACTGACAGCGGCAGAGATATAGTAACATAGTATGTAAGGCCGAATTAAGACAATGTCCATCTAGTCCAGCCTGTCTATCCTCCTGTGTTGTTAATCCAGAGGAAGGCAAAAAACCTCAAGAGGCAGGAGCCAATTAGCCCTTTTGGGGGAAAATTCCTTCCCGACTCCCTAATGGCAATCAGACTGTTCCCTGGACCAACCCCTAATAGTTCCTACCTGCCTGTATACCCGGATTAACAATTAACATAAGATTTATATCCTGTAATGTCCTTCCCCTCCAGAAAGACATCTAGTCCCTCTTAAACTCCTCTATGGATCCTGCCATCACCACTTCCTCAGGCAGAGTGTTCCACAGTCTCACTGCTCTTACAGTAAAGAACCCCCTTCTGTGTTGATGATGAAACCTGCTTTCCTCTAGACGTAGCGGATGCCCTATTGTTACCATCGCAGTCCTGGGTATAAACAGATCGCGGGAGAGATCCTTGTATTGTCCCCTCATGGATTTAGGCAGAGTTATTTGATCACCCCTTAGCCGTCTGTTTTCCGGGGTGAATAATCCCAGTTTTGGTGCCTCTCTGGGTATTCCAGTCCCGTCATTCCATGTATTAGTTTAGTTGCCCTTCTTTGTACCCCTCCAGCACTGTAACATCTTTCCTGAGCCCCGGTGACCAGAACTGTACGCAGTATTCCATGTGAGGCCTGACAAGTGCCTTATATAGTGGGGGGATAATGTTCTCGTCCCTCGCCCCTATACCTCTTTTACTGCACCCCAAGACTTTATTGGCTTTTGCAGCAGCTGACTGGCATTGGTTACTCCAGTTTAGTCTACAGCCCACTATTACCCCCAGGTCTTTTCCCTAGCAGTACCCCATTTGGTGTATATTGGTGACATCTGTTTCTCCTGCCCATGTGCAGAACCTTACATTTATCCACATTGACCTTCATTCACCATTTCCCCCCCCAAGCCCCCGGCTTATCTCGGTCCGTTTGTAGCTGCACATTGTCCTCCGTTGTATTGATTATATTGTATAATTTTGTATCATCTGCACATATTGATATTTTGCTGTGCAGCCCCTCTATCAGGTCGTTTATAAATATATTGAACAGAATGGGGCCTAATACTGAACCCTGTGGCACCCCACTAGCGACTGTGGTCCAATCAGAGTAGGAACCATTTATTACTGCCCTCTGCTATCATTGAGCCAGTTCCTTACCCACTTACACACGTTTTCACCCAGTCCGAGCTTCTCATTTTACATATTAGCCTATTATGTGGCACGGTGTCAGATGCTTTAGAGAAGTCCAGATATACGAGATCAATAGACTCTCCCAGGTCCAGCTTAGAGCTTACTTCATGGTAGAAGCTGATCAGATTGGGCTTTATCAACCCTTCATGAACCCATGCTGGTGAGGAGTTATTCCGTTGTTCTCCTTGAGGTATTATATGACGGTATCTCTCAGAAACCCCTCAAATATTTTTCCAGTTACTGAAGTGAGACTTACCGGCCTGTAGTTGCCAGGCTCTCTTTTGGACCCCTTTTTGTAAATTGGAACCACGTTGGCAATGCGCCAATCCAATGGTATAACTCCGGTCTTGATAGTATCCATAAATATTAGGTATAGCGGCCTAGCTATCTCGTCACTTAGTTCCCTTAGTACCCTTGGGTGTAATCCATCTGGGCCCGGTGATTTATCGATTTTAATCCTCTTGAACCGGCTCTGCACCTCCTCCTGTGTTAGGTATGAGATATTTTGTGAGGGGTTCGTTTTATTCCCCTGCATCTCGTGTGGCATTTCCTTTTCGTTTGTGAATACACTTGTAAAGAAACTATTTAATAGATTTGCCTTCCCTCCATCATCTTCAATGATTTCTCCTGCATTATTTGTTAAAGGGCCAGCGCTCTCCCTGCAAATCCTTTTGCTGTTAATATAGTTGAAGAATAGTTTCGGGTTGTTTTTGCTCTCTTTGGCGATCCGTCTTTCTGCCTCCTCCTTGGCAGTTTTGAACGTATCTTTACATAATTTTGTTTTTTTCCCTGTACGATTTTAGCGCTTTTTCGCTGCCTTCTTGCTTTAGTAGTTTGAACGCTTTCTTCTTTTCGTTTATTGCCCCCCTTACCGTCTTGTCGAGCCACATTGGTTTCCTTCTACTTGTAGTTCTTTTATTTTTAAAGGGAATGAACTGCTCACATGAGGCGATTAGGATCCTTTTGAACTTTTCCCATTTGTCCTCCGTACTGATATTTTTGAGGATGTTGTCCCAGTTAATGTTACCGATAGTAGTTCTAAGCTCATCAAATTTTGCTTTACTAAAGTTTAGTTTCTTTGTCTCTCCCTGATAAGGCTTCTTATTGATTGACAGCTGGAAGTTGATTATATTGTGGTCACTGTTCCCCAAGTGCCCCTCAACCTGCACCCCCCTTATACGTTCCGGTTTGTTGGTTAGTACTAGGTCCAGAATGGCCCTCCCTCTTGTTGGTTCCTGCACAAGTTGGTTCAGGTAATTGTCTTTAATTACTCTCAAGAACTTATCACCCCTGTGAGATTTGCAGGTTTCCTTCTCCCATGTTATATCTGGATAATTAAAGTCCCCCATGATAATTACTTCGTTGCGCTTTGACACCTCTTCTATCTGTTTTAGTAGTAAGGTTTCAGTTTCTTCTGTTGCTTTTGGTGGTCTATAGAAGACCCCTATCAGGATTTTGTTATTTGTTCCTCCCTGTATTTCTACCCACAGAGATTCCACCTGTTCGTCTCCTACCCCTATATCTTCCCGCAGCCTTAGCATTAAGTTCAATTTCACGTACAGACATACCCCTCCCCCTTTCTGGTTTCCCCGGTCTCTTCTAAAGAGATTGTAACCCTGCAAATTCACCGCCCAATCGCACTTATCATCCAGCCATGTTTCCGTTATTCCGACTATATCATAATTTTCATCGGCCATTCTGGCTTCCAGCTCACCCACTTTACCGATCAGACTTCTTGCATTCGTGGTCATACAATTTATACATTTCTTTTTGTTCTTTAAATTTGTTTTGTTGCTATTCGTACTAATGGCTGATCTATCAGTTCTAACTGTACTAACCCCGCCCCCTGCTCAACCCCCATTCCCTTTGCTTGGACCCGGGTCTCTAGTTACACTGGCTACCCCATTATTTCTCATTTTACCCTCCCCCCCCAGTCCCTAGTTTAAACACTCCTCCAGCCTTCTAGCCATCTTATCCCCCAGCACAGCTGCGCCCTCCCCAGTAAGATGCAGCCCGTCCCTACGGTAGAGCCTGTAGCCGACAGCAAAGTCAGCCCAGTTCTCCAGGAACCCAAATCCCTCCTTCTTACACCAACTCCGGAGCCACTTGTTTACCTCCCTAAGATCCTGCTGCCTTTCTAGTGTGGCCTTAGGTACAGGTAGGGTCCAAGCTTCTTGGAAATACTAAGTCCCTGAAATCATTTTTGAGGGCCCTCCATTGACCTCTAACTTGTTCATTGGTGCCAACGTGCACCATGACTGCTGGATCCTCACCAGCCTCTCCCAGTAATCTGTCAATCCGATCCGCGATGTGTCGAACTCGAGCGCCAGGAAGACAACACACCGTTCGACGATCCCGGTCTTTATGGCAGATTGCCCTCTCTGTCCCCCTAATAATTGAGTCCCGAACCACTAGAACCTGTCTAGCCTGCCCTGCGCTCCCCGTCCCCGTCTCACTGGAGCAGTCATCCCCCTGGCGTTCAGAGGGCATGTTGTGCTGCAGCAGTGCTGGCTCTGTAATGGCATCGCCCTCATCTGCCAACGTTGCACATGTGTTGGGTTGTGCCAGTTCAGGACCAGCCTCCCTGGTTCTTTTCCCTCTATCCCTCCTCCTGTCACCCAGCTTCTTGCCTGCTCCCCCTGCTCTTCCGTACTACCATCCGTCCCCCACCTCTACCCCAGCGAGTGCCTGCTCAGTGAGCACCAAACTCCTTTCCATGATGTCAATGGCTCTGTGTTGCCAGTTGCCCATTTAGATTCAGGATTTGGGCTTCTAAATGTGCGACGTGAGATGAGGACGCTGGAGCCCCTTTAAGTAAGCCTGGAGTGAGGGTCCTGCCAGCGCGATGCTGTCTGAGGTTGGGGGGTCCTCCGCCTTCTCTGTTAGGCTGGCGGCACCCGAAGGCACTGGATGCCGGCTGCGGGAGCCGATGTCCGTGCCTTCTTCTCCTTCGCTGCGGACGGCTGTGGTGAGCCGCCATCAGACGCGCAGTACAGGGATTCTTGTTGTTGGTTCTCAGCGAGGACACGGGAATCCACGACCTTACCACAATGTGAACTGCAGAGGGGCCGCGGGTCGGGGGGCTTCCATGGACTTCAAACAAAACCCCATGAAAATGAAGCCCACTGCGATTTTTCTTCCTCAGTTACGTTCCGCTTGTGTGCAGGAAGACGCGACATTCCCCAGCGGGATATAAAGTGGGAGCAGAGGCCCCGCCCCCAGCAATGACCCCCATGTGCCAAGCCCCTCCCCCTGCTATATTACAGATGGCAGCAGGAGGCGCTTAAACTATCCCTTTAAATCCTTAAAAGTCTCCTTCCCCCTCCCCTCCCCCTTCCTGACAGGGGGCACAAACTTTCCACACGGACTACAAAACATCTCATGTGAAAGGACCCGCCGCTTCCCTTACAGGCGATTTGTAGCCGGTGTGAAGGGTAACAAGGAGGCCATGAGAGCGAGGGGGAGTCAAGCCCACCCGAGGGAATGCAAAGACCTCCCCTTTAACCACAGTAAAAGGGGAAGGAGGCATATTGCACAGAGCCGCACAGACAGATCGCTATGCAGTAAGGAATTGGCGTTACCTGCTGCCAGGGCGGACAATCCGGTGTGAGCCGGGATTAGGGGTCACATGACCGGCAGACGCTGCGCTCCGTACTTGGTACTATGAGAAGAGAACGCGAGAATATGGGGCGCTGCGTCTGCTAATAAAGGTCGCGGCACCATCCGCCATGTTTACAGGCCGGGCGCTCGGAGACGCCGCGAAGACCGCAATTTACAGTTCCTAACAGGAAGAATGCAAACGGGATATTGTAAAAGATTGAGACCTCAGGAGACCCCCCTGTATGTAGAGACCCCCCTGTATGTAGAGACCCCCCCTGTATGTAGAGACCCCCCTGTATGTAGAGACCCCCCCTGTATGTAGAGACTCCTGTATGAAGAAAACCCCTGTATGTAGAGACCCTCCCCCTGTATGTAGACCCCCCTGTATGTAGAGATCCCCCCCCTGTATGTAGAGACCCCCCTGTATGTAGAGACCCCCCCTGTATGTAGAGACCCCCCTGTATGTAGAGACCCCCCTGTATGTAGAGACCCCCCCTGTATGTAGAGACTCCTGTATGAAGAAAACCCCTGTATGTAGAGACCCCCCTGTATGTAGAGACCCCCCTGTATGAAGAAAACCCCTGTATGTAGAGACCCCCCTGTATGTAGAGACCCCCTCCCTGTATGTAGAGACCCCCCTGTATGTAGAGACCCCCCTGTATGTAGAGACCCCCCTGTATGTAGAGACCCCCCCTGTATGAAGAAAACCCCTGTATGTAGAGACCCCCCCCCTGTATGTAGAGACCCCCCCTGTATGTAGAGACCCCCCTGTATGTAGAGACCCCTGTATGTAGAAAACCCCTGTATGTAGAAAACCCCTGTATGTAGAGACCCCCCCTGTATGTAGAGACCCCCCTGTATGTAGAAAACCCCTGTATGTAGAGACCCCCTCCCTGTATGTAGACCCCCCTGTATGTAGAGACCCCCCCTGTATGTAGAGACCCCCTCCCTGTATGTAGAGACCCCCCCCTGTATGTAGAGACCCCCCTGTATGTAGAGACCCCCCCCTGTATGTAGAGACCCCCCCCTGTATGTAGAGACCCCCCCCTGTATGTAGAGACCCCCCCCCCTGTATGTAGAGACCCCCCCCCCCCTGTATGTAGAGACCCCTGTATGTAGAAAACCCCTGTATGAATAAAACCCCTGTATGTAGAGACCCCCTCCCTGTATGTAGACCCCCCTGTATGTAGAGACCCCCCCTGTATGTAGAGACCCCCCTGTATGAAGAAAACCCCTGTATGTAGAGACCCCCCCTGTATGTAGAGACCCCCCCCTGTATGTAGAGACCCCCCCTGTATATAGAGACCCCCCTGTATGAAGAAAACCCCTGTATGAAGAAAACCCCTGTATGTAGAGACCCCCTGTATGAAGAAAACCCCTGTATGTAGAGACCCTCCCCCTGTATGTAGACCCCCCCGTATGTAGAGATCCCCCCCCTGTATGTAGACCCCCCCCTGTATGTAGAGACCCCCCGTATGTAGAACCCCCCCAGTATGTAGAGACCCCCCTGTATGTAGAGATCCCACTGTATGAAGATAACCCCTGTATGTAGAGACCCCCCCCTGTATGTAGAGACTGCCCTGTATGTAGAGACACCCCCCTGTATGTAGAGACCTCCCCCTGTATGTAGAGACCCCCCCTGTATGAAGATAACCCCTGTATGTAGAGACCCCCCTGTATGTAGAGACCCCACTGTATGTAGACCCTCCTGTATGTAGAGACACCCCCTGTATGTAGACCCCCCCTGTATGTAGAGACCCCCCTGTATGTAGAGACCCCCCTGCATGTAGAGACCCCCCCCTGCATGTAGACCCCCCTGTATGTAGAGACCCCCCCTGTATGTAGAGACCCCCCCTGTATGTAGAGACACCCCCTGTATGTAGAGACACCCCCTGTATGTAGAGACACCCCCTGTATGTAGAGACCCCCCTGTATGTAGAGGCCCTGTGTGTAGAGACCTCAATGTATGTGGAGACCCCCCTGTATGTAGAAACCTCAATGTACGTAGAGACCCCCCTGTATGTAGAGACCCCCCCTGTATGTAGAGACCCCCCCTGTATGTAGAGACCCCTTGTATGTAGAGACCCCTCTGTATCAAGAAAACCCCTATATTTAGAGACCCCCCACTGTATGTAGAGACCCCCCTGTATGTAGAGACCCAGACCCCCTGTATGTAGAGACCCCTTGTATGTAGAAACCCACCTGTACGTAGAGACCCCCCTGTATGTAGAGACCCCACTGTATGTAGAAACCCCAACCCTTTATGTAGAGAAACCCCCCTGTATGTAGAAACCTGCCTGTATGTAGAAACCCCCCTGTATGTACAGACCCCCACCTGTATGTAGAGACCCCCTGGGTGTAGAAATCCCCCTGTATGTATAGACCCCCCCATATGTATAGACCCCTCCTGTATGTAGAGACCCCCCTGTATGTAGAAATCCCCCTGTATGTAGAGACCTTCCTCTTATGTAGAAATCCCCCTGTATGTAGAAATCCCCCTGTATGTAGAGACCCCCCCTGTATTTAGAGACCCCCCCCCTGTATTTAGAGACCCCGCCCCCTGTATGTAGAGACCCGTCCCCCTGTATGTAGAGACCCCCCCGTATGTAGAGAACCCCCTGTACGTATAAAACCCCCTGTATGTAGAGACCCCCCCCTGTATGTAGAGACCCCCCCCTGTATGTAGAGACCCCCCCTGTATGTAGAGACCCCCCTGTATGTAGAGACCCCCCCCCTGTATGTAGAAATCCCCCTGTATGTAGAGAGACATCCTGTATGTAGAGACCCCTGTATGTAGAGAGACACCCTGTATGTAGAGACCCCCAATGTATGTAGATACACCCCTGTATGTAGAGACCCCCTGTATGTAGACATCCCAATGTATGTAGACATCCCAATGTATGTAGAGACCCTCCTGTGTGTAGAGACCTCAATGTATGCGGAGACCCCCCTGTATGGAGAGACCCCCCCCCCCCCCTGTATGGAGAGACCCCCAATGTATGTAGAGAACCCCCCCTGTATGTAGAGACCCCCCCTGTATGTAGAGACCCCCCCTGTATGTAGAGACCCCCGGCCGGGGGAAGGTGACGGCGGCCGGGGGAAGGTCACGGAGGCCAGGGGATTGTCCCAGCGGCCGGAGGAAAGTCACGGAGACCAGGGGAAGGTGACAGCAACAGAGGATTTTCCCGTTGGCCGGAGGAAAGTCACGGAGACCGGGGGAAGGTGACAGCGGCCGGGGAAGGTGACGGAGACCGAAGGAAGGTGACAGAGACCAGAGGATTGTCCCGGCGGCCGGAGGAAAGTAACAGCCACTAGAAGGAAGTCACAGAGACCGAGGTAAGGTGACGGTGACGGGAGGAAGGTCACGGAGAGCAGAGGATGGTCCCGGCAGCTGGAGGAAAGTCACAGAGACCGGGGAAAGGTCATGGAGAACGGGGGAAGGCGACGGTGGCCGGGGGAAGATCATGGAGACCAGAGGAAGGTCCCGGCAGCCAGAAGATGGTCCCGGCGGTCGGAGGAAAGTAACAGCCTCTGGAGGAAAGTCACAGAGACCGGGGTAAGGTGACGGCCACCAGGAAGGTCACGGAGAGCAGAGGATGGTCCCGGCGGCTGGAGGAAAGTCACAGAGACCGGGGGAAGGTGACGGAGACCGGGGGGAAGGTGACAGTGGCCGGGGGAAGATCACGGAGACCAGAGGAAGGTCCCAGCAGCCAGACGAAGGTCCCGGCGGCCGGAGGAAAGTAACAGCCACTTGGGGAAAGTCACGGAGACCGGGGGAAGGTAACAGCCGCCGGAGGAAAGTCACGGAGACCAGGGTAAGGTGACGGCGACTGAGGGGAAGGTCACGGAGAGCAAAGGATGGTCCCGGCGGCCGAAGGAAAGTAACAGCCACTGGAAGAAAGTCACAGAGACCGGGGTAAGGTGACGGAGACCGGGGGCAAGGTGAACGTGGCCGGGGGAAGATCACGGAGACCAGAGGAAGGTCCCAGCAGCCAGAGGAATGTCCTGGCGGACGGAGGAAAGTAACAGCCACTTGAGGAAAGTCACGGAGACCGGGGGAAGGTAACAGCTGCCGGAGGAAAGTCACGGAGACCAGGGGAAGGTCACGGAGACCAGAGGAAGATCCCGGCAACCAGAGGATGGGCCCGCCGGCCGGAGGAAAGTAACAGCCGCTGGAGGAAAGTCACGGAGACCAGGAAAAGGTGACGGCGGCCGGAGGAAGGTGACAGCCACCGGAGGAAAGTCACGGAGACCAGGGAAAGGTGACAGCGGCCGGAGGAAGGTGACAGCCGCCGGAGGAAAGTCACGGAGACCAGGGGAAGGTCACGGAGACCAGAGGAAGATCCCGGCAACCAGAGGATGGGCCTGCCGGCCGGAGGAAAGTAACAGCCGCTGGAGGAAAGTCACGGAGACCAGGGAAAGGTGACGGCGGCCGGAGGAAGGTGACAGCCACCGGAGGAAAGTCACGGAGACCAGGGAAAGGTGACGGTGGCCGGAGGAAGGTGACAGCCGCCGGAGGAAAGTCACGGAGACCAGGGAAAGGTGACGGTGGCTGGAGGAAGGTGACAGCCGCCGGAGGAAAGTCACAGAGACCAGAGGATAGGCCCGGCGGCTGGAGGAAAGTCACGGAGACCGAAGGAAGGTGACAGCCGTCGGAGGAAAGTCACGGAGACTAGGGAAAGGTGACAGCCGATGGAGGAAGGTCACAGAGACCGAAGGAAAATGACAGCCGACGGAGGAAAGTCACGGAGACCGAAGGAAGGTGACAGCCGATGGAGCAAGGTCACGGAGACTGAAGGAAGGTGACAGCCGACGGAGGAAGGTCAGGGAGACCGAAGGAAGGTGACAGCCGACGGAGGAAGGTCAGGGAGACCGAAGGAAGGTGACAGCCGACGGAGGAATGTCACGGAGACCGAAGGAAGGTGACAGCCGACGGAGGAAAGTCACGGAGACCGAAGGAAGGTGACAGCCGACGGAGGAAAGTCACGGAGACCGAAGGAAGGTGACAGCCGACGGAGGAAAGTCACGGAGACCGAAGGAAGGTGACAGCCGACGGAGGAAAGTCACGGAGACCGAAGGAAGGTGACAGCCGACGGAGGAAAGTCACGGAGACCGAAGGAAGGTGACAGCCGACGGAGGAAAGTCACGGAGACCGAAGGAAGGTGACAGCCGACGGAGGAAAGTCACGGAGGCCGGGGAAAGGTGACAGCCGACGGAGGAAGGTCACGGAGACCGAAGGAAGGCGACAGCCGACGGAGGAAAGTCACGTAGACCGGAGGAGGGTGACGGCGGCCGGGGAAGGTGACGGAGACCGGGAAAGGTGACGGCGGCCGGGGGAAGGTCACGGAAACCAGAGGATTGTCCCGGCGGCCGGAGGAAAGTAACAGCCACTGGAAGAAAGTCACAAAGACCAGGGTAAGGTGACGGCGACCGGAGGAAGGTGACAGCAACAGAGGATTGTCCCGGCAGTCGGAGGAAAGTCACGGAGACCGGGGGAAGGTGACAGCCGACGGAGGAAGGTCACGGAGACCGGGGGAAGGTGACAGCCGACGGAGGAAGGTCACGGAGACCGAACGAAGGCGACAGCCGACGGAGGAAGGTCACGGAGACCGAAGGAAGGCGACAGCCGACGGAGGAAAGTCACGTAGACCGGAGGAGGGTGACGGCGGCCGGAGAAGGTGACGGAGACTGGGAAAGGTGACGGCGGCCGGGGGAAGGTCACGGAAACCAGAGGATTGTCCCGGCGGCCGGAGGAAAGTAACAGCCACTGGAAGAAAGTCACAGAGACCGGGGTAAGGTGACGGCGACCGGAGGAAGGTGACGGCGACCGGAGGAAGGTGACAGCAACAGAGGATTGTCCCGGCAGCCGGAGGAAAGTCACGGAGACCGGGGGAAGGTGACGGCGACCGGAGGAAGGTCACGGAGACCAGAGGATGGTCCCGGCAGCCGGAAGAAAGTCACGGAGACCGAGGAAAGGTCACAGAGAACGGGGGAAGGCGACTGTGGCTGGGGGAAGATCACGGAGACCAGGGGAAGGTGACAGCGGCCAGGGAAGGTGATGGAGACCGGGGGAAGGTGACGGCGGCCGGGGGAAGGTCACGGAGACCAGAGGATTGTCCCGGCGGCCGGAGGAAAGTAACAGCCACTGGAAGAAAGTCACAGAGACCGGGGCAAGGTGACGGCGACCGGAGGAAGGTCACGGAGAGCAGAGGATGGTCCCGGCAGCCGGAGGAAAGTCACGGAGAACGGGGGAAGGCAACGATGGCCGGGGGAAGATCACAGAGACCAGAGGAAGGCCCGGCAGCCAGAGGATGGTCCCAGCGGCCGGAGGAAAGTAACAGCCGCTGGAGAAAAGTCACGGAGACCAGGGTAAGGTGACGGCGACTGGGGGAAGGTCACGGAGAGCAGAGGATGGTCCCGGCGGCCGGAGGAAAGTCAGAGATCGGGGGAAGGTGACGGAGACCGGGGGGAAGGTGACGGTGGCCGGGGGAAGATCACGGAGACCAGAGGAAGGTTCCTGCAGCCAGAGGATGCTCCCGGCGGCCGGAGGAAAGTAACAGCCACTTGAGGAAAGTCACGTAGACCGGGGGAAGGTAACAGCCGCTGAAGGAAAGTCACGGAGACCAGGGGAAGGTCACGGAGACCAGAGGAAGATCCCGGCAACTGGAGGATGGGCCCGCCGGCCGGAGGAAAGTAACAGCCGCTGGAGGAAAGTCACGGAGACCAGGGAAAGGTGACGGTGGCTGGAGGAAGGTGACAGCCACCGGAGGAAAGTCACGGAGACCAGAGGATGGTCCCGGCGGCCGGAGGAAAGTCAGGGAGACCAGAGGATGGTCCCGGCGGCCGGAGGAAAGTGACGGAGACCGGGGAAAGGTGACAGCCGACGGAGGAAAGTGACGGAGACCGGGGAAAGGTGACAGCCGACGGAGGAAAGTGACGGAGACCGGGGAAAGGTGACAGCCGACGGAGGAAGGTCACGGAGACCGAAGGAAGGTGACAGCCGACTGAGAAAAGTCACAGCGGTCAGAGGAGGGTCAGGGCGGCCGGAGGAAGGTCACAGCGGCCAGAGGAGGGTCAGGGCGGCCGGAGGAAGGTCACAGCGGCCAGAGGAGGGTCAGGGCGGCCGGAGGAAGGTCACGGAGGACGTAGGAAGATCATGGCGGTCAGAGGAGGGTCAGGGCGGCCGGAGGAAGGTCACGGAGGACGTAGGAAGATCATGGCGGTCAGAGGAGGGTCACGGCGGCCAGAGGAAGGTCACGGCGGTGGGAGGACGGTCACAGCGGTCAGAGGAGGGTCAGGGCGGCCGGAGGAAGATCACGGCGGTCAGAGGAAGGTCACGGCGGTGGGAGGACGGTCACGGCATCTGGAGGAATGTGGCGACAGCCAGACGGTGATTAATAGCACTTTCTTTCTGCAGAGGCAACAACCCGGTAGAAGCGCAGACAGGAGACGCCGCGGAAGACCGACCCGCGAAAACGGCGCAACTGAGTTCTTCCTTTCCATAAAGTTTTTCGGTGTCCCGGTGAAAGAAACCCCCCGGCGGTCGGAAGTGGGGAGCTGAAGGGGTTAATGAGCCTCCTGCGACCACCGGGGCGTATAGTATCAATATCTGCAACACTTCTGCCCGAACAACCAATCAGGTTACAGGAACTGCTGAATACGGCAGAGGGGTCACAGAGAGGGATAATATACCCCTGCCCCACTACACAGAGATCCCTCCGCGGGGTCACAGAGAGGGATAATATACCCCGGCCCCAGTACACAGAGATCCCTCCGCGGGGTCACCTGACTGCCGCTGGCCGCACCTGCGCATGCGCACAGCCGGTTGCCTAGAGACGGGTGGACGCGCAGCGGACACGAACTAAAATCCAGCGGCGGCGTCATGTCTGAGGTGAGAGGGGCTGATACCGGGGAGGGGGAGGAGCGGGGCTGATACCGGGGAGGGGGAGATATATACGGGGAGGGGGAGGAGCGGGGCTGATACCGGGGAGGGGGAGATACCAGGTGGATATATACCGGGAGGGGGGGCTGATGTCACTGGTGTCACCCAACCATAGATGTACCATGGCTCCCTTCCTGGGGTGGAACTACAAGTCCCAGCAGGTTGCGGTTCGGCATTGGCCCCCATACCTGCGAGGCGATGACGGCTGAGGGGCTGCGGACCGCCGCAATGTCTGGGGAGCCACATGATCAGCGGCGCCCGCCGGCCCCTCCTCCGCGGTCGGACGGCGCCATCACCAGCCTCTCCCTCCGGTGACGCAGCACGGAGCCTTCGGCGGACGACGGAGCCGTGAGGTCACCGCCATGATGTCATAGGAGCGGGAGCCAGGAAAGAGTAAGAGCTGCGCCGCAGATGGCTCCACCCACCGCCCTCAGGATGTAGTAGGGGGGCCCCTGAACAGGTAGGGCCCCGTGGTGCCTAGACCCTCGTCAGCATCTCCCTCGTGATGAGTCGTAGGTGCCACAGTGAGCGCAAGTGGTCGGGGGGGATGGGGGGCTTCCTGCGGGGGAAGGGGTGGCGTAAAAGACGAAAACAGAACCGCGAGACCCGTGGAGACTCCCCCTGACACGATGCTGATCCGAGAGCGGGGGTCTGCAGCGCTCCCACTGAAGGGAATGGACACCCACGGCCCCCGCTTCTCGTGGTTGGCTCGGTTCCCAGCATGTCGGCCCCTCCCCCGGTGATCGGGATGCAGTAACCTCTCTAAAATTGGTGCCTGTAGAGTCGTGGCCTCCGTGGCCGCTCCCCCTGTGGTCAGCGCCCAAAACGGCGGCAGCAGAACGTCTGACCATGCGAACCGCGCCAACCACACTGTACAGCTTAGGGATGACTCTGGTGGTCTAGAGGAGGTGGAGTGCGCCCCCCGGAGGTCTCATGTGACACCAATATATACAGCCACCACTAGGGGGAGCTCACTACATACAGATATATACAGCCACCACTAGGGGGAGCTCACTACATACTGATATATACAGTCACCACTAGGGGGAGCTCACTACATACAGATATATACAGCCACCACTAGGGGGAGCTCACTACATACTGATATATACAGTCACCACTAGGGGGAGCTCACTACATACTGATATATACAGTCACCACTAGGGGGAGCTCACTACATACTGATATATACAGCCACCACTAGGGGGAGCTCACTACATACAGATATATACAGCCACCACTAGGGGGAGCTCACTGCATACAGATATATACAGCCACCACTAGGAGGAGCTCACTACATACTGATATATACAGCCACCACTAGGGGGAGCTCACTGTATACAGATATATACAACCACCACTAGGAGGAGCTCACTGCACACAGATATATACAGCCACCACTAGGGGGAGCTCACTACATACAGATATATACAGCCACCACTAGGAGGAGCTCACTACATACAGATATATACAGCCACCACTAGGAGGAGCTCACTACATACTGATATATACAGCCACCACTAGGGGGAGCTCACTGTATACAGATATATACAACCACCACTAGGAGGAGCTCACTGCACACAGATATATACAGCCTCCACTAGGGGGAGCTCACTGCATACAGATATATACAGTCACCACTAGGAGGAGCTCACTACATACAGATATATACAGTCACCACTAGGGGGAGCTCACTGCATACAGATATATACAGCCACCACTAGGGGGAGCTCACTACATACAGATATATACAGCCACCACTAGGAGGAGCTCACTACATACAGACATATACAGCCACCACTAGGGGGAGCACACTACATACAGATATATACAGCCACCACTAGGGGGAGCTCACTACATACAGATATATACAGCCACTACTAGGGGGAGCTCACTACATACAGATATATACAGCCACCACTAGGGGGAGCTCACTACATACAGATCTATACAGCCACCACTAGGGGGAGCTCCCTGCACACAGATCTATACAGCCACCACTAGGGGGAGCTCACTACATACAGATATTTACAGCCAACACTAGGGGGAGCTCACTACATACAGATATATACAGCCACCACTAGGGGGAGCTCACTACATACAGACATATACAGCCACCACTAGGGGAGCACACTACATACAGATATATACAGCCACCACTAAGGGAGCACACTACATACAGATATATACAGCCACCGCTAGGGGGAGCTCACTACATACAGATATATACAGCCACCACTAGGGGGAGCTCCCTGTATACAGATATATACAGCCACCACTAGGGGGAGCTCACTACATACAGATATATACAGCCACCACTAGGGGGAGCTCCCTGTATACAGATATATACAGCCACCACTAGGGGGAGCTCACTACATACAGATATATACAGCCACCACTAGGGGGAGCTCACTACATACAGATCTATACAGCCACCACTAGGGGGAGCTCCCTGCACACAGATCTATACAGCCACCACTAGGGGGAGCTCACTACATACAGATATTTACAGCCACCACTAGGGGGAGCTCCCTGCACACAGATATATACAGCCACCGCTAGGGGGAGCTCACTACATACAGATATATACAGCCACCACTAGGGGGAGCTCACTACATACAGACATATACAGCCACCACTAGGGGGAGCTCACTACATACAGACATATACAGCCACCGCTAGGGGGAGCTCACTACATACAGATATATACAGCCACCACTAGGAGGAGCTCACTGCACACAGATATATACAGCCTCCACTAGGGGGAGCTCACTACATACTGATATATACAGTCACCACTAGGGGGAGCTCCCTACATACAGATATATACAGCCACCACTAGGGGGAGCTCACTACATACAGATATATACAGCCACCACTAGGGAGAGCTCACTACATACAGATATATACAGCCACCACTAGGGGGAGCTCACTACATACAGATATATACAGCCAGCACTAAGGAGAGCTCCCTACATACAGATATATACAGCCACCACTAGGGAGAGCTCCCTACATACAGATATATACAGCCACCACTAGGGGGAGCTCACTACATACAGATATATACAGCCACCACTAGGGGGAGCTCACTACATACAGATATATACAGCCACCACTAGGGGGAGCTCACTACATACAGATATATACAGCCACCACTAGGGGGAGCTCACTACATACAGATATATACAGCCACCACTAGGGGGAGCTCCCTGTATACAGATATATACAGCCACCACTAGGGGGAGCTCACTACATACAGATATATACAGCCACCACTAGGGGGAGCTCCCTGTATACAGATATATACAGCCACCACTAGGGGGAGCTCACTACATACAGATATATACAGCCACCACTAGGGGGAGCTCACTACATACAGATCTATACAGCCACCACTAGGGGGAGCTCCCTGCACACAGATCTATACAGCCACCACTAGGGGGAGCTCACTACATACAGATATTTACAGCCACCACTAGGGGGAGCTCCCTGCACACAGATCTATACAGCCACCACTAGGGGGAGCTCACTACATACAGATATTTACAGCCAACACTAGGGGGAGCTCACTACATACAGATATATACAGCCACCGCTAGGGGGAGCTCACTACATACAGATATATACAGCCACCGCTAGGGGGAGCTCACTACATACAGATATATACAGCCACCGCTAGGGGGAGCTCACTACATACAGATATATACAGCCACCGCTAGGGGGAGCTCACTACATACAGATATATACAGCCACCGCTAGGGGGAGCTCACTACATACAGATATATACAGCCACCGCTAGGGGGAGCTCACTACATACAGATATATACAGCCACCGCTAGGGGGAGCTCACTACATACAGATATTTACAGCCAACACTAGGGGGAGCTCACTACATACAGATATTTACAGCCAACACTAGGGGGAGCTCACTACATACAGATATAAACAGCCACCACTAGGGGGAGCTCCCTGTATACAGATATATACAGCCACCACTAGGGGGAGCTCACTACATACAGATATATACAGCCACCACTAGGGGGAGCTCACTGCATACAGATATATACAGCCACCACTAGTGGGAGCTCACTGCATACAGATATATACAGCCACCACTAGGGGAAGCTCCCTGTATACAGATATATACAGCCACCATTAGGGGGAGCTCCCTGTATACAGATATATACAGCCACCACTAGGGGGAGCTCACTACATACAGATATATACAGCCACCGCTAGGGGGAGCTCACTACATACAGATATATACAGCCACCACTAGGGGGAGCTCACTGCATATAGATATACACAGCCACCATTAGGGGGAGCTCCCTGTATACAGATATATACAGCCACCATTAGGGGGAGCTCCCTGTATACAGATATATACAGCCACCACTAGGGGGAGCTCACTACATACAGATATATACAGCCACCGCTAGGGGGAGCTCACTACATACAGATATACACAGCCACCGCTAAGGGGAGCTCACTACATACAGATATATACAGCCACCACTAGGGGGAGCTCACTACATACTGATATATACAGCCATCACTAGGGGGAGCTCACTACATACAGATATATACAGCCACCACTAGGGGGAGCTCACCGCATACAGATATATACAGCCACCACTAGGGGGAGCTCACTACATACTGATATATACAGTCACGACTAGGGGGAGCTCACTACATACTGATATATACAGCCACCACTAGGGGGAGCTCACTACATACAGATATATACAGCCACCATTAGGGGGAGCTCACTACATACAGATATATACAGCCACCACTATGGGGAGCTCACTGCATACAGATATATACAGCCACCACTAGGGGGAGCTCACTGCATACAGATATATACAGCCACCACTAGGGGGAGCTCACTGCATACAGATATATACAGCCACCACTAGGGGAAGCTCACTACATACAGATATATACAGCCACCACTAGGGAGAGCTCACTACATACAGATATACACAGCCACCACTAGGGGGAGCTCACTGCATACAGATATATACACCCACCACTAGGGGGAGCTCACTACATACAGATATATACAGCCACCATTAGGGGGAGCTCACTACATACAGATATATACAGCCACCACTATGGGGAGCTCACTGCATACAGATATATACAGCCACCACTAGGGGGAGCTCACTGCATACAGATATATACAGCCACCACTAGGGGGAGCTCACTGCATACAGATATATACAGCCACCACTAGGGGAAGCTCACTACATACAGATATATACAGCCACCACTAGGGAGAGCTCACTACATACAGATATACACAGCCACCACTAGGGGGAGCTCACTACATACAGACATATACAGCCACCACTAGGGGTAGCTCACTGCATACAGATATATACAGCCACCACTAGAGGGAGGTCATTGCATACAGATTATAAAGCCACCACTATGGGGAGCTCACTGTATACAGATACATGCACTCACCACGCGGGGGAGCTCACTGCATAGAGATATATACAGCCACCAGTAAGGGGAGCTCACTGCATACAGATATATATACAGCCAACACTAGGGGGAGCTTACTGCAGACAGATATATACAGCCACCACTAGGGGGAGCTCACTGCATATAGATACATGCGGTCACCACTAGGGGGAGCTTACTGCTTACAGATATATACAGCCACTTCTAAGGGGAGCTCCCTGCATACAGACATATACAGACACCACTAGGGGGAGCTCCCTGAATACAGATATATACAGTCACCACTATGGGGAGCTCACTGTATACAGATGTATTCAGCCACCACTAGGGGGAGCTCACTACATACAGATGCATACAGTCACTACTAGGGGGAGCTCACTGCATACAGATATATACAGCCACCACTAGGGGGAGCTCACTACATACAGATGCATACAGTCACTAATAGGGGGGGCTCACTACATACAGATATACATACACCCACCACTAGGAGGAGCTCACTACATACAGATATATACAGCCACCACTAGGGGGAGCTTACTACATACAGATGTAAACAGCCACCACTAGAGGGAGCGCACTACATACAGATGTAAACAGCCACCACTAGAGGGAGCTCACTGCTTACAGATACTTATAGTCACCACTAGGGGGAGCTTACTACATACAGATATATATAGCCACCACTAGAGGGAGCTCACTACATACAGATATATACAGCCACCACTAGAGGGAGCTCACTACATACAGATATATACAGCCACCGCTAGAGGGAGCTCACTGCAGACAGATATATACAGCCACTACTAAGCGGAGTTCACTGCTTACAGATACATACAGTCACCACTAGGGGAGGCTCACCGCATATACACTACCGTTCAAAAGTTTGGGGTCACCCAAACAATTTAGTGTTTTCCATGAAAAGTCCCACTTATTCACCACCATGCGTTGTGAAATGAATAGACAATAGAGCCAAGACATTGACAAGGTTAGAAATAATGATTTGTATGTGAAATAACATTGTTTTTACATCAAACTTTGCTTTCGTCCAAGAATCCTCCTTTTGCAGCAATTCCAGCATTGCACACCTCTGACATTCTAGCTGTTAATTTGTTGAGGTAAGCTTGTGAAATTGCACCCCAGGCTTCTAGAAGCATCTCCCACAAGTTGGATTGGTTGGATGGGCACTTCTGGCGTACCATACGGTCAAGCTGCTCCCACAACAGCTCAATGGGGTTCAGATCTGGTGACTGCGCTGGCCACTCCATTACCCATAGAATACCAGCTGCCTGCTTCTGCTGTAAATAGTTCTTGCACAATTTGGAGGTGTGTTTAGGGTCATTGTCCTGTTGTAGGATGAAATTGGTTCCAATCAAGCGCTGTCCACTGGGTATGGCATGGCGTTGCCAAATGGAGTGATAGCCTTCCTTATTCAGAATCCCTTTTACCCTGTACAAATCTCCCACCTTACCAGCACCAAAGCCACCCCAGACCATCACATTACCTCCACCATGCTTAACAGATGGCGTCAGGCATTCTTCCAGCATCTTTTCATGTGTTCTGCGTCTCACAAACGTTCTTCTTTGTGATCCAAACACCTCAAACTTGGATTCATCCGTCCACAACACTTTTTTCCAGTCTTCCTCTGTCCAATGTCTGTGTTCTTTTGCCCATCTTAATCTTTTTCTTTTATTGGCCAGTCTCAGATATGGCTTTTTCTTTGCCACTCTGCCCTGAAGCCCAAAATCCCGCAGCCGCCTCTTCACTGTAGATGTTGACACTGGTGTTTTGCGGGTACTATTTAATGAAGATGCCAGTTGGGTACCTGTGAGGCGTCTGCTTCTCAAACTAGAGACTCTAATGTGCTTATCTTCTTGCTTAGTTGTGCAACGCGGCCTCCCACTTCTTTTTCTACTCTGGTTAGAGCCTGTTTGTGCTGTCCTCTGAAGGGAGTAGTACACACCGTTGTAGGAAATCGTCAATTTCTTAGCAATTTCTCGCATGGAATAGCCTTCATTTCTAAGAACAAGAATAGACTGTCGAGTTTCAGATGAAAGTTCTCTTTTTCTGGCCATTTTGAGCGTTTAATTGACCCCACAAATGTGATGCTCCAGAAACTCAATCTGCTCACAGGAAGGTCAGTTTTGTAGCTTCTGTAACGAGCTAGACTGTTTTCAGATGTGTGAACATGATTGCACAAGGGTTTTCTAATCATCAATTAGCCTTCTGAGCCAATGAGCAAACACATTGTACCATTAGAACACTGGAGTGATAGTTGCTGGAAATGGGCCTCTATTCACCTTTGTAGATATTGCACAAAAAACCAGGCATTTGCAGCTAGAATAGTCATTTACCACATTAGCAATGTATAGAGTGCATTTGTTTAAAGTTAGGACTAGTTTAAAGTTATCTTCATTAAAAAGTACAGTGCTTTTCCTTCAAAAATAAGGACATTTCAATGTGACCCCAAACTTTTGAACGGTAGTGTAGATGTATACAGTAACCACTAGGGGGAGCTCACTGCATACAGATGTATACAGCCAACACTATGGGGAGCTCACTACATACAGTTATATATACAGCCACCACTAGGGGGAGCTCCCTGTATACAGATATATACAGCCACCACTAGGGGGAGCTCACTGTATACAAATATATACAGCCATTACTAGGGGAAGCTCACTGCATACACATATACACAGCCACCACTAAGGGGAGCTTACCGCATACAGATGTATACAGCCACCACTAGGGGGAGCTCACTGCATAGAGATGGATACAGCCACTACTAGGGGGAGCTCACTGTATACAGATGTATACAGCCACCACTAGGGGGAGCTCACTGCATACAGATGTATACAGCCACCACTAGGGGGAGCTCAGTGCATACAGATGTATACAGCCACCACTAGGGGGAGCTCAGTGCATACAGATGTATACAGCCACCACTAGGGGGAGCTCACTGCATACAGATGTATACAGCTACCACTAGGGGGAGCTCACTGCACACAGATATATACAGCCACCACTAGGGGGAGCTCACTGCATACAGATACATACAGCCACCACTAGGGGAAGCTCACTACATACAGATATATACAGCCACCACTAGGGGGAGCTCACTGCATACAGATACATACAGTCACCACTACGGAGAGCTCACTACATACAGATATATACAGCCACCACTAGGGGGAGCTCACTGCATATAGATATACACAGCCACCACTAGGGGGAGCTCACTACATACAGATATATACAGCCACCATTAGGGGGAGCTCCCTGTATACAGATATATACAGCCACCATTAGGGGGAGCTCCCTGCATACAGATATATACAGCCACCACTAGGGAGAGCTCACTGCATACAGATATATACAGCCACCACTAGGGGGAGCTCCCTGTATACAGATATGTACAGCCCCACTAGGGGGAGCTCACTGCATACAGATACATACAGCCACCACTAGGGGGAGCTCACTACATACTGATATATACAGTCACCACTAGGGGGGGCTCACTACATACAGATATATACAGCCACCACTAGGGGGAGCTCACTACATACAGATATATACAGCCACCACTAGGGGGAGCTCACTACATACAGATATATACAGTCACCACTAGGGGGAACTCACTACATACAGATATATACAGCCACCACTAGGGGGAGCTCGCTGCATATAGATATACACAGCCACCACTAGGGGGAGCTCCCTGTATACAGACATATGCAGCCACCATTAGGGGGAGCTCCCTGTATACAGATATATACAGCCACCACTAGGGGAAGCTCACTACATACAGATATATACAGCCACCACTAGGGGGAGCTCACTACATACAGATATATACAGCCACCGCTAGGGGGAGCTCACTACATACAGATATACACAGCCACCGCTAAGGGGAGCTCACTACATAGAGATATATACAGCCACCACTAGGGGGAGCTCACTACATACAGATATATACAGCCACCACTAGGGGAAGCTCACTACATACAGATATATACAGCCACCACTAGGGAGAGCTCACTACATACAGATATACACAGCCACCACTAGGGAGAGCTCACTACATACAGATATATACAGCCACCACTAAGGGGAGCTCACTACATAGAGATATATACAGCCACCACTAGGGGGAGCTCACTACATACAGATATATACAGCCACCACTAGGGAGAGCTCACTACATACAGATATACACAGCCACCACTAGGGGTAGCTCACTGCATACAGATATATACAGCCACCACTAGGGGGAGGTCATTGCATACAGATTATAAAGCCACCACTAGGGGGAGCTCCCTGTATACAGATACATGCACTCACCACGCGGGGGAGCTCACTGCATAGAGATATATACAGCCACCAGTAAGGGGAGCTCACTGCATACAGATATATATACAGCCAACACTAGGGGGAGCTTACTGCAGACATATATATACAGCCACCACTAGGGGGAGCTCACTGCATATAGATACATGCTGTCACAACTAGGGGGAGCTTACTGCTTACAGATATATACAGCCACTTCTAGGGGGAGCTCCCTGCATACAGACATATACAGACACCACTAGGGGGAGCTCCCTGAATACAGATATATACAGTCACCACTATGGGGAGCTCACTGTATACAGATGTATTCAGCCACCGCTAAGGGGAGCTCACTACATAGAGATATATACAGCCACCACTAGGGGGAGCTCACTACATACAGATATATACAGCCACCACTAGGGAGAGCTCACTACATACAGATATATACAGCCACCACTAGGGGGAGCTCACTACATACAGATATACACAGCCACCGCTAAGGGGAGCTCACTACATACAGAAATATACAGCCACCACTAGGGGGAGCTCCCTGTATACAGATATATATAGCCACCACTAGAGGGAGCTCACTGCATATAGATATATACAGCCACCACTAGGGGAAGCTCACTACATACAGATATATACAGCCACCACTAGGGAGAGCTCACTACATACAGATATATACAGCCACCGCTAAGGGGAGCTCACTACATACAGATATATACAGCCACCACTAGGGGAAGCTCACTACATACAGATATATACAGCCACCACTAGGGAGAGCTCACTACATACAGATATACACAGCCACCACTAGGGGTAGCTCACTGCATACAGATATATACAGCCACCACTAGGGGGAGGTCATTGCATACAGATTATAAAGCCACCACTAGGGGGAGCTCCCTGTATACAGATACATGCACTCACCACGCGGGGGAGCTCACTGCATAGAGATATATACAGCCACCAGTAAGGGGAGCTCACTGCATACAGATATATATACAGCCAACACTAGGGGGAGCTTACTGCAGACATATATATACAGCCACCACTAGGGGGAGCTCACTGCATATAGATACATGCTGTCACCACTAGGGGGAGCTTACTGCTTACAGATATATACAGCCACTTCTAGGGGGAGCTCCCTGCATACAGACATGTACAGACACCACTAGGGGGAGCTCACTGCATACAGATATATACAGCCACCACTAGGGGGAGCTCACTACATACAGATGCATACAGTCACTACTAGGGGGAGCTCACTGCATACAGATATATACAGCCACTACTTGGGGGAGCTCACTGCATACAGATACATACAGTCAACCCTAGGCGGAGCTCACTGCATACAGATATATACAGCCACCACTAGGGGGAGCTCATTGCATACAGATTTATACAGCCACCACTAGGGGAAGCTCACTGCATACAGATATATACAGCCACTACTAGGAGGAGCTCACTGCATACAGATGTATACAGCCACCACTAGGGGGAGCTCACTGCATACAGATATATACAGCCACCACTAGGGGGAGCTCACTGCATACAGATATCTGCAGCCACCACTAGGGGAAGCTCACTGCATACAGATGTATACTACCACCACTAGGGGGAGCTCACTGCATACAGGTGTATACAGCCACCACTAGGGGGAGCTCACTGCATACAGATGTATACAGCCACCACTAGGGGGAGCTCACTGCATACAGATATCTACAGCCACCACTAGGGGAAGCTCACTGCATACAGATATATACAGCCACCACTATGGGGAGCTTACTACATACAGATATATACAGCCACCACTATGGGGAGCTCACTACATACTGATGTAAACAGCCACCACTAGAGGGAGCGCACTACATACAGATGTAAACAGCCACCACTAGAGGGAGCTCACTGCTTACAGATACATATAGTCACCACTAGGGGGAGCTTACTACATACAGATATATACAGCCACCACTAGAGGGAGCTCACTACATACAGATATATACAGCCACCGCTAGAGGGAGCTCACTGCAGACAGATATATACAGCCACTACTAAGGGGAGTTCACTGCTTACAGATACATACAGTCACCACTAGGGGGAGCTCCCTGCATACAGATACGTACAGCCACCACTAGGGGAAGCTCCCTGCATACAGATACATAGAGTCACCACTAGGGGAAGCTCACTGCATACAGATGTATACTACCACCACTAGGGGGAGCTCACTGCATACAGGTGTATACAGCCACCACTAGGGGGAGCTCACTGCATACAGGTGTATACAGCCACCACTAGGGGGAGCTCACTACATACAGATATATGCAGCCACCACTAGGGGGAGCTCACTGCATACAGATGTATACAGCCACCACTAGGGGGAGCTCACTGCATACAGATATCTACAGCCACCACTATGGGGAGCTTACTACATACAGATATATACAGCCACCACTATGGGGAGCTCACTACATACAGATGTAAACAGCCACCACTAGAGGGAGCGCACTACATACAGATGTAAACAGCCACCACTAGAGGGAGCTCACTGCTTACAGATACATATAGTCACCACTAGGGGGAGCTTACTACATACAGATATATACAGCCACCACTAGAGGGAGCTCACTACATACAGATATATACAGCCACCGCTAGAGGGAGCTCACTGCAGACAGATATATACAGCCACTACTAAGGGTAGTTCACTGCTTACAGATACATACAGTCACCACTAGGGGGAGCTCCCTGCATACAGATACGTACAGCAACCACTAGGGGGAGCTCACTGCATACAGATGTATACAGCCAACACTACAGGGAGCTCACTACATACAGTTGTATATACAGCCACCACTAGGGGGAGCTCACTGTATACAAATATATACAGCCATTACTAGGGGAAGCTCACTGCATACACATATACACAGCCACCACTAGGGGGAGCTCACTGCATAGAGATGGATACAGCCACTACTAGAGGAAGCTCTCTGCATACAGATGTATACAGCCACCACTAGGGGGAGCTCCCTGTATACAGATATGTACAGCCACCACTAGGGGGAGCTCACTGCATACAGATACATACAGCCACCACTAGGGGAAGCTCACTGCATACAGATATATACAGCCACCACTAGGGGGAGCTCACTGCATACAGATACATACAGCCACCACTAGGGGAAGCTCACTGCATACAGATATATACAGCCACCACTAGGGAGAGCTCACTGCATACAGATATATACAACCACCACTAGGGAGAGCTCACTGCATACAGATATATACAGCCACCACTAGGGAGAGCTCACTGCATACAGATATATACAGCCACCACTAGGGAGAGCTCACTGCAGACAGATATATACAGCCACTACTAAGGGGAGTTCACTGCATACAGATATATACAGCCACCACTAGGGAGAGCTCACTGCATACAGATATATACAGCCACCACTAGGGAGAGCTCACTACATACAGATATATACAGCCACCACTAGGGGGAGCCCCCTGCATTGAGAGTTTGCCTGTGACATGATGCTGCTTGTACAGGGTTATATAGGGGCAGACAAGCCGCGGAGCCTCCCGCAGGCTGAGAGGGGGTATAATGAGACGTGTGGGAGGGCCCAACACTGAGGGGCTCCAGTAAGGAGGTGGTCAGGTGTCTCTGTGCTCCGCCTGCCGGACCCTCTCTGGCCTGACCTTACTGCAGAAGTCTTTTACCTGCCCCTCTGTGGTTCTTGCAGGAGAGGCTGGAGAAGGGAGTGCTGGAGGAGAAGGCCTTGGAGGCGCTGGAGAGGGACTTCCAGGAGGTGCTCAGCGAGCTGACGGGAGACAAGAGTCTGGAGAAGTTCCGTACGGAATACCAGAAGCTCCACGGCGTCCTGAAGAAGTCCACCGAGAACGAGAGGCGCCTGATGGGGAAATGCCGAGAGCTCAACGCCGAGATCGTGGCCAACGCCGCCAAAGTGGCCACCGCCCTGCAGCTGTCCCAGGAGGACCAGAGCACCATCGCCTCCCTGAAGAAGGTAAGGCGCCACCGACCAGAGCCGCGGAGGGTGAGATACACGGCTGTGCAGAGAGTATCACAAAGGACAGGATTAGATACACAGCTCAGCAAACAGTATCACATAGGATTAGATACAGCAGACAGTATCACACAGGATAGGATTAGATACACGGCTGTGCAGAGAGTATCACAAAGGACAGGATTAGATACAGCAGACAGTATCACACAGGATAGGATTAGATACACGGCTGTGCAGACAGTATCACACAGAATAGGATTAGATAGCTCAGCAAACAGTATCACACAGAAGAGGATTAGATACACGGCGCAGCAGACAGTATCACACGGGATAGGATTAGATACAGCAGACAGTATCACACAGGATGGGATTAGATACAGCAGACAGTATCACACAGGAGAGGATTAGAAACAGCTCAGCAGACAGTATCACACGGGATAGGATTAGATACAGCAGACAGTATCACACAGGATAGGATTAGATACAGGAGCTCAGCAGATAGTATCACAAAGGACAGGATTAGATACACAGCTCAGCAAACAGTATCACACATGATAGGATTAGATACAGCAGACAGTATCACACGGGAGAGGATTAGATACACAGCTCAGCAGACAGTATCACACAGCAAAGGATTAGATACACGGCTCAGCAGACAGTATCACACAGGATGGGACTAGATACAGCAGACAGTATCACACGGGAGAGGATTAGATACACAGCTCAGCAGACAGTATCACACAGCAAAGGATTAGATACACGGCTCAGCAGACAGTATCACACAGGATAGGATTAGATACACGGCTCAGCAGACAGTATCACACAGGATAGAATTAGATACATGGCTCCGCAGACTGTATCACACAGGATAGGATTAGATACACAGCTCAGCAAACAGTATCACACAGAATAGGATTAGATACAGGAGCTCAGTTGACACTATCACACAGAATACGATTAGATACATGGCTCAGCAGACAATATCACACAGGATAGGATTAGATACATGGCTCAGCAGACAGTATCACACAGGATAGGATTAGATACACAGCTCAGCAGACAGTATAACACAGGATAGGATTAGATACACGGCTCAGCAGACAGTATCACACAGGATAGGATTAGATACATGGCTCAGCAGACAGTATCACACAGCAAAGGATTAGATACACGGCTCAGCAGACAGTATCACAGCAAAGGATTAGATACACGGCTCAGCAGACAGTATCACACAGGATAGAATTAGATACACGGCTCAGCAGACAGTATCATATAGGATAGGATTAGATACAGCAGCTCCGCAGACAGTATCACACAGAATAGGATTAGATAGCTCAGCAAACAGTATCACACAGAAGAGGATTAGATACACGGCGCAGCAGACAGTATCACACAGGATAGGATTAGATACACGGCTCAGCAGACAGTATCACACAGGATAGGATTAGATACACGGCTCAGCAGACAGTATCGCACAGGATAGGATTAGATACACGGCTCAGCAGGCAGTATCACACAGGATAGGATTAGATACACGGCTCAGCAGACAGTATCACACAGGATAGGATTAGATACAGGAGCTCAGTTGACACTATCACACAGGATAGGATTAGATACACGGCTCAGCAGGCACTATCACACAGGATAGGATTAGATACACGGCTCAGCAGGCAGTATCACACAGAATACGATTAGATACATGGCTCAGCAGGCAGTATCACACAGAATACGATTAGATACACGGCTCAGCAGGCAGTATCACACAGGATAGGATTAGATACACGGCTCAGCAGGCAGTATCACACAGGATAGGATTAGATACACGGCTCAGCAGACAGTATCACACAGGATACGATTAGATACATGGCTCAGCAGGCAGTATCACACAGGATAGGATTAGATACACGGCTCGGTAGGCAGTATCACACAGGATAGGATTAGATACAACAGCTCAGCAGACGGTATCACACAGGATAGGATTAGATACATGGCTCAGCAGGCAGTTTCACACAGAAGAGGAAGAAAACCTGATCTCGCCCCGGACCCGGCCGCCCGTCGCCCCGGACCCGGCCGCCCGTCGCCCCGGACCCGGCCGCCCGTCGCCCCGGACCCGGCCGCCCGTCGCCCCGGACCCGGCCGCCCGTCACCCCGGATCCGGCCACGCATTACTCGGAACCGGCCGTCCGTAACCCTTTTATACCAAATAACATATCAAATATATGTTTTGTATTTCACACAAAATGAAGAAAATGATCCCCAGTGATCCCATGTTAGACCCCCTGACTTATATACCCGCAGACCGCGACCCATGGAGAAAGGAGGCGCAAAACACACATTAGTAACATAACATATTTAAGCACATATACCTCCATACCTTATACCCAACCATATATATACCATATCCCCTATTCTTATCGCCATCACCCTGTACCCATATACCCATCCATATACCACATCCCATATCCTACACCCTTCCCCCAGTCCACTGCCAACACTTACCAAACGTATTTGTAAATTAAATGCAGGGCTGTTTTTTGCCCTCTCCTCCTACTCCCCTCGCGGATGGTTTCACCTGTCGGAGGATCTGTTGCAGATCCGGCTTAAAATACCAGAAGAAAAAGTGCAGCATGCAGGATTATTCTTTTGTCCAAATGCTGGGTGGAAACCAAACAGACCCCATTACAGTCAATGGGGTCTGTGCGGCGCTGTTTGGTTCCGTACAGAGACAGAGCCGCTTTGGAACCTCCTGTACTCCAAGCAGTAGCCCTTCTTATTGATCCGTCAGCTCTTCGAACAGTTCCCCCTGCATACCTGTTGCCCTGTTCCCAGCCCATGCCCTTGCTCCACCTGCCTCTTGATGAGACTTCTAATAAAAGCCTGGCCCTGCCACTGCATCAGCGTGTGATTAATTTGCTTCCAGCACAGTTTAATCCAGCTCCACGTTACCTGTTTCTCCGCTGTTTCTGCAAGACCTTCTGATACTGACTTCTGGCTTCCTGCCTCATCCATTTGTACTGCATCTGAGATTTCCTGATAACGACTCCTGGCTATCCTGACTACTGACTTGCATAGCTACTACACCCATGGCTCCTATGCAGCATCGGTAAGACATTACACCTTTCCTGCTCCCCGAACTGAGCAGAAAAGTGGCTCCTCGAGTGCAGATGCGAAACCGCCTTAACACATAATAACATAATACCAACTACCCACAAAAAAAACATAATATACATAGTACACACTAAGACATAATATATAACCCCCATAACACCAATAACCCACAGTCTAAATACATAGAACTAAAGCATACCAAACCTCCGCCCTCTGACCCTCCTGCCCTCCACACTCTTCTACCCCGGTTTTTGGTCCAGTTAGCCTTTCACTCAAATTGTAACCTAAAAATAAAACAAAAAGCTTGGGTGAAAGACCCCAGCAGCCCCCCACCAGGAAAGAGTTCTCCAGGCTAGGAAACCCAAAAACAAAAACCCCTCCAGAGGCAGGCTGCCCGAGGTTTACCCAACCAATATAAGACTCCAGAGAACGCACCTTCACCACGTCACCGAGAATGTTCCTACTTACCTCATCCTCGAGGAGGACTTTATGCTGCGTCAACAGTATGCACCGCACATTCCATGTGTAATTCCTAACCACTAGACTTACTAAAAATGCAGCGCAGCGGTCCCTGCCACCCAGATCTCTGAATGTGCCATAACACCACACAGCGTAGGTAAGGTCAGCCAGCCGAGGCCAACCGATGGAAGCCCCTACCCTCTTGTAGACCTCTATATTAGAGGGACAATGAAGCAGGAAGTGGTCCATGCCCTTCAGAGTGTTGCCACATGCCTCCCGGGGATAACCCCTTCCTTGGTGTTCCTATACTTTAAGTTGTCCCCTACATATAGCTTACCATGGAAGCAGCGCCAGGCCAAGTCCCAATACGTCAAGGAAATTCTTACTGAACTTAAAGTAAACAAAAGTACCCTCAAATCCCGACCTGGAGGGCCAATGGACTCTGAAAGTAAGTTGCTAAACCTTTCAAAAAGGTATTCACAAGGAATACCACTGGGTCGACTATAGCAAACCAACCTAGTCTGCTCTTACAGTAAGTGACCTCCCACTTGACTGGGTTCGCCAATTCCCCCATAACAGCTGAAAATAACAGGCTGTAGACCCGCGACCAAGGAGGTTCCGACAAAATCCCCGGTATATTAACAAAGGGAGCAGATGGGGTCTGCTTGGTCAAAACCTTTCTCTTAGGGTCAAGGACCACCCTTCCATTGATCCACCTTTTGAGCGACTTTCCTCAATCTGCCTTCCCAGTTTTTCTCGTTATAATTATTTTGCTCGAATTTAATGCCTATAATCTTTGGAGAATGTCTGGAGGTTCACAATCAAGTTCTCCCCCTTCCAGCCAGAGACTCTCTCACTTTTCCCAATTGATCTTTGACCCAGAGACCTCTGAGACGAGTGCCACTGCACTCAAGGCTGAGCCCGGCACCCACAGGTTCATCCTCACCCCTGCCAACAGTCCCCCGTCCACCCTTCTGAGAAAGGGATCAACAGTAGAGATGAGCAAGCATACTCGGTAAGGCGATTTACTCGAGAGAGCATCGCCTTTTTCGAGTAACTGCTGGCTCATCCCTAAAGATTTAGGGGGGGTGGCGTGCGGGGGGGGGGGGGGGGGGGGGGAGAGAGATCCTCCCAATCTCATCCGCAACGCCCCGCTCACCCCCGCAGCCCCCTTGAATCTTCAGCGACAAGCCAGCAGTTACTTGAAAAAGGCGATGCTCTCTCGAGTAAATCGTCTTGCCGAGTATGCTCGCTCATCTCTAATCAACAGTAAAGACCTAAAACAAGGGTCTCAGGGGGCATACCAGACTCAACCTCAAAAGGGCGGCCAAACCAACCGTTCACAAGTAGCAAACTCCCAGCCCCTGAATACAAAGTTTTTAACCAATATGCAAACCCCACCGGCAGATCGTATCTCAAAAGGGCAGACCAAAGATACTTGTGATTCACTCAATCAAAAGCGTTAGGTTGATTCTGGGAAAGTAAAAACCTCTTCCAGAGACCCACCCTGCTCTACGACTGGGAACAGAGCAGTTCCGAGTCCCAGAAAAGAGCCGGGGCGCAAATTTCACCGACCTACTGCCAGATTCCTTCTGCCCATATTGAGGAACACTATTGGGCACCAATTCTCAACACAGAACAGATCTTTACCCCTTGACAGAATAATTAGGGCTGACATTCCTCAACGCTTTATAAAACTACGATGTTAAGCCATCCGGACACAGCGACTTTTTGGACCTAAGCCCATCAATTGCCAGTCCAACTTTTCTCTACTGTAATTGCTTCCATCAAAACATCAAGAGAAGGGTCTATTCTTGGTTCAGGAATGGTTTCCAGCCAGGAAAGCCGAGATTCTGTCCTGATTAAGTTCGCTCCTACCCAAGAGATTTGAGTAGAAGGATCTGAGAACCTCTAGGATTACTGATCTGGACCTTTTCAGGGACTCCATACCGTCTTACAGACCCGTGACCAATTGACTACTCACTGACATCTTATGGTTGCTGTAGGGGTCAGTCGAGCAGTACTTTCTAAAATCCTTCTCAAAATGTGCCTATCATACTGACATCTCTTAAGCATGGTCTTCACATTGGAGATCTCCTCGCGGCTACCTCCAGTCGAGACCAAACGCTCAAGTTTCCTCCTCAGGCTCTAATACATAGGCTTTATGTTCAGGCTTCTGAGGTTGGAGAGCTGTCAGAAGAACCTTCTTACTTGATGTTTAAGTGTCCCCCACCACTCTGACTTACCTCTGCATAGGCCCAGAAATTCCTGATTCTGAAGAAAATCCTCAAAGGAACGTCTTACTTCCTCTTCTTACAGGAGTGACGAATCTAACTTCCATAACCTTCTGCCCATCTGAGGGGTCTCTCTAACATTCAGGAAAAAAGAATCCATTATTGGTGGTGGAGGTAGAGTTCTCTGACTGCAAATCTAGACTTGTGCAGGCTTTTTCTCACATGCCTTTTGAGGACCACCCAGTCTCCTGGAAGTAGTTTGTATGACCCTCCCTCATTTGAGTCTGGATCTGGAATTGAAGAGAACACATATCAATGAGCGGCTGTCAACTGCTTGTGCTGCCCCTTCAGATAGGATGTGAGGTTGACATACTGTGCCTGCAACAGCTGAGGAAAGTATAGGCCTGTCACAGGCGCTCTACCAAACATCATAAGTGAGGTTAGCTTGGTCTTTTTACCAGGCGTGGTTGTTACTGAGTAGAGGGCTAATACAATGTGTACCTTCTATTACTTTCTGTAACCTTTGGTACGCCATATATGCAAATTACTTTGTTCAACAATTTCTAGGCGCAGTCTTGGCGTCGGCATTTTTTTTTTTTGCTTTCTTTTTTTTTAGCCTCCCACACATCTATCTTGAGTAGCTATACGTAGTCACTGGAACGGGCAGTCTGGCCTTGTATCTCCTTTGACTGATGAGTTGATCCATGGCACAAATGTGACATCATAGAAGAGAGCATAGGAGTTTATCTTTCCTCCAGACTCCCTTCTCATACAGTTCCGCACCCTCTCAGTGCCACTCCCCCTCTTTATCCCCTAGGGGCTGGTTCCTGAAAAATGGACAACAAAGAGATATCCGCACTTGATTCAGTTTCTACCAGATGGATAGTTGATGTGTTGAGTAGGAGTTTTACTGCCACGTTGGCTGCTGCATCTGCCCTCTGATTCCCAGGGGCATCCAGAGTCATTTTCTTGGTATGAGCCTGGGCCTTGATTGCAGTGAGCACCATCAGCTCGGCCTCCTGAGCAGATTTCCAGGAAGGCTTGTTTTTTGTCCAATTACCTCATTGTTGGGTACCACTGCATTGGCCTGTTTTGCTTGTCCATTTTCATTGTATCTGGAGCTATCTGCAAAAAACTCAAAATCTGTTAATGCAGATTTTAACAACATTTTCAAGAGCCCTAGTCTCATTTTCCATTAACTCTAAACCATCATTCATTTACATTTGATGTTCTGCGTTTTCTCCTTCCCTCTCCTAAATTCAATGGAAGCAATGAAACTGGTTTCAGAACTATACATCTTCTATTTGTTATATGTGGAGAACCTATTTTGGGAGGGACAGGCAGTCATGGGGTGGTTGCAGAAGGTGAGAGCCTTGGGTTATCCATTCTCTGCAATATCCCACCAATCCCAGGAAAATGTGCTGTTCCCGGGGGTTTCTGGGAAGGTGGAGGGCCTGAACTGTCTGGATTTTGTCAGTAATATTGTCCTGCAAAATGCAGTGACCTAGCAACACAACTGTGGGTTGGCAAAACTGAAGTTTGGACTTGGGTGCCTTGCAGTCATTCTCAGTAAGAAAGTGTAACAGACTGATAGTCTCCTCCAAACACTGTTCAATAGTGTCACAACACAAGAGCAAGTAATCAACATATTGAAGCACTGAGGTGCTGAGATATTGTGGGACCCAGTTATACAAAACAATTTGTAGGGCCTTAAAGTACTGCCCTGCGGAGCTGGCTGCTGCCTGAGGCAACACACCAGCAATATTGCTTGCCTTGATGTGTGGAAGCAAATAAATGCTGGGCATTCTCTAGTAGGGGTACACTAAAGAAGTGTAAAGAGGGTGGAGCTGGCAGGTACATGTGACAATAACTTTTGGGGATTTGGCACCAATTGGGACATTATCACTTGCTCGTAAATCGTGAACCATGAGAAAGGTTTGAAGTTGACCTTTGGCTGGAAACAATAGAGTGTTGTAAGGGGAATGACATTCCTGTATGATCCCCTTCTCAAGTTGGGCCTGCTCATTAATACTGGCTTCCTGAGGGCACTCAGAGGATATTGCCTGCTGTTGGGTGACTGTTGCCAGGTCTGACTTTAACGTCCAGCAGAGTGACAAGTCATCCAATATTCATTTTGTGTTTGGCCCACAGTATCTCTGGTACCGATGCTAGAACTTGTTGCATGTAGAGCGATACATTCCTGAGAGTCTGTAACAATGAGCACACATGGTAGTAAACAGTTAGGAGGCTGGTCTCCTTGATACCATTTGGGGTATACATGTATCGCTGTAGGTATGTCTGCCTCCAATAAGTTGACTGGGCAGGTCTTTGTCACCAGAAATCTATCCACATTAAAAATGTAATACACTATCATTTGATTCTGTTTGTAATGTACTTATCGGGCACACAATTATCTCATTACTCTTTTAGCATCCTCATTTAATAGTATTCAAATAAGTAGAACCAAATATATTGAATATACCGTGTACTTGTGTTGTGCGTCATCAAGAATATATAACCACATCAGACATTCCACTCAAATAGAGATGGACTTCCCTGCTGGGTTGGTTGTGTTAAGGAGGACTACAACTATCATGTCAGTGAAATCTTACGCATATTCCCTTCCTCCCCTTGCATCGCCTAGCCCCTCCTCCCATTGCACCACATAGCTCCTCCCCTTACATCACTTAGCTCTACCCCCTTTATGGGGCTAAAATATTTAAAATTGTAGACTGTCAAACATTGGTCCTCTACCTGATGGCACCATCCTGGCCACCATGGATGTGGAGTCCTTATACTCCAACATCCCACTGAAGATGGACTGACCGCCTGCCAGACGCACAGTCGCCTCTGCATCCCTGTGACAACTCACAAGATTCATCCTCACACACAATTATTTCTCCTTTTGGCAAAGAGAGATTCTTGCAATACACCGGAACCACCATGGGCAGTAAAATGGCACCGCAATATGCCAACCTTTTCATGGCAAAACTGGAGAGTGACTTTCTGGCCTCCTGCCCCAGCAAACCATTGGCCTACTTCCACAACATTGAGGACATCATAATCATCTGGACCAACACCGAACAAGAACTAATAAAATTGCATGAGCGATTCAATGAATTCCACCCCACCATAAGCCCGACATTAAGCTACTCATATGCAGAAATCAACTTTTTGGACACCACCATAAAGATTTCACACAATTCAATACAGACATCCCTATACTAAAAAAACAATTGATCGGCCCACATATCTCAGATAGGACAGCTTCTACCCCTAGCGCATCAAAAAGTCCATTGTCTAAAGCCGGATATGCACCAACCCAACAGACAGAGAGGAACATCTATACCATCTTAAAAGGACATTTATAAATCAGGGCGACCATCCCACCTCAACTGATGAGGAAATCACCAGAGCCACCAGGATATCCAGGAGTCACCAGAGCCACCAGGATACCTAGGAATAGCCAAAGCCACCAGGATACCTAGAAGTCGCCAGGATACCCAGGAGTCACCAGAGCCACCAGGATACCCAGGAATCACCAGAGCCACCAGGATACCCAGGAATCACCAGAGCCACCAGGAGACCCAGGAATCACCAGAGCCACCAGGAGACCCAGGAATCACCAGAGCCACCAGGAGACCCAGGAATCGCCAGAACCACCAGGAGACCCAGGAATCGCCAGAGCCACCAGGAGACCCAGGAATCGCCAGAGCCACCAGGAGACCCAGGAATCGCCAGAGCCACCAGGAATCACCAGAGCCACCAGGATACACAGGAATCACCAGAGCCACCAGGATACCCAGGAATCACCAGAGCCACCAGGATACCCAGGAATCGCCAGAGCCACCAGAAGACCCAGGAATCGCCAGAGCCACCAGAAGACCCAGGAATCGCCAGAGCCACCAGGAGACCCAGGAATCGCCAGAGCCACCAGGAGACCCAGGAATCGCCAGAGCCACCAGGAGACCCAGGAATCGCCAGAGCCACCAGGAGACCCAGGAATCGCCAGAGCCACCAGGAGACCCAGGAATCGCCAGAGCCTCCAGGAGTCGCCAGAGCCTCCAGGCTGCCCTGGAGTCGCCAGAGCCTCCAGGAGTCGCCAGAGCCTCCAGGCTGCCCTGGAGTCGCCAGAGCCTCCAGGAGTCGCCAGAGCCTCCAGGCTGCCCTGGAGTCGCCAGAGCCTCCAGGAGTCGCCAGAGCCTCCAGGCTGCCCTGGAGTCGCCAGAGCCTCCAGGAGTCGCCAGAGCCTCCAGGCTGCCCTGGAGTCGCCAGAGCCTCCAGGAGTCGCCAGAGCCTCCAGGCTGCCCTGGAGTCGCCAGAGCCTCCAGGCTGCCCAGGAATTAACTCCTTCAATACACAGAGAAGGAAGGAAACGTTTGTGTACCTCTATTAGTGACCTACAATTCACAGCTAGAGGTATTAAAGAAAACCGCAAAGAAACTCCATCATACGTACACAAGGATGACCGTCTGACCACCATATTCACGGACCCTCTGCTTCTGTGTTGCAGGCAACCTCCAAGACTAAGGAACTTTATAATAAGGAGTACATTGCCCTCCGACACAAAGATAAACTTATCCCTGTAATGTAAGGAGCTGTAAGATCTGCTGACATGTACGGACCGCCGACAGGATACAGATCCCCAACACACAGCAGGACTATAAGATCCCTGTAATGTAAGGAGCTGTAAGACCTGATGACATGTACGGACCACAGACAGGATACATAACCCCAACACACAGCAGGACTATAAGATCCCTGTAATGTAAGGAGCTGTTCGACCTGCTGACATGTACGGACCGCAGACAGGATACATAACCCCAACACACAGCAGGACTATAAGATCCCTGTAATGTAAGGATCTGTAAGACCTGCTGACCTGTACGGACCGCAGACAGGATACATAACCCCAACACACAGCAGGACTATAAGATCCCTGTAATGTAAGGAGCTGTAAGACCTGCTGACATGTACGGACCGCGGACAGGATACAGATCTTCAACACACAGCAGGACTATAAGATCCCTGTAATGTAAGGAGCTGTAAGACCTGCTGACATGTACGGACCGCGGACAGGATACATAACCCCAACACACAGCAGTACTATAAGATCCCTGTAAGGTAAAGAGCAGTAAGACCTGCTGACATGTATGGACGGCGGACAGAATACATAACCCCAACACACAGCAGGACTATAAGATCCCTGTAATGTAAGGAGCTGTAAGACCTGCTGACATGTACGGACCGCAGACAGGATACATAACCCCAACACACAGCAGTACTATAAGATCCCTGTAAGGTAAAGAGCAGTAAGACCTGCTGACATGTATGGACGGCGGACAGAATACATAACCCCAACACACAGCAGGACTATAAGATCCCTGTAATGTAAGGAGCTGTAAGACCTGCTGACATGTACGGACCGCAGACAGGATACAGATCCCCAACACGCAGATGGGCTATAAGATCCCTGTAATGTAAGGAGCTGTAAGACCTGCTGACATGTACGGACCGCAGACAGGATACATAACCCCAACACACAGCAGGACTATAAGATCCCTGTAATGTAAGGAGCTCTAAGACCTGCTGACATGTATGGACCGCCGACAGGATTCATAACACCAACACACAGCAGGACTATAAGATCCCTGTAATGTAAGGAGCTGTAAAACCTGCTGACATGTACGGACCGCGGACAGGATACAGATCCCCAACACACAGCAGGACTATAAGATCCCTGTAATGTAAGGAGCTGTAAGACCTGCTGACATGTACGGACCGCAGACAGGATACATAACCCCAACACACAGCAGGACTATAAGATCCCTGTAATGTAAGGAGCTGTAAGACCTGCTGACATGTACGGACCGCAGACAGGATACATAACCCCAACACACAGCAGGACTATAAGATCCTGTAATGTAAGGAGCTGTAAGACCTGCTGACATGTGCGGACCGCAGACAGGATACATAACCCCAACACACAGCAGGACTATAAGATCCCTGTAATGTAAGGAGCTGTAAGACCTGCTGACATGTACGGACCGCCGACAGGATACATAACCCCAACACACAGCAGGACTATAAGATCCCTGTAATGTAAGGAGCTGTAAGACCTGCTGACATGTACGGACCGCAGACAGAATACATAACCCCAACACACAGCAGGACTATAAGATCCTTGTAATGTAAGGAGCTGTAAGACCTGCTGATATGTACGGACCGCGGACAGGATACATAACCCCAACACACAGCAGGACTATGAGATCCCTGTAATGTAAGGAGCTGTAAGACCTGCTGACTTGTACGGACCGCAGACAGGATACATAACCCCAACACACAGCAGGACTATAAGATCCCTGTAATGTAAGGAGCTGTAAGACCTGCTGACATGTACGGACCGCAGACAGGATACAGATCCCCAACACGCAGATGGGCTATAAGATCCCTGTAATGTAAGGAGCTGTAAGACCTGCTGACATGTACGGACCGCAGACAGGATACATAACCCCAACACACAGCAGGACTATAAGATCCCTGTAATGTAAGGAGCTGTAAGACCTGCTGACATGTATGGACCGCCGACAGGATTCATAACCCCAACACACAGCAGGACTATAAGATCCCTGTAATGTAAGGAGCTGTAAGACCTGCTGACATGTACGGACCGCGGACAGGATACATAACCCCAACACACAGCAGGACTATAAGATCCCTGTAATGTAAGGAGCTGTAAGACCTGCTGACATGTACGGACCGCAGACAGGATACATAACCCCAACACACAGCAGGACTATAAGATCCCTGTAATGTAAGGAGCTGTAAGACCTGCTGACATGTACGGACCGCTGACAGGATACAGATCCCCAACACACAGCAGGACTATAAGATCCCTGTAATGTAAGGAGCTGTAAGACCTGCTGACATGTACGGACCGTGGACAGGATACAGATCCCCAACACACAGCAGGACTATAAGATCCCTGTAATGTAAGGAGCTGTAAGACCTGCTGACATGTATGGACCGCGGACAGGATACATAACCCCAACACACAGCAGGACTATAAGATCCCTGTAATGTAAGGAGCTGTAAGACCTGCTGACATGTACGGACCGCAGACAGGATACATAACCCCAACACACAGCAGGACTATAAGATCCCTGTAATGTAAGGAGCTGTAAGACCTGCTGACATGTACGGACCGCAGACAGGATACATAACCCCAACACACAGCAGGACTATAAGATCCTGTAATGTAAGGAGCTGTAAGACCTGCTGACATGTATGGACCGCAGACAGGATACATAACCCCAACACACAGCAGGACTATGAGATCCCTGTAATGTAAGGAGCTGTAAGACCTGCTGACTTGTACGGACCGCAGACAGGATACATAACCCCAACACACAGCAGGACTATAAGATCCCTGTAATGTAAGGAGCTGTAAGACCTGCTGACATATACTGACTGCGGGCAGGATACGGATCCCCAACACACAGCAGGACTATAAGATCCCTGTAATGTAAGGAGCTGTAAGACCTGCTGACATGTACGGACCGCGGACAGGATACATAACCCCAACACACAGCAGGACTATAAGATCCTTGTAATGTAAGGAGCTGTAAGACCTGCTGACTTGTACGGACCGCAGACAGGATACATAACCCCAACACACAGCAGGACTATGAGATCCCTGTAATGTAAGGAGCTGTAAGACCTGCTGACATGTACGGACCGCAGACAGGATACATAACCCCAACACACAGCAGGAATATAAGATCCCTGTAATGTAAGGAGCTGTAAGACCTGCTGACATGTACGGACCGCAGACAGGATACATAACCCCAACACACAGCAGGACTATAAGATCCTTGTAATGTAAGGAGCTGTAAGACCTGCTGACATGTACGGACTGTGGACAGGATACATAACCCCAACACACAGCAGGACTATAAGATCCCTGTAATGTAAGGAGCTGTAAGACCTGCTGACATGTACGGACCGCAGACAGGATACAGATCTCCAACACACAGCAGGTCTATAAGATCCCTGTAATATAAGGAGCTGTAAGACCTGCTGACATGTACGGACCACAGACAGGATACATAACCCCAACACACAGCAGGACTATAAGATCCCTGTAATGTAAGGAGCTGTAAGACCTGCTGACATGTACGGACCGCAGACAGGATACATAACCCCAACACACAGCAGGACTATAAGATCCCTGTAATGTAAGGAGCTGTAAGACCTGCTGACATGTACGGACCGCAGACAGGATACAGATCTCCAACACACAGCAGGTCTATAAGATCCCTGTAATGTAAGGAGCTGTAAGACCTGCTGACATGTACGGACTGCAGACAGGATACAGATCTCCAACACACAGCAGGTCTATAAGATCCCTGTAATGTAAGGAGCTGTAAGACCTGCTGACATGTACGGACCGCGGACAGGATACATAGCCCCAACACACAGCAGGACTATATATTGGGGGAGCGGGACAAAAACTGAAAGCCAGGATGAGATCTCATTGCCACTCAATTACAGAGAAAGACAGAATTGCCTGCGGCCGAGTATTGTTTTGGTCATGGACATGACATAGAACATATGAAAGTTATGATACTGAAAGGTAATTTTAAGTAACAAAGCCATAGAAGAATTTGGGAATATAAATTTATAACTACTTTTGACACTTTCCGTAGAGGATTAAATTCTTCACAAGAATTCATGCTTGACTGGGAAGTATGAGAAATTTATAGCAAAGATAACCCTGCTGGCCTGGTGACATACAGGGTTAACTGAGAACAGCCCTTGCTTTCCTTAAGAAATTCATGGGAGAGAGGGTGTGCAAACTTGTGCAAACTATCTTTTCAATAGGGTACATGATACATTATAATGATTAGGTCACAATTTAATGGAACCGGGAGAGACCAATAGGAGGCTCCACACCTCGGCCGATAAGTCCGTCAGCCTGGTCTCCTGCAAAAATGAAATACCAGCTTCAACTCGGCTGAGAAAATGAAAGGCTGCGAACTTAGCCACATCTGACCTAATGCTGACAGCATTAATGGATGCCCGCGTCACCAGGGTGAGCACCACCATCATTGGTGATCAAGCTGCATGGCTCTCCTCTTACTCCCCCCCTCCTCCCCATCAGAGGAAGATGTCTCCCATCTAGTTCTCTTTAACGGAACCATCCATACTTCCTTTCTCACCCCACTGAGATCCACACCTTCACCTTTTGGCTTCAGGGTAGCCCCTTCCCCGAGAAAACTAGATCCCCCTTACAAAGAGAACCAGCATCTCCTGGAGTTCCTTCCTTAAAGTTCTCTGCCACACCTCCGGCGAGGAAGAGGAGGTGTTATCGAGGGCTTGGAAGCGGTTAGAGAGCTCGACCAGAGGGGAACCACTTGGGCCTTCCTTTGGTATCTCTACCAGAATGAGTGAGCCTGGATGATCCCACTCCAGAGAGGGAGAACCCATGGTCTTCCATCTTATTCTTCTCTTACCCTTTCTCTTCTGTTTTTGCCATTTCTCGCCATCCTCATTCGCACTGTCTTCCTGGGAGGATGGAGCAGAACAGGCAGCCATCTCTTCTTTCTCCATCCTTCTAGTTTCCTCATCCACACGATTATCCCTCGGGGTCTCAGCAGCACGGTGCATTTCCCTGTCAGAGGCAACTCCAGATTCTTGGAGCTTACACCTCCCCCCAGCTGTTTGACACCCTTCCTGCTTGTACTGGTCAGTCACTCCATTGAGACATAGCTCTTCCTCTTCTTCATCCCCACCCGCCTCACCTCCAGACGGAAAAACCTGCTAACACTCCAACTGTGCCCCGCCGGCGTTGGCAAAAGAGAAAGTACATCGACTGAATGGTTGTCCTAAAGCACCCGAATGTCCCCACAGGGCGAGGGAGGTCCCCCCCCTTCACCACCACACACACACAGCACACACCAGTACTCCGCACTGTGCTCTATAATATGTGGGGTCACCACAACCGTATCAGACCCTTGGCTGCCCCTGGTAGAACCAGAATCCTGACCCTTCCCAGGAATGCAGAAGAGGGATGTGGGGAACAGAATTACCTGCATGTTTCACCTTCACCATCAAAGTCTAGACCCCTGACCAGATACCGTACGCGCCCCTGTTTTCCTGAGGAGGATGGAGAATATTCCCATACCAACTCATCCAGGTCATGATGTCAACGTAAGAGAAAGACTCGTTACTAGTCAAAGCAGTCCCTCTCTTAGGCTGGCTTCACACTGGTGAGATTTGTGCATTGCGAGATATGAACCCCATTCTTTTGAATGGCATCATACACATTAGTGATGTTTTCCCACCTCGCAGTGCGTACTATCTGACCTTGTATCTCCCATTGTTTTCAATGGGGCTGCACCAACTGTGAGACTTCCCCATTAAAAACAATGGGAGAAACTCTGTCCGAAGTGATGCAAGGCAGTTTGACATAAAAATGCCTCTTATCCATGGAAAACTCGCATGTTGGCAAGTGCGATATCAGGCTGTGATTCACACCCCTATATCGCACTCGCCCATGCGAAGTTAGCCTTAGTGTCATTCTGGTGGGAAATTGCTTGTACCACAAGATCCGCCCACTTGGGTCCTATCTGAGCCGGCTCGTACTTTACCCAGAAGAGCCCAAGCCCTTCAAGTCTCACAAAGCTCACATCAAACAAAGAGGCCACGAAGGAGTGGGACGGGACAAAGATGTCACTGACCCTGAAGTCCATCCTAAAGAGGAGCTCCACCACCCTAACACAGTAAGGGCAGGCACCACTGCCTCCCCATCGAAGACAGACCACATTCTTCTTGGACCTCCCTTGCCCTGCTGTAGGAAGCGACCATGCCTCTTCCCGCTTTTACTCTCATAAGGCCCCTGTGCCAAACCTATTTATCCAAAATGACAGGTTGTGTTCTTCACCGTCTATAGTGACCTCCATCCAGGAAGAGATTAAGTGACATGGGATCTCTGAAGCCTGTGACTGGATACAAGTGTAGCGAACCCTCCGGTGTAAGAATTTTTAGAGTCCCCACTTCCAACAGGCAGCCCATTGATTTAGATGCAGCAGTGTAGAATAATTGCAGAGGACTGTGGATGCTGCTGATCTTAACGATATTTCTGTGTCTTGTGTCACAGGAGATAGAGAAAGCCTGGAAGATGGTGGACACGGCCTATGAGAAGGAGCAGAGAGCCAAAGAGACCATTCAGTCACTGAAGGAGGAGATCGGCAACCTTAGCCGACTGGTGGAGCATGGCGCTGGGTTGTCCATGGGCCAAGAACACAGGTATGACCCCCACATGTCCATCAGTAGGGTGCTGGGCTGTCCGTAGGCCAAGAACACAGGTACAACCCCCACATATCCATCTACACGGCGCTGGGCTGTCCGTGCGCCAAGAACACAGGTACGACCCCCACATATCTATCTTCACAGCGCTGGGCTGTCCGTGGGTCAAGAACACAGGTATGACCCCCACATATCTATCTACATGGCGCTGGGCTGTCCGTGGGCCAAGAACACAGGTACGACCCCCACATATCCATCTACACTGCACTGGGCTGTCCGTGGGCCAAGAACACAGGTATGACCCCCACATATCTAACTACATGGTGCTTGACTGTCCGTGGGCCAAGAACACAGGTAGGACCCGCACATATCTATCTACACAGCGCTGGGCTGTCCGTGGGTCAAGAACACAGGTACGACCCCCATATATCCATCTACATGGCGATGGGCTGTCTGTGGGCCAAGAACACAGGTAGGACCCCCACATATCTGTCTACACAGCACTGGGCTGTCCGTGGGCCAAGAACACAGGTAGGACCCCCACATATCCATCTACATGGCGCTGGGCTGTCCGTGGGCCAAGAACACAAGTATGACCCCCACATATGCATCTACATGGTGCTGGGCTGTTTGTGGGCCAAGAACACAAGTATGACCCCCACATATCTATCTACATGGCGCTGGGCTGTCCGTGGGCCAAGAACACAGGTACGACCCCCACATATCTATCTACATGGCGCTGGGCTGTCCGTGGGCCAAGAACACAAGTATGACCCCCACATATCCATCTACATGGTGCTGGGCTGTTTGTGGGCCAAGAACAAAAGTATGACCCCCACATATCCATCTACATGGCACTGGGCTGTCCGTGGGCCAAGAACACAGGTAGGACCCCCACATATCTATCTACACAGCGCTGGGCTGTCCGTGTGCCAAGAACACAGGTAGGACCCCCACATATCCATCTACATGGCACTGGGCTGTCCATGGGCCAAGAACACAGGTACGACCCCCACATACCTATCTGCATGGCGCTGGGCTGTCCGTGGGCCAAGAACACAGGTATGACCACCGCATATCCATCTACACAGCACTGGGCTGTCCGTGGGCCAAGAACACAGGTAGGACCCCCACATATCCATCTACATGGCGCTGGGCTGTCCGTGGGCCAAGGACACAGGTAGGACCCCCACATATCTATCTACACAGCGCTGGGCTGTCCGTGGGCCAAGGACACAGTGTAAGGTCACTACTCGTCTCTCCTGCCCTCATGCGGTACCAGGCTATTCCTGTGCATTTGGATCCTCGGTCTGCTTTCATCCTGTACTTAGAGGGTTAACCCGTACTCTGTCTCTCCACTCAGCTGAGGATTTAATGGAAATCTCTTCACTATTTAAGCTGATGCTCTTCCTGGTGGCCTCACAAGTAGTGTGTGTTAGGTTCTGGCACTCAGCCTTCTTTGGTCGCTCTGATCTGTGTCTTGTCTGCCTCTCTACGTTTTGTCTGAGGCTTCTTGCATATCCATCTACATGACGCTGGGCTGTCCGTGGGCCAAGAACACAGGTACGACCCCCACATATCCATCTACATGGCGTTGGGGTGTCTGTGGGCTAAGGACACAGGTATGACCCCCCACATATCCATCTACATGGTGCTGGGCTGTCCGTGGGCCAAGAACACAGGTACGACCCCCACATATCTATCTACATGGTGCTGGGCTGTCCGTGGGCCAAGGACACAGGTATGACCCCCACATATCCATCTACATGGCGCTGGGCTGTGCGTTAGTCAAGGACACAGGTAGGACCACCACATATCCATCTACATGGCGCTGGGCTGTTCGTGGGCCAAGAACACAGGTAGGACCCCCACATATCCATCTACATGGCGTTGGGGTGTCTGTGGGCCAAGGACACAGGTATGACCCCTGCATATCCATCTACATGGCGCTGGGCTGTCCGTGGGCCAAGAACACAGGTAGGACCCCCACATATCCATCTACATGGTGCTGGGGTGTCTGTGGGCCAAGGACACAGGTATGACCCCTGCATATCCATCTACATGGTGCTGGGCTGTCCGTGGGCCAAGAACAAACTTCTGACCCTCATATATCCATCTACACGGTGTAACATAGTAACAGAATATGTTAGGCTGAAGGGAGACAATGTCCATCTGGTTCAGTCTGTTTCCACCCCCCTTGTTGATCCAGAGGAAGGCACTGGGGGGTGTTTTGTAGCGCTCAGGTAGCTCCTCCCGTTCCTCCTACTCTTGTGCGGGCAGTAAACTTTGCTGTGACGTGTATGGGTGTACCATCCTGGAGGAGCAGGACTGCCGATACATCCTGACTGGCTGCAGGTGGCGCCTCGTGTGGCTGCAGTGAGGAGGACACCAGCGACACTGAGAACTAGAGAGGAATGATGGTCTCCTCTTTGAGGGGGGGGGGGGGGGGTCTTGCTGTTGGCTCTTTCCTTTGCTCCCGGACGGCTTCTGCTTCCTGATTGGCTGATGTCCATGGACATGCGGAGCTTCAGTCTTAGTATACAAGACATGTCTGTAGTGGCTCTCCTGAAATCTGCCTGCCCGGCGGTCCTACAGCAGGTCCTCATTGTCTGCCTGGTGATCTCCTCTGAGAGACAATGGGGTCTGACTAGTTGCATGTGTACCTATGGTAAGGTAAGTCTCCTCTGACTCCTCACTGTCTGTCTACAGCCTGAATGACCTGTTGACCATGAAGGAGGATCTGACCAGAGAGCGGGACCAGCTACTGGCAGAGGTGGTGAAGCTGCGGGAGAGCCTCATGCAAGCGACCAATCAGAAGCAGGAGACCGAGAGGCTAAAAGAGGAGGCGGAGCAGAACATGATGCAGGTGAGGCCAGGGAGTACAACCAAGGGGGGGTGGGGGGTTGACAATGCCAGGGGCCATCAGTAGGGCTTCTATGTTTATTTGTCCCATCGATTTGCATCCGCACAAAACTTAACCCCTTCAGGACCAAGGCTCCTCCTTTTCTTTTCATGCTCGCCTTCCAAGAGCCATAACTTTTGTCTTCTTCCATTGACATGGGTGTCTGAGGGCGACTTTCTTCTACTTTCTTGCATGACTTTTTGATGGCACCAAACGTAAAAAAAAAAAATTTAGCTGGGGGCGAATAAAAGTGTAATAGCGCCATCTACTGGTGGTTAGTTGACAGGGTTTGCGGTGCAGTATGAGTGTCCTGCCGGTACGATTACGGGTACACCAAATTCAGGTCGTTTCATGCTCTATTTTTAATAAACAATGTTTGCCTTAAAGTTGCCTTCTGCCCCCGTGTTCTCGGACCGCGGACCTCTGTTTTCAGTCACCGGGGCGATGTGACGGCTTGTTTTGCGGCGTGAACTGTAGTTTTTATTCGATTCCTTTCTGAAGAAATACTTTTTAAAAACTTTATTATTTCAGAAGGTTTTTTAATTGTTAAAAGGAAAACAGGAAAGTGCTCTGCTGCAGCTGCTCTGGGGGCTTCGCCTGGCTGTCGGCCGGACCAGGTTTTAGCAGTATCTCTGCCTGTCCTGGGGCTGAGGGGCGTGGTGATGAGTGAGTGATGTCAGTCCTCACCTGTCTTGAGTGGCCCTGCCCTATATAACCTATGCTAGTACTGACAGTGCTGCTCAGTTCAATCTCCTTCCGGGATTGCTGCTAAGGAGCGCAGCCGGCCGCTGGAGCTCCTCTTCTTGCTGCGGACCGCTGCTTCAGCTAGGTACGACTGCGGGTTACTGTGTACTGTTCCCTTTTGTATCAGGATTCCCTGGTAGGGATCTATTAGTGGCCTAGGTACGAGTGTGGGTCTGCACTGTCAGAAGCGATGGCCCGCTGAGTAGGCAGGGCTCCCTGGCAGGGATCTATAAGTGGCCTAGGTACGAGTGTGGGTCCGCACCTGTCGGAAGCGATGGCCCGCTGAGTAGGCAGGGCTCCCTGGCAGGGATCTATAAGTGGCCTAGGTACGAGTGTGGGTCCGCACCTGTCGGAAGCGATGGCCCGCTGAGTAGGCAGGGCTCCCTCCTGGGGTAGGGATTTGCAGGGAAAGGATTTCCCTAGGTTGTGTTTTCATTGTACAGTCGTGCTTGTGGTTGTGTTATGCACAGTGTGCTTATTCTTACACTAGCTGATATACCCCGCTTCGCCCGAGTTAATTTGGTACTGGTGTTTATCTGGTGTTCACACGGAAAATCTTATGAAGTCGTGGTTACTTTAGAGATACCGGGAAAAACATATGTTCCCCATTTTGCATAGTTCTCTGCATTACCCAGGAAACACCATGTGGAGGTAACCATGCGACGTTTCCTTTATATAAAATGACATCAGGAAGTGAGAGAATTAGATTACGTACGTAAAATTTGGACGCTAATTCTTTCGCACATAGAATTGAATAATCGAGTTGGGACCCATCAGCTTTTCCTATTTATGACATAATCAATGCTCGTGCCAAATTTCGAGTTTCTATGACACCGGGAAGTGAGAGAATTAGATTCTGTACTTAAAATTTGGACGTTAATTCTTTGGCGCTTAGAATTGAATAATCGAGTTGGGACCCATTAACTTTTCCTATTTTGGACATAATCTATGCTCATACCAAATTTCATGTTTCTACGACATCGGGAAGTTGGAGAATTAGTGGCGAGTCAGTCACTGAGGGCTTTCGTCACATGTCCAGTCCGGACGCAACACGTTTTTAACTGAATATTTTTACATTTTTCCAAAAACCACTTCATTTTTTTACATTTTTATTTAATTTTATTTTTGCAGTTCTTTCATGACTTGGCATTGTGGTCCGCATGTTGGGCCCTCCAGCACATCATCTGCACACAAAAATATCTATGCGCAACTGTTCACTTGTAGGTTCCATGCCAGAGTGAAGAGGACTGACACATAACAGGGCAGCTGTGACGGACGAGTGCTAAGGGTGTCCTGTGTAGTCATGTCTGGTCCCTATATATTAGGACAAGTACTAAGGGTGCCCTGTGTAGTCATGTCTGGTCCCTATATATTAGGACAAGTACTAAGGGTGCCCTGTGTAGTCATGTCTGGTCTATATATTAGGACAAGTACTAAGGGTGCCCTGTGTAGTCATGTCTGGTCTATATATTAGGACAAGTACTAAGGGTGTCCTGTGTAGCCATGTCTGGTCTCTATATATTAGGACAAGTACTAAGGGTGCCCTGTGTAGTCATGTCTGGTCTATATATTAGGACAAGTACTAAGGGTGCCCTGTGTAGTCATGTCTGGTCTATATATTAGGACAAGTACTAAGGGTGTCTTGTGTAGTCATGTCTGGTCCCTATATATTAGGACAAGTACTAAGGGTGCCCTGTGTAGTCATGTCTGGTCCCTATATATTAGGAAAAGTACTAAGGGTGCCCTGTGTAGTCATGTCTGGTCCCTATATATTAGGACAAGTACTAAGGGTGTCCTGTGTAGTCATGTCTGGTCCCTATATATTAGGACAAGTACTAAGGGTGTCCTGTGTAGCCATGTGTGGTCCCTATATATTAGGACAAGTACTAAGGGTGTCCTGTGTAGTCATGTCTGGTCTATATATTAGGACAAGTACTAAGGGTGTCCTGTGTAGTCATGTCTGGTCTATATAGTAGGACAAGTACTAAGGGTGTCCTGTGTAGTCATGTCTGGTCTATGTATTAGGACAAGTACTAAGGGTGTCCTGTGTAGTCTTGTCTGGTCCCTATATATTAGGACAAGTACTAAGGGTGTCCGGTGTAGTCATGTCTGGTCCCCTATATATTAGGACAAGTACTAAGGGTGCCCTGTGTAGTCATGTCTGGTCTCCTATATATTAGGACAAGTACTAAGGGTGTCCTGTGTAGCCATGTCTGGTCCCTATATATTAGGGCAAGTACTAAGGGTGCCCTGTGTAGTCATGTCTGGTCTCTATATATTAGGACAAGTACTAAGGGTGCCCTGTGTAGTCATGTCTGGTCTCTATATATTAGGACAAGTACTAAGGGTATCCTGTGTAGTCATGTCTGGTCCCCTATATATTAGGACAAGTACTAAGGGTGTCCTGTGTAGTCATGTCTGGTCTATATATTAGGACAAGTACTAAGGGTGTCCTGTGTAGTCATGTCTGGTCCCTATATATTAGGACAAGTACTAAGGGTGCCCTGTGTAGTCATGTCTGGGTCCCTATATATTAGGACAAGTACTAGGGGTGCCCTGTGTAGTCATGTCTGGTCCCTATATATTAGGACAAGTACTAGGGGTGCCCTGTGTAGTCATGTCTGGTCCCTATATATTAGGACAAGTACTAAGGGTGCCCTGTGTAGTCATGTCTGGTCCCTATATATTAGGACAAGTACTAAGGGTGTCCTGTGTAGTCATGTCTGGTCCCTATATATTAGGACAAGTACTAAGGGTGTCCTGTGTAGCCATGTGTGGTCCCTATATAGTAGGACAAGTACTAAGGGTGTCCTGTGTAGTCAAGTCTGGTCTATGTATTAGGACAAGTACTAAGGGTGCCCTGTGTAGTCATGTCTGGTCCCTATATATTAGGACAAGTACTAGGGGTGTCCTGTGTAGTCATGTCTGGTCTATATATTAGGACAAGTACTAAGGGTGCCCTGTGTAGTCATGTCTGGTCTCTATATATTAGGACAAGTACTAAGGGTGTCCTGTGTAGTCATGTCTGGTCTATATATATTAGGACAAGTACTAAGGGTGCCCTGTGTAGTCATGTCTGGTCTCTATATATTAGGACAAGTACTAAGGGTGTCCTGTGTAGTCATGTCTGGTCTATATATATTAGGACAAGTACTAAGGGTGTCCTGTGTAGTCATGTCTGGTCTATATATATTAGGACAAGTACTAAGGGTGTCCTGTGTAGTCATGTCTGGTCCCTATATATTAGGACAAGTACTAAGGGTGTCCTGTGTAGTCATGTCTGGTCTATATATTAGGACAAGCACTAAGGGTGCCCTGTGTAGTCATGTCTGGTCCCTATATATTAGGACAAGTACTAGGGGTGTCCTGTGTAGTCATGTCTGGTCTATATATTAGGACAAGTACTAAGGGTGTCCTGTGTAGTCATGTCTGGTCTCTATATATTAGGACAAGTACTAAGGGTGTCCTGTGTAGTCATGTCTGGTCCCTATATATTAGGACAAGTACTAAGGGTGTCCTGTGTAGTCATGTCTGGTGCCTATATATTAGGACAAGTACTAAGGGTGTCCTGTGTAGTCATGTCTGGTCCCTATATATTAGGACAAGTACTAAGGGTGCCCTGTGTAATCATGTCTGGTCTATATATTAGGACAAGTAATAAGGATGTCCTGTGTATTCATGTCTGGTCCCTATATATTAGGACAAGTACTAAGGGTGTCCTGTGTAGTCATGTCTGGTCCCTATATATTAGGACAAGTACTAAGGGTGCCCTGTGTAGTCATGTCTGGTCTATATATTAGGACAAGTACTAAGGGTGCCCTGTGTAGTCATGTCTGGTCCCTATATATTAGGACAAGTACTAGGGGTGTCCTGTGTAGTCATGTCTGGTCTATATATTAGGACAAGTACTAAGGGTGTCCTGTGTAGTCATGTCTGGTCTATATATTAGGACAAGTACTAAGGGTGTCCTCTGTAGTCATGTCTGGTCTATATATTAGGACAAGTACTAAGGGTGCCCTGTGTAGTCATGTCTGGTCTATATATTAGGACAAGTACTAAGGGTGTCCTGTGTAGTCATGTCTGGTCCCTATATATTAGGACAAGTACTAGGGGTGTCCTGTGTAGTCATGTCTGGTCTATATATTAGGACAAGTACTAAGGGTGTCCTGTGTAGTCATGTCTGGTGCCTATATATTAGGACAAGTACTAAGGGTGCCCTGTGTAGTCATGTCTGGTCTATATATTAGGACAAGTACTAAGGGTGTCCTGTGTAGTCATGTCTGGTCTATATATTAGGACAAGTACTAAGGGTGCCCTGTGTAGTCATGTCTGGTCCCTATATATTAGGACAAGTACTAGGGGTGTCCTGTGTAGTCATGTCTGGTCTATATATTAGGACAAGTACTAAGGGTGTCCTGTGTAGTCATGTCTGGTCCCTATATATTAGGACAAGTACTAAGGGTGTCCTGTGTAGTCATGTCTGGTCTATATATTAGGACAAGTACTAAAGGTGCCCTGTGTAGTCATGCCTGGTCTATATATTAGGACAAGTACTAAGGGTGTCCTGTGTAGTCATGTTTGGTCCCTATGTATTAGGACAAGTACTAAGGATGTCCTGTGTAGCCATGTCTGGTCCCTATATATTAGGACAAGTACTAAGGGTGCCCTGTGTAGTCATTTCTGGTCCCTATATATTAGGACAAGTACTAAGGGTGTCCTGTGTAGTCATGTCTGGTCTATATATTAGGACAAGTACTAAGGGTGCCCTGTGTAGTCATGTCTGGTCCCTATATATTAGGACAAGTACTAAGGGTGTCCTGTGTAGTCATGTCTGGTCCCTATATATTAGGACAAGTACTAAGGGTGCCCTGTGTAGTCATGTCTGGTCTATATATTAGGACAAGTACTAAGGGTGTCTTGTGTAGTCATGTCTGGTCCCTATATATTAGGACAAGTACTAAGGGTGCCCTGTGTAGTCATGTCTGGTCCCTATATATTAGGACAAGTACTAAGGGTGTCCTGTGTAGTCATGTCTGGTCCCTATATATTAGGACAAGTACTAAGGGTGTCCTGTGTAGCCATGTGTGGTCCCTATATAGTAGGACAAGTACTAAGGGTGTCCTGTGTAGTCATGTCTGGTCTATGTATTAGGACAAGTACTAAGGGTGTCCTGTGTAGTCATGTCTGGTCCCTATATATTAGGACAAGTACTAAGGGTGTCCGGTGTAGTCATGTCTGGTCCCCTATATATTAGGACAAGTACTAAGGGTGCCCTGTGTAGTCATGTCTGGTCTCCTATATATTAGGACAAGTACTAAGGGTGTCCTGTGTAGCCATGTCTGGTCCCTATATATTAGGGCAAGTACTAAGGGTGCCCTGTGTAGTCATGTCTGGTCTCTATATATTAGGACAAGTACTAAGGGTGCCCTGTGTAGTCATGTCTGGTCTCTATATATTAGGACAAGTACTAAGGATATCCTGTGTAGTCATGTCTGGTCCCCTATATATTAGGACAAGTACTAAGGGTGTCCTGTGTAGTCATGTCTGGTCTATATATTAGGACAAGTACTAAGGGTGTCCTGTGTAGTCATGTCTGGGTCCCTATATATTAGGACAAGTACTAAGGGTGTCCTGTGTAGTCATGTCTGGTCCCTATATATTAGGACAAGTACTAAGGGTGTCCTGTGTAGTCATGTCTAGTCCCTATATATTAGGACAAGTACTAAGGGTGTCCTGTGTAGTCATGTCTGGTCCCTATATATTAGGACAAGTACTAAGGGTGTCCTGTGTAGCCATGTCTAGTCCCTATATATTAGGACAAGTACTAAGGGTGTCCTGTGTAGTCATGTCTGGTCTCTATATATTAGGACAAGTACTAAGGGTGCCCTGTGTAGTCATGTCTGGTCTCTATATATTAGGACAAGTACTAAGGGTATCCTGTGTAGTCATGTCTGGTCTATGTATTAGGACAAGTACTAAGGGTGCCCTGTGTAGTCATGTCTGGTCTCTATATATTAGGACAAGTACTAAGGGTGCCCTGTGTAGTCATGTCTGGTCTCTATATATTAGGACAAGTACTAAGGGTATCCTGTGTAGTCATGTCTGGTCCCCTATATATTAGGACAAGTACTAAGGGTGTCCTGTGTAGTCATGTCTGGTCTATATATTAGGACAAGTACTAAGGGTGTCCTGTGTAGTCATGTCTGGGTCCCTATATATTAGGACAAGTACTAAGGGTGTCCTGTGTAGTCATGTCTGGTCCCTATATATTAGGACAAGTACTAAGGGTGTCCTGTGTAGTCATGTCTAGTCCCTATATATTAGGACAAGTACTAAGGGTGTCCTGTGTAGTCATGTCTGGTCCCTATATATTAGGACAAGTACTAAGGGTGTCCTGTGTAGCCATGTCTAGTCCCTATATATTAGGACAAGTACTAAGGGTGTCCTGTGTAGTCATGTCTGGTCTCTATATATTAGGACAAGTACTAAGGGTGCCCTGTGTAGTCATGTCTGGTCTCTATATATTAGGACAAGTACTAAGGGTATCCTGTGTAGTCATGTCTGGTCTATGTATTAGGACAAGTACTAAGGGTGTCCTGTGTAGTCATGTCTGGTCCCTATATATTAGGACAAGTACTAAGGGTGTCCTGTGTAGCCATGTCTAGTCCCTATATATTAGGACAAGTACTAAGGGTGCCCTGTGTAGTCATGTCTGGTCTCTATATATTAGGACAAGTACTAAGGGTGCCCTGTGTAGTCATGTCTGGTCTCTATATATTAGGACAAGTACTAAGGGTGTCCTGTGTAGTCATGTCTAGTCCCTATATATTAGGACAAGTACTAAGGGTGTCCTGTGTAGTCATGTCTGGTCCCTATATAGTAGGACAAGTACTAAGGGTGTCCTGTGTAGTCATGTCTGGTCTATGTATTAGGACAAGTACTAAGGGTGCCCTGTGTAGTCATGTCTGGTCCCTATATATTAGGACAAGTACTAGGGGTGTCCTGTGTAGTCATGTCTGGTCTATATATTAGGACAAGTACTAAGGGTGCCCTGTGTAGTCATGTCTGGTCTCTATATATTAGGACAAGTACTAAGGGTGTCCTGTGTAGTCATGTCTGGTCCCTACATATTAGGACAAGTACTAAGGGTGCCCTGTGTAGTCATGTCTGGTCTATATATTAGGACAAGTACTAAGGGTGCCCTGTGTAGTCATGTCTGGTCCCTATATATTAGGACAAGTACTAGGGGTGTCCTGTGTAGTCATGTCTGGTCTATATATTAGGACAAGTACTAAGGGTGTCCTGTGTAGTCATGTCTGGTCTCTATATATTAGGACAAGTACTAAGGGTGTCCTGTGTAGTCATGTCTGGTCCCTATATATTAGGACAAGTACTAAGGGTGTCCTGTGTAGTCATGTCTAGTCCCTATATATTAGGACAAGTACTAAGGGTGTCCTGTGTAGTCATGTCTGGTCCCTATATATTAGGACAAGTACTAAGGGTGTCCTGTGTAGCCATGTCTAGTCCCTATATATTAGGACAAGTACTAAGGGTGTCCTGTGTAGTCATGTCTGGTCTATATATTAGGACAAGTAATAAGGATGTCCTGTGTATTCATGTCTGGTCCCTATATATTAGGACAAGTACTAAGGATGTCCTGTGTATTCATGTCTGGTCCCTATATATTAGGACAAGTACTAAGGGTGTCCTGTGTAGTCATGTCTGGTCCCTATATATTAGGACAAGTACTAGGGGTGTCCTGTGTAGTCATGTCTGGTCTATATATTAGGACAAGTACTAAGGGTGTCCTCTGTAGTCATGTCTGGTCTATATATTAGGACAAGTACTAAGGGTGCCCTGTGTAGTCATGTCTGGTCTATATATTAGGACAAGTACTAAGGGTGTCCTGTGTAGTCATGTCTGGTCCCTATATATTAGGACAAGTACTAAGGGTGCCCTGTGTAATCATGTCTGGTCTATATATTAGGACAAGTAATAAGGATGTCCTGTGTAGTCATGTCTGGTCCCTATATATTAGGACAAGTACTAAGGGTGTCCTGTGTAGTCATGTCTGGTCCCTATATATTAGGACAAGTACTAAGGGTGCCCTGTGTAGTCATGTCTGGTCCCTATATATTAGGACAAGTACTAAGGGTGTCCTGTGTAGTCATGTCTGGTCTCTATATATTAGGACAAGTACTAAGGGTGCCCTGTGTAGTCATGTCTGGTCCCTATATATTAGGACAAGTACTAGGGGTGTCCTGTGTAGTCATGTCTGGTCTATATATTAGGACAAGTACTAAGGGTGTCCTGTGTAGTCATGTCTGGTCTATATATTAGGACAAGTACTAAGGGTGTCCTCTGTAGTCATGTCTGGTCTATATATTAGGACAAGTACTAAGGGTGCCCTGTGTAGTCATGTCTGGTCTATATATTAGGACAAGTACTAAGGGTGTCCTGTGTAGTCATGTCTGGTCCCTATATATTAGGACAAGTACTAGGGGTGTCCTGTGTAGTCATGTCTGGTCTATATATTAGGACAAGTACTAAAGGTGTCCTGTGTAGTCATGTCTGGTGCCTATATATTAGGACAAGTACTAAGGGTGTCCTGTGTAGTCATGTCTGGTCTATATATTAGGACAAGTACTAAGGGTGTCCTGTGTAATCATGTCTGGTCTCTATATATTAGGACAAGTACTAAGGGTGTCCTGTGTAGTCATGCCTGGTCTATATATTAGGACAAGTACTAAGGGTGTCCTGTGTAGTCATGTCTGGTCTCTTTATATTAGGACAAGTACTAAGGGTGTCCTGTGTAGTCATGTCTGGTCCCTATATATTAGGACAAGTACTAAGGGTGTCCTGTGTAGTCATGTCTGGTCTATATATTAGGACAAGTACTAAAGGTGCCCTGTGTAGTCATGCCTGGTCTATATATTAGGACAAGTACTAAGGGTGTCCTGTGTAGTCATGTTTGGTCCCTATGTATTAGGACAAGTACTAAGGATGTCCTGTGTAGCCATGTCTGGTCCCTATATATTAGGACAAGTACTAAGGGTGCCCTGTGTAGTCATGTCTGGTCCCTATATATTAGGACAAGTACTAAGGGTGTCCTGTGTAGTCATGTCTAGTCCCTATATATTAGGACAAGTACTAAGGGTGTCCTGTGTAGTCATGTCTGGTCCCTATATATTAGGACAAGTACTAAGGGTGTCCTGTGTAGTCATGTCTAGTCCCTATATATTAGGACAAGTACTAAGGGTGCCCTGTGTAGTCATGTCTGGTCCCTATATATTAGGACAAGTACTAAGGGTGTCCTGTGTAGCCATGTGTGGTCCCTATATAGTAGGACAAGTACTAAGGGTGTCCTGTGTAGTCATGTCTGGTCTATGTATTAGGACAAGTACTAAGGGTGTCCTGTGTAGTCATGTCTGGTCTATATATTAGGACAAGTACTAAAGGTGCCCTGTGTAGTCATGTCTGGTCTATATATTAGGACAAGTACTAAAGGTGCCCTGTGTAGTCATGTCTGGTCTATATATTAGGACAAGTACTAGGGGTGTCCTGTGTAGCCATGTCTGGTCTCCTATATATTAGGACAAGTACTAAGGGTGTCCTGTGTAGTCATGTCTGGTCCCTATATATTAGGACAAGTACTAAGGGTGTCCTGTGTAGTCATGTCTGGTCTATATATATTAGGACAAGTACTAAGGGTGCCCTGTGTAGTCATGTCTGGCCCCTATATATTAGGACAAGTACTAAGGGTGCCCTGTGTAGTCATGTCCGGTCCCTATATATTAGGACCATTACTAAGGGTGTCCTGTGTAGTCATGTCTGGTGCCTATATATTAGGACAAGTACTAAGGGTGTCCTGTGTAGTCATGTCTGGTGCCTATATATTAGGACAAGTACTAAGGGTGTCCTGTGTAATCATGTCTGGTCTATATATTAGGACAAGTAATAAGGATGTCCTGTGTAGTCATGTCTGGTCCCTATATATTAGGACAAGTACTAAGGGTGTCCTGTGTAGTCATGTCTGGTCCCTATATATTAGGACAAGTACTAAGGGTGCCCTGTGTAGTCATGTCTGGTCTATATATTAGGACAAGTACTAAGGGTGCCCTGTGTAGTCATGTCTGGTCTATATATTAGGACAAGTACTAAGGGTGTCCTGTGTAGTCATGTCTGGTCCCTATATATTAGGACAAGTACTAGGGGTGTCCTGTGTAGTCATGTCTGGTCTATATATTAGGACAAGTACTAGGGGTGTCCTGTGTAGTCATGTCTGGTCTATATATTAGGACAAGTACTAAAGGTGCCCTGTGTAGTCATGTCTGGTCTATATATTAGGACAAGTACTAAGGGTGACCTGTGTAGTCATGTCTGGTCCCTATATATTAGGACAAGTACTAAGGGTATCCTGTGTAGTCATGTCTGGTCTATATATTAGGACAAGTACTAGGGGTGTCCTGTGTAGCCATGTCTGGTCTCCTATATATTAGGACAAGTACTAAGGGTGTCCTGTGTAGTCATGTCTGGTCCCTATATATTAGGACAAGTACTAAGGGTGTCCTGTGTAGTCATGTCTGGTCTATATATTAGGACAAGTACTAAGGGTGTCCTGTGTAGTCATGTCTGGTCCCTATATATTAGGACAAGTACTAGGGGTGTCCTGTGTAGTCATGTCTGGTCTATATATTAGGACAAGTACTAAGGGTGCCCTGTGTAGTCATGTCTGGTCTCTATATATTAGGACAAGTACTAAGGGTGTCCTGTGTAGTCATGTCTGGTCTATATATTAGGACAAGTACTAAAGGTGCCCTGTGTAGTCATGTCTGGTCTATATATTAGGACAAGTACTAAAGGTGCCCTGTGTAGTCATGCCTGGTCTATATATTAGGACAAGTACTAAGGGTGTCCTGTGTAGTCATGTCTGGTCAATATATTAGGACAAGTACTAAGGGTGCCCTGTGTAGTCATGTCTGGTCTCTATATATTAGGACAAGTACTAAGGGTGTCCTGTGTAGTCATGTCTGGTCTCTATATATTAGGACAAGTACTAAGGGTGTCCTGTGTAGTCATGTCTGGTCTGTGTATTAGGACAAGTACTAAGGGTGTCCTGTGTAGTCATGTCTGGTCTCTATATATTAGGACAAGTACTAAGGGTGTCCTGTGTAGACATGTCTGGTCCCTATATATTAGGACAAGTACTAAGGGTGTCCTGTGTAGTCATGTCTGGTCTCTATATATTAGGACAAGTACTAAGGGTGTCCTGTGTAGTCATGTCTGGTCCCTATATATTAGGACAAGTACTAAGGGTGTCCTGTGTAGTCATGTCTGGTCTATATATTAGGACAAGTACTAAGGGTGTCCTGTGTAGTCATGTCTGGTCTCTATATATTAGGACAAGTACTAAGGGTGTCCTGTGTAGTCATGTCTGGTCTCTATATATTAGGACAAGTACTAAGGGTGCCCTGTGTAGTCATGTCTGGTCTCTATATATTAGGACAAATACTAAGGGTGTCCTGTGTAGTCATGTCTGGTCTATATATTAGGACAAGTACTAAGGGTGCCCTGTGTAGTCATGTCTGGTCTATATATTAGGACAAATACTAAGGGTGCCCTATGTAGTCATCTCTGGTCCCCTATATATTAGGACAAGTACTAAGGGTGCCCTGTGTAGTCATGTCTGGTCCCTATATATTAGGACAAGTACTAAGGGTGCCATGTGTAGTCATGTCTGGTCCCTATATATTAGGACAAGTACTAAGGGTGTCCTGTGTAGTCATGTCTGGTCTATATATTAGGACAAGTACTAAGGGTGCCCTGTGTAGTCATGTCTGGTCTATATATTAGGACAAGTACTAAGGGTGCCCTATGTAGTCATGTCTGGTCTATATATTAGGACAAGTACTAAGGGTGCCCTGTGTAGTCATGTCTGGTCCCTATATATTAGGACAAGTACTAAGGGTGTCCTGTGTAGCCATGTCTGGTCCCTATATATTAGGACAAGTACTAAGGGTGTCCTGTGTAGTCATGTCTGGTCCCTATATATTAGGACAAGTACTAAGGGTGTCCTCTGTAGTCATGTCTGGTCTATATATTAGGACAAGTACTAAGGGTGCCCTGTGTAGTCATGTCTGGTCTATATATTAGGACAAGTACTAAGGGTGCCCTGTGTAGTCATGTCTGGTCTATATATGAGGACAAGTACTAAGGGTGCCCTGTGTAGTCATGTCTGGTCCCTATATATTAGGACAAGTACTAAGGGTGTCCTGTGTAGCCATGTCTGGTCCCTATATATTAGGACAAGTACTAAGGGTGTCCTGTGTAGCCATGTCTGGTCCCTATATATTAGGACAAGTACTAAGGGTGTCCTGTGTAGTCATGTCTGGTCCCCTATATATTAGGACAAGTACTAAGGGTGTCCTGTGTAGTCATGTCTGGTCTATATATTAGGACAAGTACTAAGGGTGCCCGGTGTAGTCATGTCTGGTCCCTATATATTAGGACAAGTACTAAAGGTGTCCTGTGTAGTCATGTCTCGTCTCCTATATATTAGGACAAGTACTAAGGGTGTCCTGTGTAGCCATGTCTGGTCTATATATTAGGACAAGTACTAAGGGTGTCCTGTGTAGTCATGTCTAGTCGCTATATATTAGTACAAGTACTAAGGGTGCCCTGTGTAGTCATGTCTGGTCTCCTATATATTAGGACAAGTACTAAGGGTGCCCTGTGTAGTCATGTCTGGTCTATATATTAGGACAAGTACTAAGGGTGTCCTGTGTAGTCATGTCTGGTCCCTATATATTAGGACAAGTACTAAGGGTGCCCTGTGTAGTCATGTCTGGTCCCTATATATTAGGACAAGTACTAAGGGTGTCCTGTGTAGTCATGTCTGGTCTATATATTAGGACAAGTACTAAGGGTGTCCTGTGTAGTCATGTCTGGTCCCTATATATTAGGACAAGTACTAAGGGTGTCCTGTGTAGTCATGTCTGGTCTATATATTAGGACAAGTACTAAAGGTGCCCTGTGTAGTCATGCCTGGTCTATATATTAGGACAAGTACTAAGGGTGTCCTTTGTAGTCATGTCTGGTCCCTATATATTAGTACAAGTAATAAGGATGTCCTGTGTAGCCATGTCTGGTCCCTATGTATTAGGACAAGTACTAGGGATGTCCTGTGTAGCCATGTCTGGTCCCTATGTATTAGGACAAGTACTAAGGATGTCCTGTGTAGCCATGTCTGGTCCCTATATATTAGGACAAGTACTAAGGGTGTCCTGTGTAGTCATGTCTGGTCCCTATGTATTAGGACAAGTACTAAGGGTGTCCTGTGTAGTAATGTCTGGTCTATATATTAGGACAAGTACTAAGGGTGTCCTGTGTAGTCATGTCTGGTCTATATATTAGGACAAGTACTAAGGGTGCCCTGTGTAGTCATGTCTGGTCCCTATATATTAGGACAAGTACTAAGGGTGTCCTGTGTAGTCATGTCTAGTCCCCTATATATATGGACAAGTACTAAGGGTGCCCTATGTAGTCATGTCTGGTCCCTATATATTAGGACAAGTACTAAGGGTGACCTGTGTAGTCATGTCTGGTCTATATATTAGGACAAGTACTAAGGGTGTCCTGTGTAGCCATGTCTGGTCCCTATATATTAGGACAAGTACTAAGGGTGTCCTGTGTAGTCATGTCTGGTCTATATATTAGGACAAGTACTAAAGGTGCCCTGTGTAGTCATGCCTGGTCTATATATTAGGACAAGTACTAAGGGTGTCCTGTGTAGTCATGTCTGGTCCTCTATATATATATATATATATATATATATATAGACAAGTACTAAGGGTGCCCTGTGTAGTCATGTCTGGTCTCTATATATTAGGACAAGTACTAAGGGTGCCCTGTGTAGTCATGTCTGGTCCCTATATATTAGGACAAGTACTAAGGGTGTCCTGTGTAGTCATGTCTGGTCTATATATTAGGACAAGTAGTAAGGGTGTCCTGTGTAGTCATGTCTGGTCTATATATTAGGACAAGTACTAAGGGTGCCCTGTGTAGTCATGTCTGGTCCCTATATATTAGGACAAGTACTAAGGGTGCCCTGTGTAGTCATGTCTGGTCTATATATTAGGACAAGTACTAAGGGTGTCCTGTGTAGTCATGTCTGGTCTATATATTAGGACAAGTACTAAGGGTGTCCTGTGTAGTCATGTCTGGTCTATATATTAGGACAAGTACTAAGGGTGTCCTGTGTAGTCATGTCTGGTCTCCTATATATTAGGACAAGTACTAAGGGTGTCCTGTGTAGTCATGTCTGGTCCCTATATATTAGGACAAGTACTAAGGGTGCCCTGTGTAGTCATGTCTGGTCTATATATTAGGACAAGTACTAAGGGTGTCCTGTGTAGTCATGTCTGGTCTATATATTAGGACAAGTACTAAGGGTGTCCTGTGTAGTCATGTCTGGTCCCTATATATTAGGACAAGTACTAAGGGTGCCCTGTGTAGTCATGTCTGGTCTATATATTAGGACAAGTACTAAGGGTGCCCTGTGTAGTCATGTCTGGTCTATATATTAGGACAAGTACTAAGGGTGTCCTGTGTAGTCATGTCTGGTCTATATATTAGGACAAGTACTAAGGGTGTCCTGTGTAGTCATGTCTGGTCCCTATATATTAGGACAAGTACTAAGGGTGTCCTGTGTAGTCATGTCTGGTCTATATATTAGGAAAAGTACTAAGGGTGTCCTGTGTAGTCATGTCTGGTCTATATATTAGGACAAGTACTAAGGGTGTCCTGTGTAGTCATGTCTGGTCTATATATTAGGACAAGTACTAAGGGTGTCCTGTGTAGTCATGTCTGGTCTATATATTAGGAAAAGTACTAAGGGTGTCCTGTGTAGCCATGTCTGGTCCCTATATATTAGGACAAGTACTAAGGGTGTCCTGTGTAGTCATGTCTGGTCTATATATTAGGACAAGTACTAAGGGTGTCCTGTGTAGCCATGTCTGGTCCCTATATATTAGGACAAGTACTAAGGGTGTCCTGTGTAGTCATGTCTGGTCTATATATTAGGACAAGTACTAAGGGTGTCCTGTGTAGTCATGTCTGGTCCCTATATATTAGGACAAGTACTAAGGGTGCCCTGTGTAGTCATGTCTGGTCCCTATATATTAGGACAAGTACTAAGGGTGCCCTGTGTAGTCATGTCTGGTCCCTATATATTAGGACAAGTACTAAGGGTGCCCTGTGTAGTCATGTCTGGTCTATATATTAGGACAAGTACTAAGGGTGCCCTGTGTAGTCATGTCTGGTCTATATATTAGGACAAGTACTAAGGGTGTCCTGTGTAGTCATGTCTGGTCTATATATTAGGACAAGTACTAAGGGTGTCCTGTGTAGTCTTGTCTGGTCTATATATTAGGACAAGTACTAAGGGTGTCCTGTGTAGTCATGTCTGGTCTATATATTAGGACAAGTACTAAGGGTGTCCTGTGTAGTCATGTCTGGTCTATATATTAGGAAAAGTACTAAGGGTGTCCTGTGTAGCCATGTCTGGTCCCTATATATTAGGACAAGTACTAAGGGTGTCCTGTGTAGTCATGTCTGGTCTATATATTAGGACAAGTACTAAGGGTGTCCTGTGTAGCCATGTCTGGTCCCTATATATTAGGACAAGTACTAAGGGTGTCCTGTGTAGTCATGTCTGGTCTATATATTAGGACAAGTACTAAGGGTGTCCTGTGTAGCCATGTCTGGTCCCTATATATTAGGACAAGTACTAAGGGTGCCCTGTGTAGTCATGTCTGGTCTATATATTAGGACAAGTACTAAGGGTGCCCTGTGTAGTCATGTCTGGTCTATATATATTAGGACAAGTACTAAGGGTGCCCTGTGTAGTCATGTCTGGTCTATATATTAGGACAAGTACTAAGGGTGTCCTGTGTAGTCATGTCTGGTCCTCTGTATATTAGGAGAATGAAGTCTCTTGACTCGTGTGCCTCTGATTGGATGAGTTAGCGGCGTTGTATATACACACAGCTCTCTACTTTGTAGGACCTCCATTAGGCAGAGCTTCATGCGTCATCTCCCCCCTTCTGAAGTGCTGATTGGCTCTGATGGTAGCTCCTATTCTCCAAATAGCTGGCAGTCCTAGAAGTGGAACCTTTTATTTTTCTTTTAGGGGGGCATTTTCTTAGGATGTAGCATTAATGTAGCATATGGGATTACTTTTGCAGCTCTTGGAAGTGGTTCGGCATGGATCTGTGGCCCTCAGACCCGAAAAGGTTGTGCTCCCTTCCCCCTGATATACCGGAATACTTTAGTATTGCAGTGTATAGTAATGTTTGATGTCACAGGCAAGCCTTGATGGACATCTGTGTGTATGCACTGGGAGCCTTCAGTAGTTTTTGGGCTGCCATGCTAGCCTATTGGCACCCCCAACTATGTGTTCGGGGCTGACGATGAGACCCGGGAAGGGGTCCCCCTCCCACTTACTGTTTAATAGTGGTACCTAAAAAAATTAACTGCAGTGATTAGCGATCATGTCCGTTACCGGCAGCCATGAGCGGTCAGAAACGGCTGGCAGCTGCCAGGTATGGAGTGGACTCCGCTCCACACACCCTTCGTGACTGCCCCACACAAATTTACATTAGGTGGACATGAAATGGGGTTCCACCAAGATCCCAACCTCTGTTCATATGTCTTAATAGGAATTTGGAACGTCCTGGAGTTTGATGTCCCACCCGGGACTTACCCTTTATCACTCAGTAAGAGCGCCCCCGTCCTTTCAGAACTTCTGGTATGCTGGTATGACATTTATGTGAATGGCCGTCCTGTAATACCATGCTTCTACTGCGGCTGGCACTGTAGGGAAATACTTGGGTGGCTGTGGCTTAGTCCCGCAAGATCAGCTGATCTCTAGGGGGATCCCATTCATGGAGGGGCATTTTGGGGAGAACCCCTTTTAGCCAAGTTAACTGGGAAAATCCGTGTGTAGAAGCGAGATGTCTATAAACTACGGCGCAGATCCCCATCCACATGAGTGGGATGCTTACAGCAGTGCTACCTTAACGCATGGGCCTATCGGGCACTTGCGAACATAGGGGCCCCATACTATTCTATGTCTGTTTACATTTCAATGTACCGTGTAATATATATATGTGTGTGTGTGTGTGTGTGTGTGTGTGTGTGTGTGTGTATATATACATACATACATACATACACGCACTGACTGGCTGGATGATTCGCCAATGATTCTCTAACTTCCCGCTGTCGCACACACATATAATCTGGCAGCAGCATTCTTTAGGTCCTAAGTAGGAAAAGTAAATCGGTTACAACTCCATTATTCAATGCTAAGTGCAAGAGTAAGTGCACCCCTATGTAATGTAACTTCTCGGTGTCGTACAAGCGTGACATTTGGCGTGAGCGTTCTTTAGTTCCTAAATGAGGAGGGTGTGAGGGGCGGCACATTCTGCAGAGGGAGAATCTAACGCTCCTCTGTGTATGCAGATTTTATTCCTCTAAAGTAAGCTAAACTTCATAAAATTTTCGGTATAAACATCCTCTATCTAACTCAGGCGAAGCTGGGTATACCAACTAGTGTGTGTGTGTGTGTGTGTGTGTGTGTGTGTGTGTGTGTGTGTGTGTGTGTGTGTGTGTATATATATATATATATATATATATATATATATATATATTAATTACACACACAGGTGGAAGCCCTCACTGACTGACTCGCCACTAATTCTCTAACTTCCTGATGTCGTACAAACATGAAATTTGGCAGGAGCATTCTTTAGGTCCTAATAGGAAAAGTAACAGTGCAGCGACTCGAATTCAATGCTAAGCATGAAAAACTGTGAAAATCCACGGTGCATGAGAGATCTTGTCTCAGAAACTATTAAGCCTAGGAAAATGATTTGTTTTCTTGCTAGTTGCCCTGTTCAGACACAATCCTCTCCCTCTGCTTCTGGCAGACGCAGGTTTTGTCCTGCTCTCTTGGTTTTCTGAGCTTATACATATTCTCTTCCAGCACTCCCATGGTTAATTGCCTCTGGGTCTCCTGCTTTTCCAGTCACTGCCCTATATAGCAGACCTGGCCCTTCCATCCATTGCTTCAGTGTTGTTGTGAGATTTGCTCCATAGCTTCATGTTTAGCCGAGGCTCCTGCAGTAATTTGCCATAATTCCGTGTTTTACTGTTCCTCCGTCTGTGTATCCGCTGTCTGTTATCCTTGTGAGTCTGCTTCTGTTTATCCTTGTCAGCTTGCTCCTCCTTTGTTTCCGTTCTCTCCTATACTGAGGAGAATCTACCTCCCCTCTGTGTATATACTGAGGAGAATCTACCTCACCCCTATGTATATATACTGAGGAGAATCTACCTCCCCTCTGTGTGTGTATATACTGAGGAGAATCTACCTCACCTCTGTGTGTATATACTGAGGAGAATCTACCTCACCTCTATGTGTATATACTGAGGAGAATCTACCTCCCCTCTATGTGTATATATACTGAGGAGAATCTACCTCACCTCTATGTGTATATATACTGAGGAGAATCTACCTCACCTCTGTGTGTATATACTGAGGAGAATCTACCTCACCTCTATGTGTATATACTGAGGAGAATCTACCTCCCCTCTGTGTATATACTGAGGAGAATCTACCTCACCCCTATGTGTATATACTGAGGAGAATCTACCTCACCCCTATGTGTATATACTGAGGAGAATCTACCTCACCTCTATGTGTATACTGAGAAGAATCTACCTCACCTCTATGTGTATATACTGGGGAGAATCTACCTCACCTCTGTGTGTATATACTGAGGAGAATCTACCTCCCCTCTATGTGTATATACTGAGGAGAATCTACCTCCCCTCTATGTGTATATACTGAGGAGAATCTACCTCCCCTCTATGTGTATATACTGGGGAGAATCTACCTCCCCTCTATGTGTATATACTGAGGAGAATCTACCTCCCCTCTATGTGTATATACTGAGGAGAATCTACCTCCCTCTATGTGTATATACTGAGGAGAATCTACCTCCCTCTGTGTGTATATACTGAGGAGAATCTACCACCCCTCTGTGTGTATATACCGAGGAGAATCTACCTCACCTCTATGTGTATATACTGAGGAGAATCTACCTCACCTCTATGTGTATATACTGAGGAGAATCTACCTCACCTCTATGTGTATATACTGAGGAGAATCTACCTCACCTCTATGTGTATATACTGAGGAGAATCTACCTCACCTCTATGTGTATATACTGAGGAGAATCTACCTCACCTCTATGTGTATATACTGAGGAGAATCTACCTCCCTCTATGTGTATATACTGAGGAGAATCTACCTCACCTCTATGTGTATATACTGAGGAGAATCTACTTCACCTCTATGTGTATATACTGAGGAGAATCTACCTCACCTCTATGTGTATATACTGAGGAGAATCTACCTCACCTCTGTGTGTATATACTGAGGAGAATCTACCTCCCCTCTGTGTGTATATACTGAGGAGAATCTACCTCCCTCTATATGTATATACTGAGGAGAATCTACCTCCCTCTATGTGTATATACTGAGGAGAATCTACCTCACCTCTGTGTGTGTATATACTGAGGAGAATCTACCTCCCCTCTGTGTGTATATACTGAGGAGAATCTACCTCCCTCTATATGTATATACTGAGGAGAATCTACCTCCCTCTATGTGTATATACTGAGGAGAATCTACCTCACCTCTGTGTGTGTATATACTGAGGAGAATCTACCTCCCCTCTGTGTGTGTGTATATACTGAGGAGAATCTACCTCCCCTCTGTGTGTATATACTGAGGAGAATCTACCTCCCCTCCGTGCGTGTATACACTGAGGAGAATCTACCTCCCCTCTGTGTGTGTATATACTGAGGAGAATCTACCTCCCCTCTGTGTGTATATACTGAGGAGAATCTACCTCCCCTCCGTGCGTGTATACACTGAGGAGAATCTACCTCCCCTCTGCGTGTATATACTGAGGAGAATCTACCTCACCTCTATGTGTATATACTGAGGAGAATCTACCTCACCTCTATGTGTATATACCGAGGAGAATCTACATCACCCTTATATGAGTATATACTGAGGAGAATCTACCTCACCTCTATGTGTATATACTGAGGACAATCTACCCCCCCTCTATGTGTATATACTGAGGAGAATCTACCTCACCTCTGTGTGTATATACTGAGGAGAATCTACCACCCCTCTATGTGTATATACTGAGGAGAATCTACCTCACCTCTATGTGTATATACCGAGGAGAATCTACCTCACCTCTGTGTGTATATACCGAGGAGAATCTACCTCACCTCTGTGTGTATATACTGAGGAGAATCTACCTCACCTCTGTGTGTATATACTGAGGAGAATCTACCTCACCTCTATGTGTATATACTGATGAGAATCTACCTCACCTCTATGTGTATATACTGAGGAGAATCTACCTCACCTCTGTGTGTATATACTGAGGAGAATCTACCTCACCTCTGTGTGTATATACTGAGGAGAATCTACCTCACCTCTGTGTGTATATACTGAGGAGAATCTACCTCACCTCTGTGTGTATATACTGAGGAGAATCTACCTCACCTCTGTGTGTGTATATACTGAGGAGAATCTACCTCCCCTCTGTGTGTGTATATACTGAGGAGAATCTACCTCCCCTCTGTGTATATACTGAGGAGAATCTACCTCCCCTCTGTGTATATACTGAGGAGAATCTACCTCCCCTCTGTGTATATACTGAGGAGAATCTACCTCCCCTCTGTGTATATACTGAGGAGAATCTACCTCCCCTCTGTGTATATACTGAGGAGAATCTACCTCCCCTCTGTGTATATACTGAGGAGAATCTACCTCCCCTGTGTGTATATACTGAGGAGAATCTACCTCCCCTGTGTGTATATACTGAGGAGAATCTACCTCCCCTGTGTGTATATACTGAGGAGAATCTACCTCCCCTCTGTGTGTGTGTATATACTGAGGAGAATCTACCTCCCCTCTGTGTGTGTGTGTGTGTGTGTGTGTGTATATACTGAGGAGAATCTGCCTCCCCTCTGTGTGTGTGTATATACTGAGGAGAATCTACCTCCCCTCTGTGTGTGTGTATATACTGAGGAGAATCTACCTCCCCTCTGTGTGTGTGTATATACTGAGGAGAATCTACCTCCCCTCTGTGCGTGTATACACTGAGGAGAATCTACCTCCCCTCTGTGCGTGTATATACTGAGGAGAATCTACCTCACCTCTATGTGTATATACTGAGGAGAATCTACCTCCCCTCTGTGCGTGTATATACTGAGGAGAATCTACCTCACCTCTATGTGTATATACTGAGGAGAATCTACCTCCCCTCTGTGTGTGTATATACTGAGGAGAATCTACCTCCCCTCTGTGTGTGTATATACTGAGGAGAATCTACCTCCCCTCTGTGTGTGTATATACTGAGGAGAATCTACCTCCCCTCTGTGTGTGTATATACTGAGGAGAATCTACCTCCCCTCTGTGTGTGTATATACTGAGGAGAATCTACCTCCCCTCTGTGTGTGTATATACTGAGGAGAATCTACCTCCCCTCTGTGTGTGTATATACTGAGGAGAATCTACCTCCCCTCTGTGTGTGTATATACTGAGGAGAATCTACCTCCCCTCTGTGTGTGTATATACTGAGGAGAATCTACCTCCCCTCTGTGTGTGTATATACTGAGGAGAATCTACCTCCCCTCTGTGTGTGTATATACTGAGGAGAATCTACCTCCCCTCTGTGTGTGTATATACTGAGGAGAATCTACCTCCCCTCTGTGTGTGTATATACTGAGGAGAATCTACCTCCCCTCTGTGTGTGTATATACTGAGGAGAATCTACCTCCCCTCTGTGTGTGTATATACTGTGGAGAATCTACCTCCCCTCTGTGTGTGTATATACTGTGGAGAATTTACCTTACGGCTGTAAGGTACATAAGGAAGTGGCCATGGACTGCAGGGATTGATTCTTTAGGCTAAGAAGGGGCTGCAACCTCCAGTCTGGGGGTAATTTGAATAAAAAGGTGTTACCTTTAAGGATATATAGTGAGTAGTGGGAGGGGCGGCACATTCTGTAGGCGGACATCGGTACATGCAGCCTGAGGAGAATCTAAGTATCTGCCACTTCATGAAGTGTTCTGTGAGAACAGGTAATACCGGCTCCAGATTACTCGGCGAAGCCGTGCATATCAGCTGGTATATGATAATGTTGTGCGGCGGGACATGAGCTTGGCTCCAGGCTGTCTGTGTCGCGTCAAGACTTTCATTTGATCACTTTCTGTTCCAATTTTAAATGACCCTTAATTCCCCTAATAAGATGCTTCCGGCTGTGGAACCTCATGTGAAGCGCAGTTCGTCTAGAGCAGCCTGGCGCAATGAACACAGACCTCTATAAGAGGTAAATGGACCCTGGAGACTTCAGGTTCTCTGGTCTAACTCGCCCGCCCTCCTGTGCTGCTGCCTCCCCTTGTGAGTAGTTGTGGTAGGGGCCCCAGTACACTGCTTTGCCGGGGGCCCATAATGTAGTTAGAACGGCCCTAGCTTACGGTTTCGGAATCTCCCAATGTTGCCACGTGGATTCTCTCCCTTTCGTGTTGGTGGGATCCACGCCGCCTGCTGCCACACAAGGATAAGAAGCAATAGTGAGCTGCTGATGCATGCTGGGAAATCCACATGCAGTCGAATCCCACTGAAAGGGTTAATCTGCATGCGTCTCAGTGCAGTTTATTGCTGTGGACCCGCTGTGCTAACAGGTCTGATACAGCTTGTGCGTAGGATGGACTCTCAGGCAGACCCCAGCATAGCAGCCACGCTGACATCTTTGCCTTCCGTTGTCTTTATTGCGATCCGCAGCGCGTTTCTCACGACGTAGAACAGGAACTCTGCAGAACGCTCCCTAACACAACGCATCTTCTAGTTCCAGCAAGAAATCCAAGTACACCAGAATGAAGCTACACGGGAGGCACGGAAGAAGGAGAAGCTGGAGAAGGATCTGCGGAACGTCCAGAGTGAGCTGGAGAGCAGGCAGGCCGACATCCGGGCGCTGCAGCAGACGCTGCAGAAGAACAAGGAGGAGCTGCAGAAACTGGAGCAGCAGCTCAAGGAGCACAAGGTGAGGCCATCAGTATGTAGTCGCTGCAGTACCAGCCACAGCCACAACTGGATGTACAGTGCTGTGCTTTCATCTGCTGACTGATTGGTAGGGCTCAGAATTGCTGTGGGCAGGCTCAGCCTGTGCCACATAATTACTGCTTGCAGGACAAGTTCTCTAACTTTCTCATATTCTTTGTGTTTCAATTCCTCGTCATTTTCAGGACTGTCTGCTTGCTGTCAGTGAATTACATCATTATGGTTTAGTTTGAGGGAGTTGAAGGGGCTGTCAATCCAGTTAATATTATATGTATTGTACAAATCAGGATGCTTACAAAGTGTGTAATTGACATGAATAAAATAGTGAATGTCAGAGCTCTGCAATGCATTCTTTAACATAGTACAGCGCCCCCTGCAGTTCACATTATACAGCAATGTGCCCCTCCATATAATGCTGGTGCAAACCCATGCTCAGTCAATCTACAGGGAAACTTACTAGAGACTGCATTTACTGCTGTCAGGAGGAGAAGGAGACCAACTTCAAAGTTATTGGGAACTATCTTTATAGCTGACAGAAGGGGAAGGAAACTGACTAAGGACTATTTTAGTGACGTCCAGTAGAGGCTGGAGACTAATGGGGAGATGTGCAACTGACCAGCAAGCAGTTTTATTCTTCCCTAAATGATGCAATCGGCAGATAAACCAGTGCTTGCTCATTTGTCAGCTGATTGGTCGTTGTTTTACAAGGCCCACTAAGGTCCAATAATTGGCTGATGTAAAAGGACCTCAACTAGTAACTTACTCAGAGATACTTTGTCAAATGCTTTACTAAAGTCAAGATATACTGTATCCACCGCATTGTCCTGATCATCCCAGTCGGTGATTCTGTCATAGAAGGAAATTAGATTCATCTGGCATGACTTGTTTGTCACAAACCCATGCTGGCTCTGGTTAATTACTCCATTCTCATCCAAGTACTTGCATACATGCTGTTTAATAATCTATTCCAAGTTCTTCCCTGGTATAGAGTCAGGCTCACAGGCCTGTAGTTTCCTGGAACCACCTTCTTCTCTTTTTTGAAGATGGGGACAACATTTGCCCTTCTCCAATCCTCTGGGACTTCTCCTGTTCTCCAGGAATTTTCATTGATTCTGGTGAGTGGTTCAGCAATTACCTCCGCTGCTTCCTTTAGTATCCTAGGACGTAATTCATCTGGACCTTGAGACTTGAATTCGTGTAAGTTAGCTAAGTGTTCCCTCACCATCTCTCTGCTTACAGATAGCCTGCATTCTTGTATTCCCCTAATTACACAGGGAAGATCAGCTGATGTTACATCTACTTTCTGAGAGAAAACAGATACAAAATAGGAATTTAAAAGTTCAGCCTTCTCAACATCATTCTTAACCAATTCACCATTTTCATCTTGTAAGCATCCAATAGTATCTTTCACTTTTTTCTTTTGCTTTTAACCCCCAAAATCCCTTTTCATTGCTTTTGGCCTCTCACAAGCCTCAATTCATTATCAGCTTTAGTTTTCTTACACTTGCCCTACAGTTTCTGCAGACCCCATTATATTCCTCTTTAGATATTCCCCCCCCCCCCCTCTTTCCATTTGATAAACATATTTTTCCTCCTCTTTAACATGTGTACAAGTTCTGTGTTCACCCATCCGGGTCTCTTTAAATGCTTCCCATTCTTCCCTCTTTTAGGGATCGGTAACGATTGTGCTTTGAGAATCTCATTTCACAATATTTCCCAACCTTCTTGGACATTTCTGTCCTTAAGAACATCCAGCCATTGGATTCTTCCTCTTTCTGAGTTCAGTAACATCTCCCTTTCTGAAATCCAACCTTGAGCTCTAAGTCTTTTCAGGTCTTCCTCCCCTTGTTATCCAACATCCAAGGATATCATGATCACTGCCTCCTAAGGTCCCAGCCACCCTTACTTCCCCAACCATTCCCTCCCTGTTGGTAAGCATTAGGTCCAAGATAGCAGAACCCCTTGTTTTCTCTTCTGCCTTCTGGAAGATAACGTTGTCAGCAAGAGCAGATAAGAATCTGTTGGATCCATTACTTTTACCTGAGAGATTCCCAACAAATGTCTGGATGGTAAAATCTCCCATGATCACTATGTTGGGCTTCTTTGAGAGCTTGGCCATCTGATGTAGATAGAATTCCTCCATATCTTCTGCTTGTCCAGGCGGCTTATAGTAAATGCCTACAATGGTGTCCTTTCTGTTGTTCTCTCCTTGTATTCTTACCCAAACAGTTTCTACAGAACTCCCAGCTCTGAAGGTTCTCCTAACATACAACACAACATCTCCTCCCCTTTATTAGGTCTGTTTCTTATAAATACATTTTACCCTACAAGCCTTGTAACCAATCATGTGTATCATCCCACCAAGTGTCCGTGATGCCGATGACATCATATTTCTCTTCCTGTGTTCAGAGCTCCAATTCCCCTTGTTTGTTTCCCATGCTCTGGCCATTTGTGTAGGAACATGTTAGTTTGTGATCGGGGTCTCTTGTTCCTCTTCTTTCCTTCTGATTTTTTTGTCTTTCTTCTTTCTTTCCACTTCTAATAGCCAGTTTCTCAGATGTATTAATTAGCTGTATATTGTTACCTTTCACTTCCCTTTCCATATTGTTCTAGTTTAAAGCTCTCCGAATGAGTAAAGCAAGGCGCCACCAAATAAATGCTTACCTGTCTGTAAGGTACAGACCGTCTCTAGCAAGCTGTCCATCCTGTAGGTAATTCACTCCATGGTCTAGAAACCCAAATCTTTGCTGCCGGCACCATCGACGTAGTCAGTTGTTCACCTCTAGAATCCTGTTCCATCTCCTTATTCCATGGCCATCCACTGGGAGGATGGATGAGAAGACCACCTGAGCTCCTAGTTCCTTCACCTTCTTTCCGAGGTCTTCAAAGTCTCAGTCTTTTTGGGTCGTTGTCTACCAGCATGGCACCGGTTGGCAATCTTTGCCTGCTTTTCCTTGCAGAAGCTCCAAAGCAGTCAAGCCCTTAAGAGGGCATCTGGTGTGTTCAGGTCACCCACAGATCTACCACGGGGTTCAGCTCTGGTGAAGCCGTTCTCTTGGTGATTTGTCCGTCTGCTTTGGGTCCATCTTAATCTTCAGCTTTACAGCCGAGGCCGGAAGGTTTTGGGCCAACATGGACTGATATTTGGAACTGTTCATAATCCCCTCCCCATTGACTAATGCCTCGGTTCCATCAGCAGAACAACCCCCACATAATGCTGTCCCCACCATCCTCACTGCGGGTCTGGGGTTCTTCTGGTGATGGCAGGGTTGGCTGTACACCAAACATCCCTTCTGGAATTCTGGCCACCAAGTTCCCCTTTGGGCTCATCAGACAGAATACGTCCCCCCACAGACAGAACACATCCCCACATTCTGGCAGACAGGATGGAGGTTCTGCAAAAACACGGCCGGGCTTGGATGTTCTTATTAGAGAAGAAACCTAGCCGCGGGTCTTGGAGCGGCTTGCCGCACGCCTTTCTGTTGCGCCCGGCACTCCCATAGAGGAAAGCGCGGACGCAATGAAAAAAAATTAATTTGACTTGCTGTGGCCGGGGAATCTGCGCCGCAAAACCGACTTCTGCTAGCTTTGCCGCGACTAATTGGTTGTCCCGTATGCACGAGATTTTTGACAAATCTCCTCAACATGTAATGCCTTGGAGATGTCTTGACCTCCTTCTTGCTGACGGTCTCCCCTGTGCCCCATGGTGCATGTAATGCCTTGGAGATGTCTTGGCCTACTTCTTGCTGACGGTCTCCCCTGTGCCCCATAGTACATGTAGTATCTCAGACATGTTTTGCTCCCCTTCTCCTGACTGACACCTTCCAACAATCAGAGCCCTTTGATGTTCTGTAAGATTTTTACCGACCAACTAAGAAAATGGAGCTTTATGTACGGGGCGGCATACAGACCCCAGAGGAAACCTCATACAGTGATGGAGCTTTATGTACGGGGCGGCATACAGACCCCATAGGAGCTACAGCCCCCGGAGGAAACCTCATCCAGTGATGGAGCTTTATGTACGGGGTGGCATACAGACCCCCCCGGAGGAAACCTCATACAGTGATGGAGCTTTATGTACGGGGCAGCGTACAGACCCCATAGGAGCTACAGACCCCGGAGGAAACCTCATCCAGGGATGGAGCTTTATGTACGGGGCGGCATACAGACCCCGGAGGAAACCTCATACAGTGATGGAGCTTTATGTACGGGGCGGCGTACAGACCCCGGAGGTGTTACAGACCTCGGAGGAAACCTCTTCCAGTGATGGCGCTTTATGTACGGGACTGGCGACGCCTCTGAGGACTTAATGGCCTTGGATGAACAGTCGCCATTTTTCTGATCTTCTATTCAGCTCTGACATTAAGGTATAGCCCGATGAGGATACCATTCTGCAGGTTGGCCCCTTTAAGAGATTTCACCAAACTGGAGGTGCTGTTAATAAACTTACAGAGCAAATGCCAGTAATTAGCGCTAATTATTACAAGCCTGTCTGTAAATACCACTAATTGTGGCCAACTGCGACTGGAAGATTACAGCAGAGGACCAGCCACGCTCTCCCCCCTCACCCTGCAGCTGGCAGCGCCCACCGCCAATTTACACACATTTACAGTGATTAGAATGACATGTTGGCGAATGGGCATGAAATATTTATCCGCCAGCTGCTTCAGACCTTGGTTAGTGTTTGGCTGCACGGAAGAAATGATCTTACATCATCAGAGAATGCTCGAGGAGGAAGGGCACGCCGCACTCCGCTCTTCAAGTTGTTTAGCCTTCTCTGCATATTCTACGCAGTGACTCCACCAGCAGAATAGTGAGTGCAGCTCCAGAGTATAATACAGGATGTAACTCAGGGTCAGTACAGGATAAGTAATGTATGTACACAGTGACTCCACCAGCAGAATAGTGAGTGCAGCTCTGGGGTATAATACAGGATGTAACTCAGGATCAGTACAGGATAAGTAATGTATGTACACAGTGACTCCACCACCAGCAGAATAGTGAGTGCAGCTCTGCAGTATAATACAGGATGTAACTCAGGATCAGTACAGGATAAGTAATGTATGTACACAGTGACTCCACCACCAGCAGAATAGTGAGTGCAGCTCTGGGGTATAATACAGGATATATCTCAGGAGCAGTACAGGATAAGTAATGTATGTACACAATGACTCCACCAGCAGAATAGTGAGTGCAGCTCTGGGGTATAATACAGGATGTAACTGAGAAGCAGTACAGGATAAGTAATGTATGTACACAGTGACTCCACCAGCAGAATAGTGAGTGCAGCTCTGGGGTATAATACAGGATGTAACTCAGGATCAGTACAGGATAAGCAATGTATGTACACAGTGACTCCACCAGCAGAATAGTGAGTGCAGCTCTGGGGGATAATACTGGATGTAACTCAGGGTCAGTACAGGATAAGTAATGTATGTACACAGTGACTCCACCAGCAGAATAGTGAGTGCAGCTCTGGGGTATAATACAGGATGTAACTGAGAAGCAGTACAGGATAAGTAATGTATGTACACAGTGACTCCACCAGCAGAATAGTGAGTGCAGCTCTGGGGTATAATACAGGATGTAACTCAGGATCAGTACAGGATAAGTAATGTATGTACACAGTGACTCCACCAGCAGAATAGTGAGTGCATCTCTGGAGGAAGGTTGTGTGTCTGAGAGCTCTGCTGGTTCCAGGGTGTGGTCTGCTTCTAGGGTGAAGACCTTGCTGAGAGCCCAGGAACAAGTGCACGTTTCTGGGCTACATTTGCCATGGAGTGCCGTGCTTCCCCCCTCCGGCTTCGGTCGGGAGGGGGGAGGAATGAACCCCAGGAGGGGAGAGGATCCAGTCGGGGTCCACGCAGCGTCACCCAGACTCCCCGGGAGGATGTGGATTATAGGAAAACCCGAAGCCAAACTAAAGCCAAGGTGAGTGCTGCAAAGGCACCTACAAGTGTCAGCTGGGGAGAGCGCAGCAAAGGTGAATCTGTTACTGCTATGGCATCTCGGATAGCTGCCAACATAAAGGACTATAAGGAGGTTGGTAGGCAGCTGCAGAAGTATCGCAGGGAACTGCAGACTGCCCTGAGCGATCTAGACAAAGCCCCACAGGGAAGAAAAAAGATCGCTGCAGCAGAAAAAGTTAAAGCCTGCAAGGAGGCTGTGGACATCTACAAGGAGGAGAGATATAGAATACTCCAAGCCAGCGGCCCATTTAAAGAGAAGCTCCTAAATGATGAGCGATTTGCTGGAATGGCGCACGTGAGCAGCGACAGCAGCTCAGACGAGTCGGAGGATCCACAGGAGGGGATGGCGATATGCTCTGGGGAGCAGCCGTCCCTACAGCAGGGGGGAACTGCAGGGAGCAGCATTCCTGCTGAGCAGGTTAGCCTGCCCCCCACATCGGAGGAGTCCAGTGCTGAGGACGCGGACGACGACAGCGACAGCAGCAGCGGTGAGGGGGCCCTCATCATGCAGCAAATCATGCTGCAGGAGTCCCCAGAAAGAATGCACAATATGTACTTTGGTGACGACATGCCTGAAACAACATCTACGGGCAAAAAGAAACAGAAAAAAAAGATGAAGACCACCGTGCAGGAGAGGTTTGTGTACGTCACCAAGCACTCCGGTCCGGCTGCAAAGTCAGATCGGGGTGCTAGCCCTGGTATACCCCTAGTCCCGGGCTCTGCAGTGGGTCCGGTGCAGGGGACTGGGGAAGAGAGGGTTAATGCGGCCCAAAACTCCATTTCTGCTTGTGCCAGTAGTGGGAATGGAGGCCATAAGGAGGCAGAGAAGGTCCGTGGGAAAGATGGAATGAGGGGTCGCGGCCAATCCGGAGGTGCTGGCGCTGATGGCTGCCCCCCAGTGGGAGGGGGGGGCAGTCTGGCATCAGGTTCCACCAGTGGCGGCTTGGCTGTCCCTCCTGTGTCCCTAAAACGCCTGTCAGGTGTAGAGGGGGCGCAGTGGGTGGTGGCCAAGTCTGCCGATCCTCCCACCCATCATGATGGTAACGCAATAGCAAATAAGCAGGTAAAAAGAACTGCAAGTCCCAGAATGGCCGGAAAAATGGGCGGAGCTAGAGCTGCAGAGACAGCTCCTACAGAGCATAATGCTGGACTTAAGGCTAACTCTTTCAGTGCTGGTCTCCAGCCTCATCCAGCTGGAAAGTGTAACATTAAGAAAAAAGGTGAAGCAGGTCCTGGTCCAACAAAAGGAAAATGTATGAATGATGTGAATGGGACAACCGTTAGTGCTACCGCTGCCCCTGCTCCCGCTTCCGCTCCCGCAGAGGCTTTGGGAGCTCAGGATGCCCCCAATCCCCCGGGAGGTATGACATCGGCTGTACAGGAGGGTGGGGCTTCAGGTAGTAGTCAGGGGATGGGCCAGGATCCAGTCACCCCTCCGGCGGCGACAACAGCTGGTAGAAGTTATGCCAGTGTCGCCGCTGGAGGGAGGGGGGATGCGTCCTCCTCGTCTTTGGGCTCTGGGGACGGCGTTTTGCAACAGCGCCTCCTGGAGGCCTTGAGGAGGGGGGAGAGCTCGATGAATGTAGGGGGCAGAGTTGTGGATTTGTCTCTCTGGGTGGAGAGACATGGTCTTGGTGCCTTCCGAGAACAAAGGGGGGAGACCGTCTGGTCCCTGCCGACAACCGGGCAGGACATTGGCCGTAGGAATGTGGCCCGTCTTCAGTGGAGAGGCAATGACGCATGCCCATCCAGGAGTAAGGTGGTGGAGCTTCTGCTGAAGATGGGTTTCAGGGCAAATGACATCTATGCCCTGATCCATCCTTATGGCACGTCTGAGTTCGACATCAGCTTTGCTCGCCCGGAGGGCCTGGAGCTCTTCTGGGGGAATTATGAGCTGATGAAGGACGAGCCCGGCTGGCGCGGTTTCGCTGCACAAGTGGTAACCCGCCAGACTGGAGTCAAGAGAGTGACCGTTTTGACTCGTAACGAGTCCCTCTCTTGTTACGATATCATGACTTGGATAAGTCGGTACGGAGAGGTGGTGGATATGCCCAATAAGAACCGGGACGAACACGGCATCTGGTCCGGAGCCTGGACGTTTATGGTAAAACTTAAGCGTTCAGGGAATTCGGTGGCCCACATACCATCCGCAGCCTTCCTTGGCAGGGATCGTATCTTGGCCTTCTACCAGGGGCAGCCGAAGCTCTGTCACAAGTGCGGCGACCCCACACATTTGAGTGCAGCCTGTAACGTCATCAAGTGCGCTCTGTGTGGCGAGGTAGGTCATCTTGCGGCATCTTGTACAGAGATTAGGTGTCACCTGTGTGGTGACCTCGGTCACCCATTCAGTCGCTGTCCGCGCTCTTTCGCCAATGCGGTCATGGCCCCAGCGGAGGAGAGCCGTGAGGTTGCTTCTGCAGGGGAGGGGACCAGCAGAGGCGAGGGAGCCCAGGAGCCAAGGAAGAACAAACATGCTGGGGCAGCCAAGCTAAGGCGCCAAGAGAAGCGCGGAAGGGGCAGGGAGCTGGTGGAAACCCAGGTGGCAGGTGGGTCAATGCTGGCCCCTGCTCCGGACGCAAATCATGTGGCTGAGGCTCCAGGGGACAGGGAGCTGGATGAGGAGGTCAGGAGGATCCAAAGGGAGGAGGCTGCCACTTATTCAGATTCTTCCCACTATGAAAGTGTGGGTGAGGGCAAGGATGAGTGGCAAAAGAAAAAGCGCAAGCAGGGCTCCAAGAAAATGAAAAAAAGGGAAGGGAAATCTTCCCCTGCAACGGGCCAGGTGCAGGAAGGCAATCCAAACTCTCCTCTTGTTGGGCTCTCCAACAGGTACCAAGCTCTCTCGTCCTCGGAGGAGGCAGAGGTGGCCAGGACAAGCGTGGGGCCTACAGGGGGTGCTGAGCCTTCCTCTTGTGGGGGTTTGGTGACCTCCAGGGGGAGGGCTGGCCCAGAGCCCAGTGGCAAGGAGGACGAGGTTGAGGAGCCCCTTGCCATGGACCTTTCAGTGTCCAAGAAACGTGGCAAGGGGTCATCCTCAGACCCGGATGAGAAGGGGGGTGGGAAGAAGAAAGCCATCTAACTCGATCACCAATGATGGCGGCACCCACTCCGTTGACGCTGGCATCCATTAATGTTGCCAGCATTAAATCTGATATGGCTAGATTTGCGGCCTTTGATTTTCTCGGCCGCGTTGAAGCCGACATTTTGTTTTTGCAAGAGACCAGGCTGCCAAATTTGGCAGCTGTGCATAAGGCAAGGAGGGAATGGAGGTCTGGTCCATCTTACTGGTCTCTTGCGGCCGAGCCATATAGCGGAGTGGCGGTACTTTTTACTGCAGCGGTTGAATGCCGACGGGTTATCGAGTTAGAAATAGGGAGGTGCCTGATCCTGGATGTTCTCATGAAGGGACAAGAGCTTCGGCTAATCAACATCTACGGTCCCCAAACCAAGCGGGACCGCAAGGATCTCTTTATGAGGATCAAGCCGTACCTTTTTTCCAGTCGGCAGGTGATCTTTGGGGGTGACTTTAACGCAGTCACGAGGACCCGTGACAGGGGAGGCTCCCTAGGCAAGCTGACTTATGATAGCGTCGCGCTTAATAGCATAGCTAGCGAAGCTCGCCTGGTGGATGTCCACATCCGGCACACCCCAGGCCACGCGGGTTTCACCTATTATAGAGGCGAGTGCAGGTCTAGAATAGACAGGTTTTATTTGAAGGAGGAAGCCATCTCTTCACCAGTTTCTGTTGTTGAGGTGGAATTCTCCGACCACTGTCTGATTTTGTTTTCCCTGAATGTTGCAGAGACCCCCCGGATGGGTAGAGGCTTATGGAGGCTGAATTCATCACTCCTGGAGGAAGCAGAGATAAGACAGTCCTTTGAGGATTTTCTGCAGAGCCAGGTACCATTACTGGATCTTTGTAGCAGTAAGTCAGAGTGGTGGGAGATGCTCAAGATCAGGGCGGCGAGGTTCTTCCGCCAGCTCTCTAGCCTCAGGAGCCTGAGTAAGTACCGTCTTTATCAGGGCCTGAGGAGGAAACTCGAGCATCTCGTCTCGACTGGAGGTAGCCGCGAGGAGATCTCCAGAGTGAAGTCTTTGCTCAAAGGGTGCCAGTATAATAGGCACGCATCTTTGGTTTTTGAGAGGGACTTCGGGAAGTACCACTCACCTGACCCTTACAGAAACTGCAAGATGTCAGTGAATCGTAAAGTTGTCACTGGACTGATCGACGGTACGGGATCTGTGAACAGGTCCAGATCAGGGATTCTGGAAGTCATCAGATCCTTCTACTCGCACCTTTTGAGAAAGAGGGATCTAGATCGAGATTTATGTTGTCGGCTTTCCTGGCTGAAGCTGTTCCTGAGCCAGGGGATGACATCTCCCTTAATGTTTTGACAGAGGAGATCAACATAGAGGAAGTTAAACTGGCGATTGATGGGCTTGCGCTCAAAAAATCGCCAGGACCGGATGGCTTAACATCTGAGTACTATAAGACCTTTAAGGACCTCTTGAGTCCCCTCTTGACTGAGGTTTTCAATGAGTGTCTTTCCTCGGACACTCTCCCAAAGTCAATGAGGAGGTCGGCTTTGATCCTTCTGTCAAAGGGTAAAGACTCGAGCCGTATTGAGAACTGGCGTCCCATAGCGCTTCTCAATACGGACAGGAAGGTTCTGGCAAAAGTGCTGTTTAATCGGCTGGTCAAGTTTGCACCCCGGCTCCTCTCGGGCGCCCAGCATTGCTCTGTTCCAGGTCGTAGCACCTTTAGTGCTGTTCTAGGTGTCCGGGAGGCAGTGGAGCAGGGTAGGGCTGGTCACTGGGAGGGGTACCTGCTGTCCTTGGATCAGGCCAAAGCGTTTGATCGGGTTAATCACGAGTACCTCTGGTCTGTTCTTCTGAGATATGGCCTGCCAGTGGGGTTTGTCAATTGGCTCAAGACATTGTATGCGGGGGCTGAGACTTTCCCGCTAGTGAACGGTTGGGTCGGCCACCCATTTGAGGTTGGGTCTGGCGTCCGTCAGGGTTGTCCTCTGAGCCCCTTGCTGTACGTGTTTGCCATTGATCCTTTCCTTAGGATGATTGATGGTGGGCCTATGGCAGGGGTCGGGATGGATCGGGCGGTGCCGGAAGCCGCCCTCAGGGTGGCAGCGTACGCTGATGACGTCACCGTCTTTGTGTCCTCGAGGGGGGAGGCAGAGTACGTGATGGCAGAGGTGGATCGCTACTCGGAAGCATCTGGGTCTGGCATCAACTGGGATAAGTGCGAAAGTCTCTGGTTAGGAAGGGGAGATCCTACATTTAGTCTCCCGGACACCCTTCCAGTGCCCCAGGACTCGGCTAAAGTTCTTGGCATCAAATTTGGCCGGGGAGATTACCCCATGCAAAATTGGGTGGTCAGGCTCGATGGTGCCACTCAGAAGGTGGCCCAGTGGAAGGGTTGGTCTTTGACCCTTCGGGAAAGGGTTAACCTGATCAAAACATACCTGCTCCCTTTATTCATCTACCTGGGCAGCGTATGCATTTTGCCAGAGCCTCTCTGGACCCGGGTCTACAACCTGTTCTTCCTAATGTTGTGGGGGAACAGGTTGAACCTAATTAGGAGAGATGTCACATATCGCACGAGGAGACTAGGGGGGTTATCTATGGTCAACCCTGTGGTGTTTCTCGTAAACACATTTGTTAAGATCAATATAGGCAACCTCTGGCAAGAGAGGGCTCCTCCGTGGGTATTCTCCTGTTGGGGATGGCTTCGGCCTTTCTTCCAGGAATGGGAGACTGGAGGGCGAGTGAAGGATCTTCGCACGCCGCACGGGCATCTTCCGGCTTACGCTACCGTGGTTCTGAAGATGATACGTCGGTGGGGTCTGGGGATGTGGGAGATCAGAACTCTGTCGAGGAAACTCCTCGATAAGAGGGTTCTGTTGACCCATTTCCAGAAGCCCCTGGCGCTCAAGGACTGCCCAAGTCGGGACCTGGAGGGAGGGTTACGTTTATTGAATTCTGACAGGATCCCCTTGAAGTTTTGGGACTTGACTTGGCGCTGTTTCCACGGGAGACTGTATGTAAGGGGCAACTTGAAGAGCAGGCCTCTGGTGGATAGGGGTTGCCCCCGCCAGGAGTGCAGCAACGTACTGGAAAGCATGGAGCATTTCCTGCTTCAGTGTCCCTTTAATACAGAGGTGTACAAACGGGTGGGAGCCTCCATTGGTTGGCCCAGGTTGGCACGCCTCTCGTATGCGGAATGGGTCTATGGGGCATTCGGGGACCTTGGTGGCAGGGACCGGTGCACTTTATTCTTAGTCAGCCTAGTGGTCAGGTTTCACATTTGGAACGCACGGTGTCTAGTTTCGACGGAAGAGAAAATCCTCCCCGTGGATGAGGTGAATAGAAACATCCTGGGTGACCTGGTGAAGGTGCGCTCTCTGGATTATGAGAGGTTGGGCACGACTAAGGCCTCTCTCCTATGGAGAGGGTTTGTATTTCGTTAGGGACAGTCTTCTTATTGATAGGGTCTTTGTAGGGACAGAATAGGGAGAGGTAGGGACAGTTTCTCTGAGGGTAAGTTTTAGGGAAGGAGTAGGGACAATGTAGGGACAGATTAACTATAGGGATAGTTTTTCTCTATCTGGTCGGTGCCCGGCTTATCATATCCAGTCCTTGTGGAGGGCTGTGTGTGCCACTAGTAGAGTTTTTGTTTTCGGTCAAAGATGAAGTATGTACGGCTGCAGGTAACTGAACCTTAGGCTTTCGGGTACTAATATGTAGTGTTGGTTTGTAGTTGTGTAGTATAAGATATGTTATATGTTATGTTATGTTTTGTTTTGTATATAGGGCTAGGGGTTATAGATAGGTTGGGTGGGGGTTTATTGGGGGGAGGGGGGGGGGATTTATGCCTCAGCCGTAGCTTGACACGTCCCGGACAATGAACACTGGGCACGGACTGTTGGTGCGGGCGTGGCCCTCAGGCTGCGGCGGGCAGGGTGTGTGTATGCGGTGCAGCTCGGCTCGTCCTGGACATAGACATTGAGCACGGACTTGGGATGCAGGCGTGGCTCCCAGGCTGCACCGTAGGGGGTTGTTTGGGGTGTGTGGTGGTTTGGTCTGGATATAGGGTTAGTTTAGGATTATGTACGGTTTTATTTTTTAGGTGGTGGGCATTAAAAAAAAATAAAAAAAAAAAAATTTAAAAATTAATAAAAAAAAAAAAAAAAACCCAAGGTATTGGGTTGTTCTTATTGTTACTACTTTTGTTATTTGCATTATTGTTATTATATAATTGCTTTGGTTATTAGTCGTTTTCTTTCTTCTTTTTTTGGGATTTCTGGCTGGATCCTGTGAGCTAGGGATGTTTTCTCACATGTGGGTATATTCTTATATGTAGTATGTAGTATATATGTATTGGTGAGGATGAGTGAGTGTAGTTTTGGAGTGCAGGTTGGTGTAGTGTGCGGTGTGTATTGTTTGGACCAGATGGACCTTTTGCTTTTGTCACTTTTAAGGCAAAGTCCAGTTAACACAAGTGATGATTTGGTTTTGCTTTATGTTTGTCTTATGCCAAGTGAGCGATATTTATGTTCTGTTTATTGTTATGTTTTTCACTTTTATAATAAAAAGATCTACAGGATGTAACTGAGAAGCAGTACAGGATAAGTAATGTATGTACACAGTGACTCCACCAGCAGAATAGTGAGTGCAGCTCTGGGGTATAATACAGGATGTAACTGAGAAGCAGTACAGGATAAGTAATGTATGTACACAGTGACTCCACCAGCAGAATAGTGAGTGCAGCTCTGGGGTATAATACAGGATGTAACTGAGAAGCAGTACAGGATAAGTAATGTATGTACACAGTGACTCCACCAGCAGAATAGTGAGTGCAGCTCTGGGGTATAATACAGGATGTAACTCAGGATCAGTACAGGATAAGTAATGTATGTACACAGTGACTCCACCAGCAGAATAGTGAGTGCAGCTCTGGGGTATAATACAGGATGTAACTGAGAAGCAGTACAGGATAAGTAATGTATGTACACAGTGACTCCACCAGCAGAATAGTGAGTGCAGCTCTGGGGTATAATACAGGATGTAACTGAGAAGCAGTACAGGATAAGTAATGTATGTACACAGTGACTCCACCAGCAGAATAGTGAGTGCAGCTCTGGGGTATAATACAGGATGTAACTCAGGATCAGTACAGGATAAGTAATGTATGTACACAGTGACTCCACCAGCAGAATAGTGAGTGCAGCTCTGGGGTATAATACAGGATGTAACTCAGGATCAGTACAGGATAAGTAATGTATGTACACAGTGACTCCACCAGCAGAATAGTGAGTGCAGCTCTGGGGTATAATACAGGATATATCTCAGGAGCAGTACAGGATAAGTAATGTATGTACACAATGACTCCACCAGCAGAATAGTGAGTGCAGCTCTGGGGTATAATACAGGATCTAACTGAGAAGCAGTACAGGATAAGTAATGTATGTACACAGTGACTCCAGCAGCAGAATAGTGAGTGCAGCTCTGGGGTATAATACAGGATGTAATTTAGGGTCAGATGGGTTTACATGTGGTACGTGGGCAGCAGGGACTACAGATATATATTCCTTCTTTTAATATTTTCTTGCAGATCCTAAATGAAAGGGTAAACAAAGAACTGGAACAGATTCAGGTACGAAATGGCAAACTGCAGCAGGAGATTGAGCAGCAGAGCGTCAGCACAGAGCAGCTGACCCAGGAGAACCAGCAGAAGCAGTTGGAATTAAAGGTAAGTGGCTGACGGACTGCAGATGGCGGGGTGTCTGCTGGGCCCCCCCTACGCTGTGGCCCCCCCACGACGTGTTGTACGTCCCTCATCTTGTCTCCATCCTCAGTCCAGAGAGGAGGAGATCAGCCAGATGCGCCAAGAAATCTCCAAACTCTCCAAGTTCAGGGAATCCATCCAGAAGAAACACCGGCAGATGGAAGAGCAGAAGACTGAGGTGGAGCAGCAGAGGGAGACGCTGAGAAACCAGATGGCAGGGCTGGAGAAAGGTGAGGCCTCCCGGACCGCATGCAGAACCTCGGGGTCCTTCACAGCTTGCTTCCTGTCAGTGAATGGAAATATCTCTTTATTTATACTCTCTGCCTAAACACTATATAGACCACCAAAAGCAACAGAAGAAACTGAAACCTTACTACTAAGGCGGATAGAAGAAGTGTCAATCCGCAACGAAGTAATTATCATGGGGGACTTTAATTATCCAGATATAACATGGGAGAACGAAACCTGCAGTTACAAGGGTGATAAGTTCTTGAGAACAATTAAAGATAACTACCTTACCCAACTTGTGCGGGAGCCAACGAGAGGGAGGGCCATTCTGGACTTAGTACTAACTAACAAACCGGACAGAATCATGGGGGTGCAGTTGAAGGGAAACTTGGGGAACAGTGACCACAATATAATTAACTTCCAGCTGTCCTTGTTACGGCACTCTGCCCCCCCCCCCCATCCCCCGAGCGCCAGGTGGGGTGCCCTGTTCTTCCCGCACCCCACTGTCCCTGCCTACTTGCCTCTGCCCTGGCTAGCCCCAGGCGGACAACTGGGCGGCGGTCCCTGCGCTGGCTAGGGACCTGGCGACTACCTAGATGGAACTACTAGCAGGGGATAGAGTGCCGACAGAAGAGGCAGGTGGAACAAACCAACAAAACTTACTAAGCAGAGTAAGGCTGGAGATGGAGCTCACAGGTAAACAGACAGGATACTGACGAGCAACTCGAGCAGACTGAGACCGACCTGACTAGAGGCTAGCAGAACCAATAACTGGCAGTGAGCTCAGGTCACTGCCAGCCTTTTAACTTAAAGCCTCCGCCCAGGGGCGGAGAGTGGGAGGAGCCGACTCTCCCACTGTTGCATATGGAAGGTGGAGGAGAGTGGGCGGCACCCTATGGGCGGACGCGCCCACGCTGCTGCACGCTGGCTGCTCCACGCCGCCGGGAGAGCCCCGACAGCAGAGCTCCGGGACGCCGAAGCCGACATCGGAGCGCCGGCCGCGGGACCCAGCGCCACCCTGCATGGTAACAGTCCTTCAATAAGAAGCCTTATCAGGGAGCGACAAAAAAACTAAACCTTAGTAAAGCAACATTTGATCAGCTTAGAACTACTATCAGTAACATTAATTGGGACAACATCCTCAATAATGCCAGTACGGAGGACAAATGGGAGAAGTTCAAAAGGATCCTAATCACCTCATGGGAGCAGTTCATTCCCTTTAAAAATAAAAGAACTACAAGTAGAAGGAAACCAATGTGGCTCGACAAGACGGTAAGGGGGCAATAACCCAATAACCCCCAAAAAATGTTTAAACTACTAAAACAAGAAGGCATCGAAGAAGCGCTAAAATCATACAGGGAGATAAACAAAATTATGTAAAGAAAAGATCAAAACTGCTAAGGAGGAGGCAGAAAGACGGATCGCCAAGGAGAGCAAAAACAACCCGAAACTATTCTTCAACTATATTAACAGCAAAAGGATTTGCACCGAGAGCGCTGGCCCTTTAACAAATAATGCAGGAGAAATCATAGAAGATGATGGAGGGAAGGCAAATCTATTAAATAGTTTCTTTACAAGTGTATTCACAAACGAAAAGGAAATTCCACACGAGATGCAGGGAAATAAAATGAACCCCTCACAAAATGTCATACCTAACGCAACAGGAAGTGCAGAGCCGGTTAAAGAGGATTAAAATCGATAAGTTGCCGGGCCCTGATGGAATACACCCAAGGGTACTAAGGGAACTAAGTGATGAGATAGCTAGGCTGCTATATCTAATATTTGTGGATACTATCAAGACCGGGGTTGTACCATTGGACTGGCGCATTGTCAACGTGGTTCCAATTTACAAAAAGGGGACCAAAAGTGAGCCTGGTAACTACAGGCCGGTAAGTCTCACTTCAGTAACAGGAAAAATATTCAAGGGATTTCTGAGAGACGCGGTCGTATCCAAGTGAACATTCATGACAGAAGTGCGCGGTTCTGGCGGCCTGTCCTGGGCGCTGCGCATGCAGCAGATCCCGTGGACGGGCAGTCAAGTGATGGAAACCTCAAGAACATAGCTGACGCTTCCATTCCTCATCGTCTTCAAGATCTCTGCTGGCTGTCCGCGGCTGGACCTCTGCAAACTCCTGTGTGAGCTGTAAATGTTCAGATCTGGTTTCATCTTTAATAATGTTGACATTCACTGACTGCAAGCAGACAAACAGATGCAGAATGGAAGCCTGCCATATGTTAGACGTGAAGAGGACTGCATTACACAAAGAATCCCTGTAGATGGCGCCATGCTCATACTGAAGTGTAAGCTCTTGTGGTCAGCAGCCCGATGCTAACAAAGCCCCTATATTCCCCCAGAGCTAGAGGCTTCCAAGAAGCAAGCAGAGCTGGAAAGGAAAGCAGTGGAGGAGCTAGTGAGAGAGCGGGACGTGCTGAACAAGGTGAGTGACAATGGATAAAATGAACAGCAGCTCTCCGAAATAAAACCGCTAACTGGGGTGCAACAAAGACAAGGTGCGGGCGCACCCAGAGACCCCGACTGCAGTGGGCTCCAACAAGGTGGTCCGTACATGGAGAGTAGGAAGCAGATCGCACCGCTTCAGCCTCTGCAACCGCCTCTGTCACGCCAATGCCACAAGCAGACTGAACATGTAAGAAGCAAGCACCAATCAAATAACAGAGAGAGACCACACCCACACATACTGACATATGATTGGGCCGTTGGAGAGAGCTGGGGATCTACAATGTATCACATGGTGCTCCATGACAGAAGGCCAATCTGACTGCGCTGGCGATACTTGGCGGACCCGCGCGCATGGGCACTATGTATCCCAAAGGTAAAGCTGAGCTTCTAATAGGTCAGCTAACTGGAGGAGAAGCCCCCGGCTAAGAGCATGTGCGCTGTGGGAGACATCAGGCCGCGAGATCGACTAACGCTGGCGAGCCTCTCCAGATCCCGCGCACTGGGGATCTCACAAGGGCATCAGAGGGGGCACCAATGTAATAATCCACAGACACGTCCTCTTCACCCAGGGCTGCCATAAAATACAACACCCAGGAGGTCTGTGCTTGTGGCATCAGCGTGACAAAGGCCGCTGCACCCGCCGGAACGGCGCCATCTGCCACTGTATCCCTGGATGCCTAACTAAAGGTGAGCAACTTCTATCACCCAGCCCGCACACTACACGCCACCGTACATCACCTCCTCCTGTCTGTACATCACCCAGCCCGCACACTACACGCCACCGTACATCACCCAGCCCGCACACTACACGCCACCGTACATCACCCAGCCCGCACACTACACGCCACCGTACATCACCCAGCCCGCACACTACACGCCACCGTACATCACCCAGCCCGCACACTACACGCCACCGTACATCACCCAGCCCGCACACTACACGCCACCGTACATCACCCAGCCCGCACACTACACGCCACCGTACATCACCTCCTCCTGTCTCCACATCACCCAGCCCGCACACTACACGCCGCCGTACATCACCCAGCCCGCACACTACACGCCGCCGTACATCACCCAGCCCGCACACTACACGCCGCCGTACATCACCCAGCCCGCACACTACACGCCGCCGTGCATCACCCAGCCCGCACACTACACGCCGCCGTACATCACCCAGCCCGCACACTACACGCCGCCGTGCATCACCCAGCCCGCACACTACACGCCGCCGTGCATCACCCAGCCCGCACACTACACGCCACCGTGCATCACCCAGCCCGCACACTACACGCCACCGTGCATCACCCAGCCCGCACACTACACGCCACCGTGCATCACCCAGCCCGCACACTACACGCCACCGTGCATCACCCAGCCCGCACACTACACGCCACCGTGCATCACCCAGCCCGCACACTACACGCCACCGTGCATCACCCAGCCCGCACACTACACGCCACCGTGCATCACCCAGCCCGCACACTACACGCCACCGTGCATCACCCAGCCCGCACACTACACGCCACCGTGCATCACCCAGCCCGCACACTACACGCCACCGTGCATCACCCAGCCCGCACACTACACGCCACCGTACATCACCTCCTCCTGTCTCCACATCACCCAGCCCGCACACTACACGCCGCCGTACATCACCCAGCCCGCACACTACACGCCGCCGTGCATCACCCAGCCCGCACACTACACGCCGCCGTGCATCACCCAGCCCGCACACTACACGCCGCCGTGCATCACCCAGCCCGCACACTACACGCCGCCGTGCATCACCCAGCCCGCACACTACACGCCGCCGTGCATCACCCAGCCCGCACACTACACGCCACCGTGCATCACCCAGCCCGCACACTACACGCCACCGTGCATCACCCAGCCCGCACACTACACGCCACCGTGCATCACCCAGCCCGCACACTACACGCCACCGTGCATCACCCAGCCCGCACACTACACGCCACCGTGCATCACCCAGCCCGCACACTACACGCCACCGTGCATCACCCAGCCCGCACACTACACGCCACCGTGCATCACCCAGCCCGCACACTACACGCCACCGTGCATCACCCAGCCCGCACACTACACGCCACCGTGCATCACTACCGTCTGTCCGTACATCACCCAGCCCGCATACTACACACCACCGTACATCACCCAGCGAGCGCACTACACACCACCGTACATCACTACCTCCTGTCCGTACATCACCCAGCCCGCATACTACACACCACTGTATATCACCCAGCCCGCACAATACCCACCACCGTACATCACCTCCTCCGGTCCATACATCACCCAGCCCGCACAGTACACACCACCGTACATCACTTCCTCCTGTCTCTACATCACCCAGCCCGCACACTACACACAACCGTACATCACCTCCTCCTGTCTGTACATCACCCAGCCCGCACACTCCACACAACCGTACATCACCTCCTCCTGTCTGTACATCACCCAGCCCGCACACTACACACAACCGTACATCACCTCCTCCTGTCCGTACATCACCCAGCCCGCACACTACACACCACCGTACATCACCCAGCCCACACACTACACACAACCGTACATCACCTCCTCCTGTCTGTACATCACCCAGCCCGCACACTACACACAACCGTACATCACCTCCTCCTGTCTGTACATCACCCAGCCCGCACACTGCACACCACCGTACATCAGTTCCTCCTGTCTCTACATCACCCAGCCCGCACACTACACACCACCGTACATCACCTCCTCCTGTATGTACATCACCCAGCTAGCAGACTGCACACCACCGTACATCACCCAGCTAGCACACTGCACACCACCGTACATCACCTCCTCCTGTATGTACATCACCCAGCTAGCACACTGCACACCACCGTACATCACCTCCTCCTGTATGTACATCACCCAGCCTGCATACTCCACACCACCGTACATCACCCAGCCTGCATACTCCACACCACCGTACATCACCCAGCCTGCATACTCCACACCACCGTACATCACCCAGCTAGCACACTGCACACCACCGTACATCACCCAGCCTGCATACTCCACACCACCGTACATCACATCGTTCTATCTGTACACCACCCAGCCCACACACTACCCACCACAGTACATTACCTCCTTCTATCCGTACATCACCCAGCCCGCACAAAACACTACCTTCACCCAGCCTGCACAGTCCAATGAGTATTGTCCAGTCCCACCAGTATCTGCCGGTCCAATGAGTATCGTCCAGTTCCACCAGTTTTGGCTGGTCCAACATATATCATCCAGTCCCGCCAGTATCGGCCAATCCAACGAGTATCATCCAGTCCCGCCAGTATCGGCCAATCCAACGAGTATCATCCAGTCCCGCCAGTATCGGCCAATCCAACGAGTATCATCCAGTCCCGCCAGTATCGGCCAATCCAACGAGTATCATCCAGTCCCGCCAGTATCGGCCAATCCAACGAGTATCATCCAGTCCTGCCAGTATTGGCCAATCCAACGAGTATCATCCAGTCCCGCCAGTATCGGCCAATCCAATGAATATCATCCAGTCCCGCCAGTATCGGCCAATCCAACGAGTATCATCCAGTCCCGCCAGTATCGGCTGGTCTAATGAGTTTTGTCCGGTCCTGCCAGTATCATCCAGTTCTGCTAGTATTGGCCGGTCCAACGAGTATAGTCCAGTCCCTCCAGTATCATCCAGTCCAAGTATCGTCCAGGCCCACTAGTATCAGCCAGTCCCGCCAGGATCCTCCAGTCCCGCCAGTATCGTCCGGTCCAACGAGCATAGTCCAGTCCCGCCAGTATCGTCCGGTCCAACGAGTATAGTCCAGTCCAACGAGTATTGTCCAGTCCCACTAGTATCAGCCAGTCCACCCAGGATCCTACAGTCCGCCAGTATAGTCCAGTCCCGCCAGTATCGTCCGGTCCAACGAGTATAGTCCAGTCCCACCAGTATCAGCCGTTCCAACGTTTATAGTCCACTCCCGCTAGTATCGGCTGGTTGAATGAGTGCAGTCTACTCCCGCCAGTATCGGCCGGTCCAACGAGTATCGTGTAGTCCTAGTCCCACCAGTATTGGCCGATCCAACGAGTATTCTCCAGTCCTGCCAGTATCTGCTGGTCCAACTAGTAGTGTACTGTCCTGCTAGTATTGGCCGGTCCAACTAGTAGTGTACTGTCCTGCTAGTATTGGCCGGTCCAACTAGTTTTGTCCAGTCCTGCCAGTATTGGCCGGTCCAACAAGTATTGTCCAGTCCTGCCAGTATTGGCCGGTCCAACAAGTATTGTCCAGTCCCGCCAGTATTGGCCGATCCAACAAGTATTGTCCAGTCCTGCCAGTATCGGCCGGTCCAACTAGTAGTGTACTCTCCTGCTAGTATTGGCCGGTCCAACTAGTTTTGTCCAGTCCTGCCAGTATCGGCCAATCGAACGAGTATTGTCCAGTCCTGCTAATATTGGCTGGTCCAACTAGTATTGTCCAGTCCCCCCAGTATCGGCTGGTCCAACGAGTATTGTCCACTGCCGCCAGTGTTGGCCGGTCCAATGAGTTTCATCCAATCCCTACAGTATCCGCTGGACCAACAAGTATCGTCCAGTCCCGACAGTATCCGCCGGTCCAACGAGTATTATCCAGTCCCGCCAGTATCGGCTGGTCCAACTAGTATTATCCAGTCCTGCTAATATTGGCCAGTCCAACCAGTATTGTCCAGTCTCACCGGTATCAGCCGGTCCAACGAGTATAGTCCAGTCCCGCCAATATCAGCCTGTCCAACGAGTATGGTCCATTCCTGCCAGAATCGTCCAGTCCAACGAGTATCGTCCAGTCCTGCCAGTATCGGCTGTTCGAACATGTATCGTCCAGTCCCACCAGTATCAGCCAGTCCAATGCATATCACCCGGTCTAATGAGTATCGTCCAGTCCCACCAGTATCGGCTGGTCCAACGAGTATCGTCCAGTCCCACCAGTATCGGCTGGTCCAACGAGTATCGTCCAGTCCCACCAGTATCGGCTGGTCCAACGAGTATCGTCCAGTCCCACCAGTATGTGCCGCTCAAATGAGTATCGTCCAGTTCCACCAGTTTTGGCTGGTCCAACATATATCATCCAGTCCTGCCAGTATTAGCCGATCCAACAAGTATCATCCAGTCCCGCCAGTATCGGCTGGTCTAATGAGTTTTGTCCAGTCCTGTCAGTATCGTCCAGTTCTGCTAGTATCGGCCGATCCAACAAGTATCATCCAGTCCAACGAGTATCGTCCAGTCCCACTAGTATCAGCCAGTCCACCCAGGATCCTCCAGTCCCGCCAGTATCGTCCGGTCCAACGTGTATAGTCCAGTCCCGCCAGTATCGTCCGGTCCAACGTGTATAGTCCAGTCCCGCCAGTATCGTCCGGTCCAACGTGTATAGTCCAGTCCCGCCAGTATCGTCCGGTCCAACGTGTATAGTCCAGTCCCGCCAGTATCGTCCGGTCCAACGTGTATAGTCCAGTCCCGCCAGTATCGTCCGGTCCCGCCAGTATCGTCCGGTCCAACGTGTATAGTCCGGTCCCGCCAGTATCGTCCGGTCCAACGTGTATAGTCCGGTCCCGCCAGTATCGTCCGGTCCAACGTGTATAGTCCGGTCCCGCCAGTATCGTCCGGTCCAACGTGTATAGTCCGGTCCCGCCAGTATCGTCCGGTCCAACGTGTATAGTCCGGTCCCGCCAGTATCGTCCGGTCCAACGTGTATAGTCCGGTCCCGCCAGTATCGTCCGGTCCAACGTGTATAGTCCGGTCCCGCCAGTATCGTCCGGTCCAACGTGTATAGTCCGGTCCCGCCAGTATCGTCCGGTCCAACGTGTATAGTCCGGTCCCGCCAGTATCGTCCGGTCCAACGTGTATCGTCCGGTCCCGCCAGTATCGTCCGGTCCAACGTGTATCGTCCGGTCCCGCCAGTATCGTCCGGTCCAACGTGTATCGTCCGGTCCCGCCAGTATCGTCCGGTCCAACGTGTATAGTCCGGTCCCGCCAGTATCGTCCGGTCCAACGTGTATAGTCCGGTCCCGCCAGTATCGTCCGGTCCAACGTGTATAGTCCGGTCCCGCCAGTATCGTCCGGTCCAACGTGTATAGTCCGGTCCCGCCAGTATCGTCCGGTCCAACGTGTATAGTCCGGTCCCGCCAGTATCGTCCGGTCCAACGTGTATCGTCCGGTCCCGCCAGTATCGTCCGGTCCAACGTGTATCGTCCGGTCCCGCCAGTATCGTCCGGTCCAACGTGTATCGTCCGGTCCCGCCAGTATCGTCCGGTCCAACGTGTATCGTCCGGTCCCGCCAGTATCGTCCGGTCCAACGTGTATCGTCCGGTCCCGCCAGTATCGTCCGGTCCAACGTGTATCGTCCGGTCCCGCCAGTATCGTCCGGTCCAACGTGTATCGTCCGGTCCCGCCAGTATCGTCCGGTCCAACGTGTATCGTCCGGTCCCGCCAGTATCGTCCGGTCCAACGTGTATCGTCCGGTCCCGCCAGTATCGTCCGGTCCAACGTGTATCGTCCGGTCCCGCCAGTATCGTCCGGTCCAACGTGTATCGTCCGGTCCAACGTGTATCGTCCGGTCCCGCCAGTATCGTCCGGTCCCGCCAGTATCAGCTATTTGAATGAGTGTAGTCCAGTCCTGCCAGTATCGTCCGGTCCCGCCAGTATCGTCCGGTCCAACGTGTATCGTCCGGTCCAACGTGTATCGTCCGGTCCCGCCAGTATCGTCCGGTCCCGCCAGTATCAGCTCTTTGAATGAGTGTAGTCCAGTCCCGCCAGTATCGTCCGGTCCAACGTGTATAGTCCTCTCCCGCCAGTATCAGCCATTTGAATGAGTGTAGTCCACTCCCGCCAGTATCGACAGGTCGAACGAGTATCGTCCAGTCCCACCTGTATCCTGCTGGTCCAACGAGTATCGTCCAGTCCCACCTGTATCCTGCTGGTCCAACGAGTATCGTCCAGTCCCACCTGTATCCTGCTGGTCCAACGAGTATCGTCCAGTCCCACCTGTATCCTGCTGGTCCAACGAGTATAGTCCAGTCCCGCCAATATCGGCCTGTCCAACGAGTATGGTCCAGTCCCGCCAGTATCAGCTGGTCCAACGAGTATCGTCCAGTCCCACCAGTATGGGATGGTCCAACGAGTTTTGTCCACTGCCACCAGTGTCGGCCGGTCCAACGAGTTTTGTCCAATCCCTACAGTATCGGCCGGACCAACGAGTATCGTCCAATTCCCACAGTATCGGCCGGACCAACGAGTATCGTCCAGTCCCAACAGTATCCGCCGGTCCAACGAGTATCGTCGAGTCCCGCCAGTATCGGCCCGTCCAACGAGTATCGTCCAGTCCCACCTGTATCCTGCTGGTCCAACGAGTATCGTCCAGTCCCGCCAATATCGGCCTGTCCAACGAGTATGGTCCAGTCCCGCCAGTATCGGCCTCTCCAACGAGTATGGTCCAGTCCCGCCAGTATCGGCCAGTCCAACGCGTATCGTCCAGTCCCGCCAGTATCGGCCGTTTCAACGTGTATCGTCCAGTCCCACCAGTATGAGCCAGTCCAATGCGTATCGTCCAGTCCCACCAGTATGAGCCAGTCCAACGCATATCAGCCGGTCTAATGAGTATCGTCCAGTCCCACCAGTATCGGCTGGTCCAGCGAGTATCATCCAGTCCCGCCAGTATCTGCTGGTCCAATGAGTATCGCCCAGTTCCACCAGTTTTGGCTGGTCCAACATATATTATCCAGTCCCGCCAGTATCGGCCGATCCAACGAGTATCGTCCAATCCCTCCAGTATCAGCTGGTCTGGCTGTTATTGGTGGGAAGGAAAAGAGGTGAAGTAGGGGGAGTTATAAGAATGGTCCTCACACCCTGTCTGCTCCCTTCTAGAACCTTCTAAAGGCCGGGACTGCCACCCAGAAACAGCTGAACCTGGTGAAGCTCCATGAGCAGGGGAAGAAGAACCTGGAGGAGGAAATTGTAAGCTACAAGGAGGAGGCGCAGAAACAGCGGAAAATCATCTACCAGCTGGAGAAAGAGAGGGACCGATACATCAACGAGGCCAGCGAGCTGACCCAGAAGGTGCGCCCCCTGCTGTCTGTCTATAGCCAGACCTGATGCCGCTCATCCCCTAAGGCTGGGAATGCCAGAAAACTTACCAGTCAGCTTTGCACATTTTGTTTTGGGATTCCGGAGTTCTTTTAGCCTTCCACATACATGAGACACAGAGTCCGGGTGACCATCAGCCCTAACGGCAGCCATCTCTGCTGGGGCGTCGCCTCATATCCTGGATAACCTAGTTATCAGTTACATTTACTTTCCATCTCCTTCCTCTCTGCATGTGTGTCAGTCTTCACTGCAGTTCTGTCATTCTGTTTATAACTACTGACCCTCTTTGTTGCCCCCTCATCTCCCAGGTTCTTCAGCACATGGAGGATATCA